>NC_048301.1:56560806-56890153 GCF_013100865.1 Trachemys scripta elegans | reverse complement strand
CTCACGAAAGCTCATGCCCAAATAAATCTGTTAGTCTTTAAGGTGCCACCAGACTCCTTGTTGTTCTAATAGGCGTTGAAACATTCACAAGTTAGTCATAATTCTTCTTGCATTATTACAAATAGACAAAACTCTATGAAAATATTTTTGATGTTTAAGAGTAATGCACAGTTCATCCTCTGGGAATATTAATTGCTTAATTTATTTTAAAAATTAGTATATTCAGTGTTCGTTATCTTGATGAAACACTGACAAAAGAAAGTTGTGTCCCATTGTGAGTCTCATCTCTAGTAATTAGATACAGTATCTTATATTTTAAATATATTCTGCATACATGGAACTTTGATAGGAGATGTGGTGTTACAATTTTTCTACATAATTATAGAAATATTCTGAAAATAAGGGTAGTCTTGCCAAAAAGCACTTGTGTTTGAGGGTTTTATTCTACTTCAGAAATTTGGCCTCAAAAGGTGATACAGAATGTAAAACCTTGAGGACATTTGGTACCCATGGAAGTGAAGATCTAATAGCACTGACTTGAACAAAAGCATAATACAGATAGGCACGCTGCTCAAAATTCTCCCGTCAACCTAGCTACCATCTCTCAGGAAGGTAGAATACCTATCTCAATGGGAGAACGCCTCCCATCAGCATAGGTTGCATCTTCACTGAAGTGCTACTGTGGTGCAGTTGCATTGTTGCAGCATTTTAAGTATAGACATGCCCAATATCTTCTTACATATCCTGTCACTTCTTTAAACTAAAGAACATAAAAATGAATTAATCTTTCCTGACATTTCTATGCTGTCCATTTCACACTTTTGTCTAAGTTTGTTGAAAAGTTCACTTTTCTCTGTGTCATTCAAACTTGCAATCTTTGGTTTATCTTTCATTCCCCCAATTCCTTTTCCTGTCATACCCAGGCTCTCCAAAACTTGCTGCCGCTTCTTATAATGTTTCTATCTTACCTCTTCCTCTTCCCTTACTGCCAAAAACATAGTTCACTTGGTGCTTCTGTCTTACCTACACTACCATAACATCTTTCCATCCAGTTTCCCGGATTCTTTTCTTTCCAATATGTTTTTCTGCATAATTAAGGTTAATTACGTGTAATCGGCATTCTTTGAGATGAGCATCTGCTCAGTCCCACTTGTTGGACCAAGGCAACTGCACCACAAGCTTTTGGAGAGCACCATCCATTGGGGGCACTTGCCCCTCCTGGAGGGTTCCAAAGGTATAAAAAAAGTGATTGGCCCCAACTGACCCTCAGTTCTTCCACTAATTCTGGAATTCCTAACCTGGGACTCCTAAAACGTGGGGAGCATAAATACCAGGGTCTCATCTCAAAGAATGCCAGTTACTTCATTTCTTCATCAAATGGTGTCTGTATATTTCCACCCTTTTTGCAAGCAGTACAAAGCCTAGGAAGGCAGGCGGAGTTCTTCTAGATAAACAAGAAGAGCAGGAATGCCAAGGAAGCATCAGCTCTGGCTGCCAGGTCAAGAGTGAATAGAAGTGAATGAACTTCTTGCTCTCCCAAAGCATGTCTTAATGTGGGGATTTTTTTTTTTTTTGCTGAAAATACATGTACAGCTGCAGTTTCAGTCATGCAATATGGTGTGATGAAGACAGTGTGAGGGCTTGCCTGCAATGCTGCCTTTGTCCTGGATGAAGACTGACATTTCCAGGAGGCTGAAACTGTCAGGCCATGATAATTGTGAAACATGGTGCATTTTACATGGACAACCTTTGGACCACAAAGGACGGACTCGTTGTGACATACTGGGGCACAATGCAGACTAGTGGGGGTCTGTGTCACCCCTGCCTTGGAACCGTGGGTGCCTTACAATGCTTTGCTGTAGTAGCTCCCAGCTGGGATGCTAACAAACTGTCTTCCAGCACGTAAACCGCACCCTGAGTGTCTGTGTGTAACTGCAGCCTGCTAGCCACACTCTGGCTTTCACCAGCTTTGGTTATATCAGGGTGACCCCAACACATACATTTCTGGGGAAGATCTGGGACTTGGTATGTCCTGCATGATCCAGCCCTTTACTAGACAGTAGGAGGAAGGGGTAATCACTACCAGCCAGCATGGATTTACCAAGAAACAAATCATGCCAAACCAGCTTGATTTTCTTCTTTGACAGGGTAACTGGTTTGGTGGATAGGGAGAATGCTGTGGACATAATATACCTGAACTTCAGCAATGCTTTTGACACAGTCCTACATGACATTCTGATAAGTAAGCTGGAGAAATGCAGGCTTGGCAGAACTACCATTACGTGGATACATAATTGGTCAAACAACCACAGACAAAGAGTAACTATTAATGGAACTATGTCAGATTGGAGGGAGTGGGGTTACACAAGTAGGATTACACAGGGATCTGTTCTGGGTCCAGTGTTGTTTAACATATTTATTCAAGACCTGGATGTAGGAATAGAGAGCTTACTAATCAAATTTGCAGATGACGCAAAGCTAAGGCGGTTGCAAACACTTTGGAAGATAGAGCTAAAATTCAGAGGGATCTTGATAAATTGAAGAACTGGTCTATAGACAACAAAATGAAATTCAACAAAGACATACATAAGGTGCTACACTTAGGGAAGAAAAACCAAATGCACAAATACAGAATGGGGGATAACTGGCTTGGCAGCAGCACTGTTGAGAAGGATCTGGGAGTTGTGGTGGATCACAGCCTCAACATGAGTCAGCAATGTGATGCTGTTGCAAAAAAAAAAAAAAAAAATGCAATTTTAAGTTGCATTAACGGAGTCATAGCATGCAAGTCACGGGAGGTGATAGTACCACTCTACTTGATGCTGGTTAGGCCTCAGCTGGAGTACGGTGTCCAACTTTGGTCACCAACATATAGAAAGGATGTGGAGAAACTGGAAAGGCTCCAGAGGCGAGTGACAAAGATGATCAAAGGAATGGAATGCAAGCCATATGAGCAAAGGCTGAAGGAACTGGGTATGTTTTGTTTGGAAAAGAGATTAAGGGGGGATACGATAGCTGTCTTCAAATACTTGAAAGTCAGACATAAAAAGATGGAGAAAAGTTATTCTCTCTTGCTCCAGAGGGCAGGACGAGAGACAATGTATTCAAACTATAGCACAGCAGATTTAGATTGAATCTCAGGAAAAACTTTCTAACTGTAAGAACAGTAGGACAATGGAACAGACTGCTTAAGGAGTTGTAGAAGAACCTTCACTGGAGGCTTTCAAAAGGAGGCTGGATAATCATCTGTCTTGGATGGTTTAGACCCAACAAATCCTGTATCTTGGCAGGGGGTTAGACTAGATGACCTTTGTGGTCCCTTCTATTCCTATGGTTCTAGAAGTCTATGCTTTAATGAAATGCCAACGAACAATTCGAGTTCACTGTGTGAGATACCAGCTCACTGTACCTTCGGTGGCTAGAAGGAACTGAAGAGAGGTTGGGGCCACTCCTCCTTTTAAACCCTTGGAACCCCCCAGGACAGCAGAAAGAAGGAGGGGTGAGAAGCCCCAACAGACAGTGCTTTCCAGAAGGTTCCAGAAGTTTGGGGTGAACAAGCTTGATCCCACAGACAAGAATATACAGAGGCCACTCAAAGAAGAAAATTAAATTTCAGCCTTACTGTCAAGGCTGAATCCCCACTCTGTCACTCCGAGTGCACAAGTGGAAGCCCACAAGGATTTTAAAAATTAATACTTGCCACTCCAGGCTTGTATTACTCTCCCAAGGTTACAGCTTTTCTCTGGCCTTGGCTAAGTAAAGGCTGCCACCACCCAAATGCGAAAAACAAAACAAACAAACAAAAAACCCTTTGAACCCAGGAAGGAGCACTTGGAATTCCTTCCTGTGGGGTACCCTCAAGCCCTTTCACCTTCCCCCCTTCCCCCATTCTGGGGAAGAGCTGAGAAAGAAAACAAAGGAAATTAGCTGTGGCTACCAGCTAATCAAACAACATGCACAAACCTCTTAGGACAACAAAAATCCAATTCTGTTCTTAAAAAAGGCAAATTTTATTAAAAACAAAAAGGAAAAAATTACATCTGGAACTTAGGCTTTTGCTAGATTTTAAAAGAGCAATTCCAAAAATCAAGTACCCAAAATAGCTTTCTTGGGGGTTCAGTTAAAGGTTACAAGCAAACAAAAGCATCTCAGGTTAGCACAGAGGAGATCCACAAGCCAAAATACAAAATAAACCTGTGTCTAACTAAACATTCCCTATCCAAATAATTTCTTCTAGGTATGGAAGATGAATTTTCATACCTGGTTCAAGCCTTACACAGCATTGCTGCTCCATCCCTGCAGCCCAGAGAACAACAGATAAAGGGAAAGTTTCTTTCCCAATTTTAAAGTGTTCTACCTTCCCACAGGCTCTTTTGGTCAGGTTCCCAGTCCTTTTCTTTTACCTGTAGATTTGTTAATCCTTAATAGGTAAAGCAAGCAGAGAACGGACGAAGAGGGATTTTACAGCTAACTGGCTGGTTGGGTATCCATCAAAGGGAGCTACTCCCGTCCCCACTTCATGTATCACACTTACTTTTAAGGCTCTACGCAACTCTGCCCCTGCCTAAATCCTTCTTCAATTCTGCCATCTTCCTAGCTAAATAACTATTTCTCAAACTTAATTCAATCCAATGTCCTCAATCCCAACTACCTTTTTGCTACCTTTGACTCACTCCTCAAATCTTCCCCTTCCTCCAACCTTCACTTCTGTCTTCTACTTTCTTGATCACTGTGGACAACATTGCCATCCTGCCTGTCACTCAGGTCCATAACCCAGACATCATCTGCAATTTGAACCTCTCTCTCAGACCTCCCATCTAGATAATGTCTAAATCTTGCCAATTCTTGCAGCATATCGTCTCTAAAATATGGCCTTCCCTATCCATCCACAAAACTAAACCTCTCACTCCAGATGCTCATCATCTTGCAACACCCATTTCTCTGGCCTTGATATATGCAATCATGCCCCATTCAGATCCATCCATAATGCTGCTACAAAAATAATTTTCCTAGCCTATTGCTTTCACCACATCAGCCCTCTCTTTGCATCCCTCCTTCTCTGTTGCCACAAACATAAGATTCTTGTCTTCTTTTTCAACACCTTTCATGGCCTATCATCTGTTATTCAGTATCAAGAAGTTGACTCCTGCCTCCAATCAGCTCATGATGCCACCCTTCATCACTTACCTGTTAAATTTTCCAAACAAGTCATCACCTTAATGCTTCCTTCCATGCTGCCGTTCATGCTTGGGAGCAGCTCCCCATAAACATCTCAAATCTACCTCATTATCCTTCTTCAAAAACCCCTCCTTAAAACCCCCCTTTGCCATGACGCCTACAAAAAACCTTGACAATGGTTAGACCTCTGGTGTACTGAGACCACGGCCTACCATGCTGACCAACATCTCACTGATTCCTTGTACTCCCCCATTGGCCTGTCTGTATCCATCTGTTGTCTCTTGTTGGTTTATACTTTGATAGTAAGCTTGATAGAGTGGGGAACATCTTTTTGTTCTAGGTTTACACAGCACCTAGCACAATGTGGTCTTGGTTCATAACTAGGGCTCCTAGGCACTATGAAAACACAAATAAATTAATTAAATCAATCCATTAATAATAATAAATCTTTTCTCTTATTGATCCCTATCACACCTTCTTTGCTCTGCATATTCCTCACACCTTGTTACTCCATTTGTCTTCTCTCACTCAACCCTTCATGCTTTGTACACCTACAATTACATCAACCACCAATGAGTTTAACTGTGTTGCTATCCATACTTCCCCTCTTGCCCTTCAGTCATCCTTCCTTTCTCTGTTATACTTATTTTCTATGTTTGTGTAATTTAAACTATTAAGTTCATTGGGTCAGGAACTGTCTTTTTTATGTTTAGACTCTGTAAAATGCCATGAAATGTTATATAATAAATATTCACTTTTAACAATGTTTAACATGACAAACCTTCTTCAGTGCTACTTCCTGAGCATGTAGGATGGACGTTCCAGAGTGTTTGCATAAAGGAGGCATCCACCTGAACATTTCCATTTGACATGGAGAGATGCTGTAAGAGAGAGAAAACCATACCCCGGAGGGAGAACCATTAAAAGGATTTGCTATTAAATCTATTTAAATAAATTATTCTTTTCTCAAACAGTGTTCAAAGATAAATATTTTATTGAAAACTTTCAATATCTCAGAAGTCTTCATACAATTTCTTGAAATCAGACACTTGTTTCACAACATACTATTATCCAAATCTATTCAATGTTAATAGTAGTAGCAACAGCTTTTATTTCTGCTTAGAACAGGACAATCAAAAGAAGAGAATTTCTAAGATAAACGCCCTTACCAGATATCTTTCAGAGGACACACTGACCAGGATAAGATCATCGCCAATTCGAACTTTTTCTCCTTCTGACCTCTGTTTAGAAGCAGGATGTATTGTCCACCAGCATGCCTCACCTACAATATACAGAGATGCTTATGCCAATTATTTAGTATATAATAAATAATATATCATTCTAAGATATGTAAATATCTCATAAAGCTACCTGTACACTAACATACAGTAAAAACTTACCATTTTTATAAGGATAATATTTGCCTTATATACACACTAGTTTTTCTCTTTTCTGACAATTCAAACCTCCCATTTCCCCCAGTATTGTCAGTCAAGGCTCGATGAACTTGATACTGTAATTGAACATCCTCGCCCCCAACCTCTATTAAACAATAGAATACCAATTGAAATTTATTAAATATTTCTGGATGTTTTTCTACATTTTAAAATATATTAAATATATCAATTTGTACTTAGTCCATATTTGCCAGTGTTTTCCAACTTAAGATAACACTGACCACTGGTCATACAATGTTGTTTATTTCATGTCCCCCACCTCCCCGTCCCCCACAGGGTGCTGACCCTATTGTAAGTCAGTCTTATTTCTTAATGAATAAATAATGGCAGGTTCACAAGTTTGTAATGCTAATAATTTCCATCACTATCCTAAATGCATTCTTAAGACTAATACAACTGGCAATTTTTTTCTCACAAAATAACACAGAATATTGGCATACCTGCTGCATTTTCTCGTAACCCCACATCAAATGCAAGTTTATCTGTCTGGGATCTTGATGTTGACAAACACGTCAAATACTACAAAACATGTTGAAATGATTAAAAACACCAAAATCAGCAGAATCATTTGAGGCATACCATCTCTAATCAAAGATGCTCATAGATTCACAAAGCTCAATCTTACCATTAATCTGAATTTAAATATCCCATTGACTGCAATGAGAGTTCAAAATTAGCATCTTGCAAGAATTACTACATGTAAGATAATGCTCCTCCTTCTAAGTGTAAAGCTACACATATGAACAGGGATTTTGAGACCAGCAGGCTTCCCATGACAGCACTACGCCTGAAGAAGACATATCAAGCAGACCTGAAAGCAACAATGTCTTCTCACTTTAGGCCCCGGCACATGCTCAGACTACGAGTCCATTCAGAATTGGACCTTAGAGTGGGAGGTCAGAACAGACAGAGCTCAAAAGCTATTGTTGGGAATTCCACCACAGGGGGAAGAAGGGAAGATGCTTCAAACACATCTCTCCTTCCTTCTGCACATTATTGTCCACTATTTGATAAATGCTTGTGTGAGATTGTTTCTTCTCCAATGAAACGATGTGATCCAGAGAGGAAAAAAAGCTGAAGCTTCCTAGTTGGTAAGATGCCTTAACAAATGACACAACCAACAAAATCCATAAAAGAGTGCCTCAAAATATTGTCAAAGCATATTTGTGGGTGTGCACTGTGGGAAGTTGGGGAGGGAGGAACCTACTATATAAAATACCCAAGAGAAACTATGTAACTCAGTGCAGACATGGCATAAACTTACTGCTATTCCTAGCAGCAGCAAGTTGCTACTGGCACCCATTGGCATACAACATTTCAATTAACTGCTAAGCATAGAGAACCCATCGGCAAAAAATGGAGACTTGCAAATACATCTCAGACTGCAATATTCTCAAATAATACATTATTACCTTAGACCACCTCCATACCCTCAATGCTCTCATCATGCATGTAGTAGTGCACTACTGCACAACTTTAATAAGGTACCCATCCCTTTTGCCTCTCTAATGGTTGTTACTAGCCATATCTACAGCTGAGTTCTACAAACATTTTTGTGCTGTGACTGGATGGCATGCTGCACATCAACTTGCACTGTGCATTTCTATAGTGTGGTGTGTTTTGTGGTTTTGGGCAGATCTTCATCCTTTCCACACATTTTTACCACAAAGGATGAACATATGTCCCTCACATTCTCTTCTGAGTGTTAACACCTTCATTCCTAAAATACTTTAAAACATATGCAAAATATGCCCTTTTAGTAGCTCCTAGACATTGATGATACTAATTTTACAGTTTCTCTTTCCATATGAACTTCCATAATGCTGGAATGAATAAATAATAATCAATTTCTTTTCACTCCTTACTTTAGTTACATCATACTCAGTATATACTAGCAATTTTTGGGTGTCTTAAAGGGATACCTTAAAGGGCCCTGATTTTCACAGTGTGGGTAATTGATACTTTGAGTCACCCAAAATTTGTGGTCGCTTTTGAAGATATTGGCCTCAATGTTCTTGCACAAAGAGGGAACACTAAATGATTATGTTGCTTCATATATTTGTTTGTTACTTGATCTAAAGTGTTTATTATAACTTGAGTTTATCATCATCAGTTATGGAGAACACGTTATTTTACTGTAGATGCAACATGCTTTTCCAATTGTAAATGCACTCTGTTATGGAAGTTAATAAGTCACTTACCATTCCACTGAATGAATGCCGAAGTAGTATAGCATGGCCATACAGCAGGGTTCTGTGACCACCTCCTTGAGCTGCCTATAGAAATGACAGAAAGTGTTAACACTCAATAGCAATGCAGGAATTTTGACTGTTTCCATTCATCTGAAGTTACCAATAATTTAAGTATTATAAACAGATACTCAAATTGGATTATCTACAAAAGTGCAGATATGCTACAAAAGTTTGTACACTTGCAATAATGAAGTAGTTACAGCAATAACTATTTTAATTGTGAAAAAATAATATATTTGACCAGACAATTGTGACCTAAGTATCACTTTAGTGAGTAAAGTAAAAAAACAGTTGTTTACTAATACATTCTGAAATGAAATGAAAAAAGGCATTTCTTACCTTTCTTATAAACTTTTCAGAAGCATTCAGAATAAAAAAGAATATGTAATTGAAGGCTTAAAAATGATTATCCATACAAATATTTTAGACATGTACATTTTCTTATGTTCCCACATACTAAATAATCAATGTTCAACAAGACTACATGTTGCTAATAAGGATAAGCATTTGCTAAAATTAGCCTAAGTTAAATATTTATCACAGGTGATAAAATTATGGTAAGGGTCATTTCATTTTAACTAAATACAATTTGAGAGTGGTCAAGACATACAGAATTGTCAACCCAAAACATTCAAAAATCATTAGTCAGACCCCCCCAAATTATGAGATTGGCTTAAAGATAATGAGATTTTAAAAATAATAGGTTTTGGGTTCTTTATATTTGCCTTTTGGAATTGTAGCATTCACAATTCCAATTTTCGAGCTTTTCTGCACAACCAGGATGGCTTAACACTTTTTTTTTTTTTAAATGAAAGCCAAGATTCCAGAATCGGGGGGTTTAAGAAAGGCATCAATCATCATAAAGTTGGCAACAGTGGCTATAAAATATAACTAATCAACAATAACAAGCTCTACAGGACTTCCAATCATTTTTTCTCTCTCAACTTTCTTTCATATACACACACCCACACAGTTTTTATATTTTATTGAGTTAATCAAACTATGCCCAAAGGATCAGGGCTAATTCTTGATGCATTCTGGTGTTTTCAACTGAAGTATAAAAAGCAGAATTTGACCTATATATGTCTTACTGTTACATACGTCTAAAGAAGATGCATATATTTGGTAAAAGCTTATGCTGTGAGTTTGAACATTTTACCATGGCTTATTTTCCATTTAATACTTAGACTTTTAGGCCTGATGCTCACTTTGTTCAGGGAACATTCAAATAGCCTTTAATACACAGAAACAAGGTGGCTCTTGAAAATATAATGGTAGCACAAGGCTCATATCTGGTTTGCTTTATATTTTTCAAAAGTTAATTCACTTAAGGCCAAATTTTACCATTGGACATGTGTAGAGGAGAGTGGGGGACCAGAAGGGTGGGGTGTTTCCATGGGCTAAAATAGCATCCACAAGCAAAATTTGGCACTAAATGAATTAGCAAGTTCATCGATTAGTCCTTTAAGTTTACATTTCATATGTAACAAAAACACTAGCTCTAAAAATGCCAAACTGAAGAAACTCCTTGGGACTTTGTAGCTGGGCACCCAGGTTACCTAATGTTGATTCAAAAAACTAAAGGGGAAATCATGTTTGTCCAACAGACACATACTAAAAAGCCAAAAGCAATAAAGTTGCGGATGATTCCTTTATTGTAATAACAATAAAATAAGGGTGAGAACAGTTCTGATTTTCTTGCTCTACTAACAAGTCCCAAGTAGAACTCTGCTACAACACTAACAAAAGTAATCTGCACAAAAGATAACCCTTCTCTGCTCACTAATTAAAGGAGTTTTCTCTTTATTGTATGTACACCCTTTCTTTTATGTTTTGATTGACATGGAAATGTTGTGGGTTTATTTTTACTATCAATGAACAAAAGCATCTCCAAATCACATCTGACTTAAAAAAAAAAGTGCAGTTCCTTTTTCACCTGTGTACCTCAAAATTTAATTTTGAAATGTAAGAGTCAACATTCTGTAGTCAGTTTAAATTATATTGGGCCATGCTCCAGGAACTGTTACAGTATAGTGGTCACTCTCAAAGAGGTTGGCAGTTACCTTAGGCAATCACTTACCACTGCAGATTCATATCATAAACACAACCTGCAGTCTGCTGATGTCAGTGTAAAACAAGGAATCTTTCTTAAATAATGGAAAGGTAACTGCTTTTTTTTTAAAAAAAAAAAAAAGAGAGAGATGCCCAACAACCTTAGAGTCTTGGAGAAATCTACCAAAGTTTGTTTTAAAAACATGAATAATAATGATTGGATGAAGCAAGATACTACTGTGGGGAAAAAACCCACTCACAAAAAATTGTTATTGCTTTGTGTCTGCCAAAGCACAAATCCAGCTGGCCATCTTAGGCTGGAGTAACTGCCAGAGCTCATTGGCATGAGCTTTTCACAGAAGGTGCTTGATGATCTAAAGAAAAATGATACAGCAGCCCACACAATCATTTTGCTGTTATTACTACTTATTAGTCCAGCTATGTGACATGAGAGATCCCCAGGGACGACCTGGGTTAAGCCCTGAAAAGACATTCAATACTGACAGACTACATCTGTCACCTTTTAGAATCAGAGACTGAACTCACTTGTGCATTTATGTTGCCTGTTTCAACCTGTAAATAACTCATTTATTTTTCCAACTTAATAAACCTTTAGTTAGTTTATTACAGGATTGGCTACAGGCATTGTGAGATCTAAGGTACAAATTGATCTGGGGTAAATGACTGGCCTCTTGGGACTCGGAGCAACTTGAATATTGTGTGATTTTTGGTGCAAGTGACTATTTATCATTAAATCCAGCTTGTCTGGGTGGCAAGATAGACTGGAGAGCCTAAGGGGACTGTCTGATGCCATTGTAAGACTGTTTCAGCGATCTAGGAGTTCACATTTGTTATTGGGTTGGTGAAATTTACTGATAGGACATGCCACCAATTTGGGGAGGTCTGCCCTGTTTTTTGGGGTGTTCACCCTGCAGTCTGCCTTGAGGTTGGCACACGCAGTCATGAGCCACTCCAGACAGCATAGTAAGGGGATTACATGTGGTGAGGGTGGGGTGCAATGCTCAGGAAAGAGACAATGTGAAAAAACACAAGGCACAACATATGACACTGTCACTTCTACATGTCCAACCAGCAGAGTGTGAAGTCCATCGGCTTATGGGTGGGACACAAATTGACCTTCATAGTTCTCTTCCTGACTACAGCTATTTGAGAGCATGCACCTGTATGCAGCCCCCAGCATTGCCAACCGCAAACATTAAAATATCAAGAATCAGGCCTCCAAAATCATGATATTGGTTTAAAAACAATAAGATTTTTAAAAGTAGAATTTTTGAGGTGTCTAGGTAATTAATTAGTCTTCTGACTATAAATGAAAATCCAGAGAACAACAACAAAAATGATTAAAGGTCTAGAAAACATGACCTATGAGGGAAGATTGAAAACATTTGGCTTCTTTAGACTGGAAAAGAGAAGAATCAGAGGGGATATGATTACAGTTTTCAAGTACATAAAAGGTTGTTACAAGGAAGAGGGAGAAAAATTGTTCTCCTTAACCTCTGAGGATAGGACAAGAAGCAATGGACTTAAATTGCAGCAAGGGCGGTTTAGGTTGGACACTGGGAAAAACTTACCTAGGATGGTTGTGGAATCTCTGTCGTTGGAGATTTTTAAGAGCAAGTTAGACAAACATCTGTCAGGGATGGTCTAGATCAGTGGCCAGGATCTCCAGCGGTGTAGTGTGGCTGCCGCTAAGGTAGACTCTCTGCCTATTCCAGCCCCACGCCACTCCTGGAAGCGGCTAGTGCAGCCCCATGGACAGGGGGGCAGGGGAGTCCCTCCACGCAGTGCTTCTGCCTGCAAGCACTGCCCCCGCAGCTCCTGTTGGCCGGGGGAGCTGCAGGGGCGGTGCCCCCGCCAGGGGCTGAAGAGGCACATTGGCCCCTTCTGGGAGTGGTGTGGGGCCAGGTAGGCAGGGAGCCTGCATTAGCCTCGCTGTGCCCGCTGCCAATCGGGAGCTTCCAGAGATAGGCAGCACCCTAACCCCCAGCCCTAAGCCCCCTCCTAGAGCCAGCATCCCATACCCCATCCTGCACCCCAACCCCCTGCCCAGTGAAAGTAAGTGAGGATGGGAGAGAGCGACCAACGGGAGGGGGATGGAGTGAGGGGAGGGGGGGCTTTGGGGAAGAAGTAGGGCATCAGGGAAGGGGCAGGGTAGATCCTGGGTTCTCCTTAGATTCAAAAAGTGATCTTGGGTATAAAAAGGTTGGAGACCACTGGTCTAGACAATACTTAGTCCTGCCTTGAATGCAAGGAACTGGTCTAGAAGAACTCTCAAGGTCCCTTCCAGTCCTATGATTCTATGATGAGATGAGGTGAAGGGGGATCTTAACACATTGAGGGTAAAATTGGAGAAATCTCCAGAGAATGGGATAGGGAATGCAAACTAGTTATCTAGGTTAGGGGTTCTCAACCTTTTTCTTTCTGAGCCCCCCACCCCAACATGCTATAAAAACTCTGTGGCCTACCTGTGCCACAATAACTGGTTTTCTGCATATAAAAGCCAGGGCCGGCATTAAGGAGTAGCAAGTAGGGCAATTGCCCAGGGCCCCATGCCACCTGGTGCTCCGCGAAGCTAAGTTGTTCAGGCTTCTACTTCAGACCCGGGTGGTGGGGCTCAGGGCCCCGGGCTTCAGCCCTGCATGGCAGGGCTTAGGCTTTCTGCCCTGGGCCCCAGCGAGTCTAACCCTGGTGCTGCTTTGCGGACTCCCTGAAACCTGCTCATGGCCCTCCAGGGCAGGGGGGCCCGGACCCCTGGTTGAGAACCACTGATTTAGGGCAACATAAGCTGACTACTGAAGCAGTTTGAGAGGAGTTTTACAGTAGGGCAATTTCTACTCCACTAACTAACCTAACTAACCTGAACCTTGAGGTGCCCGTGGAAGTCTTAGCCAGAAAAAAGAAAATCAGTTTGGAGAGCCTAAGTAAGGAAATTTAGAAAGCCGAGTCCTGCAGCAGTCTTTCTGTCCCAAGCAGCTGAAGGCAAGCCTGACATATTCCTTTTGAGAGTGTGGCTGGGATGTAGAGCATGTGCAGTCTGATTGCAAGAAAAGAGGCAGCCTTTCTTTTTTTTTTTTTTTTAATCTCAGCTGAGACCAGCTGTCAGTATTAACTTCCTTTCCCTCCTCTGGTAACATACTCCCAACACCTCCACTTCCCACAAGATATTATCATTACTAGGATCAGAATTATTGTACTTGTTTAATTGTAAATTGGAGAAGAGAGTATTGGGAGTATACAGCCAGCACCAGTTAGGTCAGGATTCCAGATGCGCAAAGGCTGGCACTGTAAGATGGGAAGAGAGGTAGGAGCTCTGGCTTCCCTGAGCAGAGCCTGGCATAGTGAGAATGGCTGCAGTGCTTTTTATATGCCACTAGGCACTGCTATTCCAATGTTAGATTAACAAATAGTAAGAAAAGTGGCTCCAAAACAAGGAGAAAGAATCCACCAGTCCTGGCTCAGGAAGCAACAGGTTTCACAAGTCAGAATTCCAACTTTGATAGAAATTATAGTATATTCATTACCATTAAAATGAAGACAAATTCAGCTTTTATTATTATTTTTATACCACCACGTACATGCACAGGCCCTTGCCTAAGTAGCGCGTGGTCTAAATAAAACACATGACAGCACAAATGACAAATAAAAGTGTATAAGGATGATAGGAAGAATAAATTTACAACAGAAAGAGATGATGAGATGAACTATTGTATACAGACATCTTGGTATTCCCCTTTCCTTTTTCAAGCTGTTCATGTAGTTTTGAGATGCTGTGATTCATATGCCACTGTAACAACTGTGTCACAGCATGGGCTATAATCTATGTCAGATAGCTGGCTGGTTGCATCATTTAGGCTCTGTGCTGTCTTCAAGTCTGATATGGCTTAAGGTGGTAGAATACTAACATTCATTGAAGTGCTTCTCAATACTTCAAGGTCAGGTGCAAAACAGTTTCTCTCTCCAGCTATTAATGACAAAGCTTTCTTTACTGTTATACTTTTATTTTTATCTTGAAATTGTTCAGATACCTGTGAAAGGTATTTAAAACACCCAGTCAATACAATAAAAATACTGGTTTGGTGTACATGAAGGATCAATTTGAACATCTGAGGTCTGTTAGGCTTCTGTTACTAAAGGGTGTACGTCATGTAAAGCCAAAAGGTGCAAATATTTCCTTTGTCTAACCAGTGACTGACCAGATGAAATATATATTTTAATCTATTAATTTACAAGGAGACTTTCAGAGTAGTTACACTGCTGTGTTTATTAGCAAAGCCAACTATAATAGTGTATATTTTGTAGCCTTTTTTTCCAATCCATAGATCACAGTCCCTTTATTAAATATGGGCTTTCTAACTAATATTCTGGTATGGATTGTCCTCCAAGTCTCTATGGTTGGTGGTCCATGTACTGAAGTAAACAAACATATGATAAACTGCTTAATTTTAGACTAAAACATCCCTAATTCTCCTTTTGTTTCCCTTCCCAATACTTTTCAGATGTCTGTGGTTTTCAATCAACTAATGGCCTAATCTTCTGCGGAGCTGAGCACCCCTAATTTGTCTTCAATGGAAATTGTAGGTTTTCAGCATCTCCAAAGGTAAGGCCTTAAACTTACAGTTGGATTTTTTGATGTTTTTAAAAATCTAAAAACTTGTTAAAAATAAAAAATAGCTTCTTATTGCAGAACAGTGGCCTCAGCAGCATCAATCTCAAAAACAGCATCAGAATCTATTTTTCTTCCATTGTGACTGCAGAAAATTAATCATTCTGGTACCATCAGGATAATCCAGAAGGCAGCAATAAACTTTATTATTTGCAAGCAACAATGAAGTAAAACAACTTGAACAATAAATTAAAACTGTAAATTTAAAATTGTCAACAGCAATCTACACAAAAAGTAAATTGTGGAATAAACAAATTTATGAGCGTTATTAAAAAGTGTTTAGATCCCACTTGTGCTGACATTTGCCTCCTTGGAGGGACAACAACACAATAAATAAAGTAATCAGTTATATCCCAATGGACTAGGACTCTAAAATTAACACAATGTAATGTGTTAGTGCAGCACAGAAACCTTCATTGGATCTCTCCATTGACCTGTGGGCAAAACTGCAGATTTTTTCAAAACGTGCATGTGAATAATGGTCACAAAAATAGTCAAAGCTGATTTTTTTAAATAAGGCAATAGCCATATACTATATATAATCTAAATGAGTTAGTATTATGAAACGGATACATAATGCTTTAAAGGTACATGATGTTTCACGAGACAGAGAATAAGAAGATGCTTACCCTAAAGAGCTTACTAACCCAGACACATCCTTCCTTGTGACTCTAACATCCTTACAATATTTACCTGAATGCAATCTGTATCAATGTACCTCCACAACTGGGTAATCAGCATGATAATAATTAAAGTATTATGCAGAAGGCCCACACTGGTATTTTAGGGAAAAGCTTATTTTATACAAACATGGTTGAGACACCACCATTTCAATTTCTAACACTAAATCCAAAGAAAGACACAAATGAACAGGATTTATTTTTATAATTTAAAATATAATGTATAAAATCAATTTTTAAAATTATTACCTACCCAATATATATAGTTTATTGAAAGTACTATGTTTTAAAAGTGGCCGAAATTGAGCTGCTAAATTTGCATGGCCAACTTTCTGGGCATGCAGTTTGAAACAAGAAATATTGTGAGTCCTCCAGACTTGGATTTGCATAAATACTGTTCATAGTCATAAAAATAAGCTTCTAAGCCCAAAACTCCAAGCCTGAAAATGTTTCCATGCAAATTCAGAGGCCATGTTTGAAAAATTTCCCTGACTGCTAAGTATCTAAGAGGAGTTAAATAAAGTAAAGCTAGGGAGAGATTAAATATTTAACCGAGTTACAACATTTGAATGGTTGGAATATATACTTCAAATGTTATTCCAAATAACTGGAAATAAGGAAAAAAACACAATAGTTCAAAGTAATAATAGTTCAATAGGTATTCAAACTTTTCAGTCCAAGGCCAAACATTATTTGAAGGAGGTCAGGAGAAAACAATCAATATTTAGGGGCAAATTCTCTCTCCTATTTTGTTCACTTTATGCCACTCCAGTGGTGCAAAGAATGAAAAAATAATCTACCAATCCCCTGCTGGAAGTACCCCCAGCTGGGACACAGGAATCCCTATGCATGAGCTCTGCAGGCTCAGTGTTCCAGTTATTCTCAGTGGATGTATGGCTCCCTGGGGAACTGTTGCTAGCTGGTGCAAGTCAGAACAACCCCTAAAATGTTCTAACTTGAGCTGGGGCAAAATCAGGAAACCAAAATTAGCTAAGGGTTTTCATCTTCCCCTCTTTCCTCACTGCCTCCTGGGCTGTCCTGGGTGGCTTTGTGGGGGAGCAGTGCCGTCTTTTGCTAGACACTCCCCTAGGGTCAAGCAAAGGCAGTTAAGCTCCTATTCTGCTCTCCCTGGGGCTCCCACAGAATGGCAGATAATCACCCAATAGAGCAACCAGATCTACTCTTCTCCTTTCCATAAGAAGCAACACATGGGGAGAGCAGGTGCTCAGACTGCTCCAGGATCACATCAGAGCTTCTCCTGAAGCTGCAGGCCATGACAGGCAGTTGAGATAGTGGTAGTGACCAACTTTGTTCATACACTTTCATTTGAAAGTGGCATGGTATGACTCAAGAAACACATTCGTAATCAAATACACATTTTCCTTAAGAGAGCCCATGAAGGTCATGAATTGGACACCACGCTATTACACAAAAGAACTAGCTTACATCTGCAATGCAGTACTGAAACCATTTTTAAAAATAATGGCTTTTAGGGGAACTTCAGTACGTTAGGGGAAGTTCATTTCAGCAATGTTCGCTTGCTTCAGAAACAGCACATTGAAAATTCTGAGGCCACGGCTGATAATTACAGAAACAAGTTTCACGTGAGCCTGTCTTCAACATTCCAAACATTGGCCCAGACCTGAATACCTTTACTCACATGAGCAGTCCCACTGTCTTCAATGGGACTATTCACTGTGGTGATTTGCTGAATTAGGCCCACAATCCTAGCATCTGCCATATTTTAATAAATCACCACTAATAATACAGAATATATTCCAACTTAAATCACAAATCATATTTCTACATGAGATCTATTATCTTTACTATTCTACACAAAACTGTTGAAGTCATCCTTACAACATCAATTGTGCATCAAATTTTCTTTGAAAATTAAGACACTATGAGCAGAAAAGTAATGGGGTTATATTAAAATCAAATACTAGACCTACAGATTTTATCTATGAGATTAAATGCTTAGGCACGTACTACCATATTTCAAAAGGATAACGCATAGCTATGAGCACACCAAGTCTGGTTTGTTTTTAAGCCAGCTCTGCCATCATAATCCTATACATTTCACTATTTATATAGCAGAGAAGAAGCACAGCTTATGAAAAAATAAAAATATAGTTTTGTTACATTCAATAGAATCATCGGGGGAGGACGGGGGACTTAAAACATGTTAGTGTTACTTTACTCCATCACTTCATCTGGATAAAAACTGCAGATAGAATAAATTCAGCTTTCTAATCCACCCTGTGAAACCAGTTTGAATCCTTCTTACTGTTACAGATGCAGTGCGTTTGGTCACATTCACCTGAAGTGACCATCACTCACAAGCATTGCACAAATGATCCAGGTCTTCAATTCATAACCAGATAGAGCAAACAGGTTAAATTTTCAAAGACTGGCTAAACTCTTCAAACAACCTTTTTCATGAATACTAAAATCATGAAAAAATAAAACTCAAATGGAGGCAAAAATCTATATAAAATAGATTTTTTATTTCAATATTTTTGGTGAATATGGATTTTGGTAGCTAATTGCAACCTCAAAATGCTTGAAAACAAAATGCTTTTTCTATTCAGACATTTAAGATCATAGGCTACTGCAGGCTCTTGAATAGAGTTATGTATGTTAATGCAGTATTTCAAAGTGTATTTTAATCAATCACCTTACAGTTAATAAGTTACTTTTGTTGAAGGCAAAGGCTATCATTACAAATGCTCAACTACTGCTTCTATATATCTACTAAAACACAAGAAAAATGCAAGTGTTTATAGAATATTAGGGCAGAAAGCAGTGGTTATTCTTGTTGCAAAACAATACCCAGACTGCATAGCAAGCATATTTAGAATTTTTTAAAAAAGACTAAATAATTCATCCTTAAAAGACAATTCCATGGAAACAGAAGTTCTGTTTTCAGAAAAGTAGGTGATAGAGAACGAGAGAGAGAGAAATATTAGTAAGTAGATTAAATCTTATATGTTCTTTCACTTGAAAATGCCTTTACTCATGAGATCGCAAAATGTAAAAAGCTAGTTTGACCTTAAAGTTTGGGGATTTTTCTTAAACAGTGTGATGAATTAGCATTCGTCACTACTGTATTGCCAAAGATACAATGCCATAGATTTGGCATGTGGGGCCTGATAGTGCCACTCTTGCTCATTAAAGGACCACCTTGCTCTGAACATTATCCAATTGATTTCATGGGGCTATAGGTAATGTAGTATACTATTTATTTTAAATAAGGTGCAAAATTGAGCCCACAGAAAGTAGGTAATTTTTTCACTAGCTTTTTTCATTCTTATTATGCACTCCACAGTTATATGTAACTGCAAAACTGTAACTGCATAATAGCATTTGAAGCTGTATTAGGGCTTCTAAGTAACTTGGGTTAAGAGAGGCTGCATGCTTCCCTTAGATTTTAATACAATAGTTTTAAAGTTTGATGAATAATTTCTGAACGCTCAGATCAAAGATCTTCAGACATTTCTAAGATTTCAGAGGTCCTCTATTTAAAATTTTAAAATTATTATTTTAAGGGACAAATAATTCAGCTTGGCTGAGACCAATATTTTAACTGACTGATTTATGGTTTGCTTGGAGGTGTGTGGGCCCCATCTAAAACCACAAGAAACAATAGGCACAAAGAATGAAACTGTTCTGATCACTTACAAGTGAAAGGTCTAATTTATTAAAAGTACAACTGAAGTCAGATTCATGCAAACTATATGTATATTAAATGAAGAAAGGAAGAACATACCCATTCGGAGAGGTCACTAGGCTAGCAAAGTGAAAAACAAAACAATAAATGAAAATTTAGTTGTGCATATGATTTTGTTGTGGATGTGTTCAAATGTTTTGTTTGTATTTTTTAAATAGTTCAATAAACAATATAAATATATTGCTCACCTAAAGGTTGGATCTACCATTGTCAGGCATTTTTAAATTGACCCAAATAAACAGTGATATAACATTCAACATTCATTCTCTACTGACACAGTACTGATACCATCAGCAAACTGGCTAGTAAGCTGCATGCTATAGTATAAAATGAGCAGCAAGAAGCTGTAAATCACTGCGATGGTATTGCAGTAGTGTTGCATCATAACATTTATAAGGATGAATTCAGCCAAGGAAAATGGTCAGGAAAAAATTAGCTGCCCTTGCTTTTACCATTTAAAAAAAAAAAAGAGAGAGAGAGAGAGAGAGAGACAGAGACAGACAATGGAACAGATTAGTAAACATATTTTACTACTTTTGTTTTATCAGCTTGAACAAAAATTGATTCTTTCATGCTCTTTCTTATTGTGTCACACATACTTTCTCATGAAGACAGTAATTAACTTGATTGTGTTCATGAATGCTATAGCAAAACAGGTCTGATCACTGGTCTACAATTTTTGAGAAGTCGTTTGCTTCAGAGATAAAATGTGCTATTTATTATGTATTTTGATATGCTGAATTCAAATATGACAATTAAAACAAGTGATTGGCTACTGTTTCTAAGATATTTAAGTTTTTACATTTTATGTCTATGTATATTGTGTAGATAGTAGAGTTTTAATCATAAATTGTAAACCTAGGTCTTTTCATGTGTTTATGGTTGCTTTACATGATAATATTTCACCTGTCTTGTTTATGTAACACTTTAAAAATCAGCAAAAGGGTTATATAAATAAAATGTATTATGAAACAAAAGGCAAAAAACTATTATGTACATAGTTTAGTCCTATTCAGTGTCTACTCGGCGCTCCTTGGCTTGTCTCTTGTATTCATTAAATGGAGTATCTCTTGTCACTGTCCTGCAATAGTCTGCAAGCATTGATGGGCTCCATTGTTGCAATGTCCCGGTGAAATCGCTCGCCGTGCTTGTCGCTCACTGCTCCGCAATTCGGTGGAAAAAAATCTAGATGAGAGTGCAAAAAATGTATCTTTAGTGTCATGTTGCAACCAAGGCTTTTGTATGCCTTGAGGAGGTTTTCCACCAACAACCTGTAGTTGTCTGCCTTGTTGTTTCCAAGAAAATTTATTGTCACTAACTGGAAGGCTTTCCATGCTGTCTTTTCCTTGCCACGCAGTGCATGGTCAAATGCATCATCTCGAAGAAGTTCACGAATCTGAGGCCCAACAAAGACACCTTCCTTTATCTTAGCTTCACTTAACCTTAAATTTTTCAAGGAGGTACTTGAAAGCTGCTTGTGTTTTGTCAATGGCCTTGACAAAGTTCTTCATCAGACCCAGCTTGATGTGTAAGGGTGGTAACAAAATCTTCCTTGATTCGACAAGTGGTGAATGCTGAACACTTTTCCTCCCAGGCTCCAATGACTGTCGGAGTGGCCAATCTTTCTTGATGTAGTGGGAATCTCTTGCACGACTATCCCATTCGCAGAGAAAACAACAGTACTTTGTGTATCCAGTCTGCAGACCAAGCAAGAGAGCAACAACCTTCAAATCACCACAAAGCTGCCACTGATGTTGGTCATAGTTTATGCACCTCAAAAGTTGTTTCATGTTGTCATAGGTTTCCTTCATATGGACTGCATGACCAACTGGAATTGTTGGCAAAACATTGCCATTATGGAGTAAAACAGCTTTAAGACTCGTCTTCGATGAATCAATGAACAGTCTCCACTCATCTGGATCGTGAACGATGTTGAGGGCTGCCATCACACCATCAGTGTGGTTGCAGGCTACATGATCACCTTCCATGAAGAAGAATGGGACAAGATCCTTTTGACGGTCACGGAACCTGGAAACCCTAACATCACCTGCCAGGAGATTCTACTGCTGTAGTCTGGAGCCCAACAGCTCTGCCTTACTCTTGGGTAATTCCAAATCCCTGACAAGGTTATTCAGTTCACCTTGTGTTATGAGGTGTGGTTCAGAGGAGGAGGATGGGAGAAAATGTGGGTCCTGTGACATTGATGGTTCAGGACCAGAAGTTTCATGCTCTTCCTCATCTGACTCAAGTGAGAATGATTCTGGTGCATCAGGAACTGGCAGTCCTTCTCCGTGGGGTATTGGGCGTATAGCTGATGGAATGTTTGGATAATGCACAGTCCACTTTTTCTTCTTTGACACACCTTTCCCAATTGGAGGCACCATGCAGAAGTAACAATTGCTGGTATGATCTGTTGGCTCTCTCCAAATCATTGGCACCGCAAAAGGCATAGATTTCCTTTTCCTGTTCAACCACTGGCGTAGATTTGTTGTACAAGTGTTGCAGCATGTGTGTGGGGCCCACCTCTTGTCCTGATCTCCAATTTTGCAGCCAAAATAAAGGTGATAGGCTTTCTTAACCATAGTGGTTATACTGCGCTTTTGTGATGCAAAAGTCACCGCACCACAAACATAGCAGAAGTTATCTGCACTGTTCACACAAGTACGAGGCTTCTCTGCTCACTTTGGCTAAACAGAAATGTGTCCCTTTGCAAAATCAAACACTGACAAATAAGAGAGCACGACACTGTATGATTTCTAGAGCTGATATAGGGCAATTTGTTCAGCAGAGTGATATAAGCTTCGTTATGATTGCATCATCCATGACTTCTAGGAATAACATGATGCAATTCATATCATGTATGACGCAATACCAGCTTCAGATTGCATCATTCATTGTTTTGCCTAAAAAGCAAATACTGTCCAAACCCAGTCATAGATTTATTCATAGATCCAGTCAAAGATGTATTTTAGTCATTTCTGGTTTAAATTGAGATCCCTTCCCTTTATAACTCACTTATCCTCTGCCATTCCCAAGTCAAAGGTCGTATATACTGATCCAATAGCATATCTTGAAAACTAGAGCCAATCAACAATTTTAAGCATCATTTTCGTTCTCAGTGACCCAGAATTAGTAAAGTTTGACTACATTTATTTCAGAAGCATTTTGGCTGTAGAGCAGTGTAATCAATAGGCCCAGACCTTGCTTGTTCTGACTCTAGTTTTAAATATAAACCTTTGAGTACTAATCAAAAAATGTACTTTAAATTTACATTATTTTTGTTGTTGCAAACATACCTCTTCACACACATGCACACACATAAATACTACATTGTATAAGAGTTATAGTTAGAGTACACACGATGTTCCTGATCCCAACCCTCAAAAGCAAGGAAAAGTTAAACCATCTAACAGTGCACACCTTCTACTCCTCCATCCAGAGAGAGACACCTCACAGCTAGTTCAACCACCATAAACCATAGACAATGTACTACAACCTTACATCTGCCTAAGGAGAGATGTCAACCTTCTTACAACTCCTCCAAACTCATCATCACAAACAGATGAGTCTGCCCCTATCCCTCCACCCATTCTGCAGAATTCCAGAATATCATACTCATTCAAGTCTTGGAGAGGGGTTCATGGAAGGCTGACATCCTTACTGCAACAGAGATAAGATGATGGTGCATTGTTTGTGTTGGTCATTGGTGATAAGGTGATGTAGGCTAGTGGTAAGGTGTCAGTCCATGGCTGAAAGAGTAAAGGATATGTACTGTTAGATGGCTTAACTTTTAATTTTCTTGCCTTTGAGGTTGCTGTCCTAATGTGATGTGTGCAGGAACCTTAACCAATATAAAATGTGTATGAATTACCCAGGGTCTTTAGCTTGAGAAAGGATTTCCAACCAAGAGTTTCTTGCGCACAGAACAGCATATCCTTAAATGTGCCCAGTAAGCATAGGGACTATACTCCTGAGTCAGCTGGTCACTTTCATGAAAACCCTTTGGCAAGAGCCACAGCTAACAAATGAATACATCATGTTGCATTGCTAGCCAGTGAATACAAACACTTGGTTCATATTTTACAGATTTTCTCTAGAACCATAAAGGCTAGAAACATTTTTTAAAGCAATACTTAGCTTTTGGAGTATCCATTTGATGTTATAAAAATTTGCAGTAAACAATGTGACAGAAAAAGAAACAGTTATGATGAATATCAACAAATGAAAACTTAGTACAATAATAGTTTTTAAAAGTTGAACTACCCTGCAAATGCTGAAAAAAAAAATTCTACAAGGTGACTCAATTTTCCAATCTCAAAACTCAGTAATTAATTTTCTAGCGGAGCCCAAAAAATCATAAGGCTCAAAAAGTAAACTTTCGTAAAGGGCTGATTTCTAGTTAATTGTAAATGAAACTGCTTTTACATATTTACTTGAAAAATCAATCTGGACTCTCAAGGATAGTTTACACCAGCTAAGGGATCTAACATAGCTCCACTAATTTCAATGGACCTATGACAATTTGTTCCAGCTAAGGATCTGCCCCATAGATTGTATAATATCATTTAGGGAAGAAGACACCATATTCTTCATACAAAACACAGTGAATGAATCACTGCTTTAAGTAGAAAGCTGAACTCCAACTTAAGTATGGGGCTCCAATGATTAGATGGAGAGACATGAATATACACAAAATGTCTTGTACATATACACACAAATCCTGATTCAGATATTTTTATGCAATGTATCTCCAGACACATGCACTTGGGTCTCCTTTTTAACATAATAAAATCCTTCCCATTATAGGTTTGATACATAAAGAGGTCTGTCCACTTTCCACAGCTTGATAACTCCACCAGTACATTGAAATGAAGCCTACAAAATCTCAGCACTTAAGTATATTTCCTCCCCAAATTTTACAAAATCAATCCGGTCAGCTGCCTTCATAGAATCTTTGTAAAACTTTTAGGCTATAACATTCATTTTATTTAAAAGATGTTTGTCTTTGTAGGTTAAAAAAAATAGGATAGTCAGAAAACAATTCCATTTTGAAAAACATTTCCAAGATTGTTTTTGTTTTGGATCGAAAAGAAAATGAGATGTGTTAGAGTTTTTTAGAGAGAGAGAGAGAGAGAGAGAGAGAGAGACTCTGTCTGTAGTTTGGTAGTTAGGATCCTGGCTTGGGAGACCCAGGTTCAGATCCCTACCTGATTTGGAATATTCTGGGGTGAAAAACTCTGCTCTGAGTCTACACTACTGTAAATGATTAAACTAACCAAAAACAATTAAAGTTACTTTTTTTTTTCCCTCTGAGCAGTGCACAGTTGAATTTGTGGTACTAAAGCAGCTTATTTTTACAGGTGGAGAGATATCCAAAATAGTCCTAATATAAAAAGTTAAGATATCTAAAACCCTTCTAAAATAGTATTTCTGTCAAATATGTGACACAGGTACAATACATGTTGGCTTATTATGGTGCAAATACTTTATTAGCACTCCTTTTGGTTGACTTGAATAACATATTCACATCTTCATGAGTAATGAATCCAGCCATCCCAAACGTATTCTGATGAGCCACAACACTTCATACCACATCATCATATATATTCTATATGTATGTGTAAATATACATAATTTATGTCTTTACACACACACATAATATACACATGAACTGCAGTATTTTGTGCTAATAGAACAGTATGAAAAATAATGTGCTTACATATATTACTGATTCTGCAAGCCCTCTGTATATGCATGTCCCAGGAAAGTTACTGTGAGTTCCACACATAAAAGGACTGCAAGAATAGGCTTGTAGACTCGATACTGACTTTTTTTTATTATTATTATTAATATGACCTGACTGTTGATCAAGACATTGGAATTATGGATTATATTTAAAAACAGTTTTTTTGTTTTTTGGGTTTTTTTTTATATAAAAGAACAGGAATACCTTTAGCACCTGCAAAGAGAAACAATTGGTAAGAAAGTGAATTTGAGGGTCTAGAAGTTTGCCAGTCTGTTCAAATTACAGGAATGCAAAAATTCACCAGTTTTAAATTTTTGTTTGTGTCTTTGTGACCCCAAAATACCCTTTATTCCCCCAAAATAAAACCTTATTGAAAAGGACTTGATGCTAAAAGCACTCTGGAGATTACATCAAAATTCAACTGAAGTCAATGGGAGGTCATCTCACAAAGTGAAACTCGCCATCATGCTAAGGGCCAGCACTAAGTTAAGTTAAGGGCCAGCACTAAGTACCTGTTAAGTTGCACCAAAGTGGTGGAACACAGGCCTTGTACTGACCCTCCGCAAAGGAGCAAGTTTCAGAAGCATCTGCAGAAACTGAATAACTTTTTAAAACATGTTAATATTTTCTTTAAAACCATATAAAATGTTAATTGTTTGGGGTATATCTTAACTGTACTTATTTGCTCTGGAATGAAAATCCCACACAAGATCTATACTCAAAAATAAATCTTTATAAATGAAATAATATTTTTGGCTATTTCTTCTATATCTCTCATGCTTCTGATCTATTTTGGGTGTCGGTGTTCATTTTTTTCCCTTTTGCATTGCTTGCAAATGAAAAATTGCTTGTTATCTAAAACGAAAAAGTTTATTTTGTTAATGTGCAATGTTGTTAATATGGCATTTTGGGGCAGCTGTTTAAAATTTCCAACCAACCCAATTATTAATTTTGAACCATGGCTATGGCACTTTAATGTGAACATTTTAATATATGCGAATCTGCTGAAACACTGCAGTAACTTCATAGATAGAAAACTTAATAAAATGATCTAAAAATATATTTAAGGTCTGGTTCAACACACACACACTGAAAGAAAGAGAAAAACTCCCATTGAGTTAGTGAGCACTGGGACGGGTCCTTATGCAACAGACTACAGTGGTTCTGTTACTCACACAGTGCTTGGAAACATTTATCCTATTTGAAAAGAGAATATAGCCTCTTGACTATAGATTGGAAACTTCAGTACACACTTCATTATAGCTAATCATAGCTAGAGTTACACATTCATTTTATTGGGAGAAATAAGAATCATTGTAACATAATCAATACTTACGTAGTACTTTGATGCATCCACTTTACAAGCGGATAAAATCTAAATCTGTTTTCAAATGGTCAGTTGTTGCAGGACAATGACTGCACCACAATTAAAGGTGGGGCAGAATTTGTGTGGGCTTACCCAAAGAAGGACAGCTCTACTTTGTGGTTGGGGGATGAGGGCGGGGAGAGGAAGAAGGTCAGAAACTGCTGCAAAAGGTGCTTGGTGGTCAACTTTGCAGCAATGACTCCCCCCGCCCCCCATACCTCCCGAATGTGCATAAAGACAGGAAACCTGGGTGGGGCAAGTCTCTATGTGAAAGCAGCGAGGAAGCCAGCACCCACCCTCCCTCCCCTAGTAGCCAGCAAGTGGAGGCGAATGGCAGGCTGGGTTTGTACCTGCGGTGGGCATTACGCTCGTTGCCCCTTTTAAAGGGGGGCTGAGAAGGAATTTTTCCCACACCAACAGAATTGGCTTCAGTGGAGTGTGGTTTTTTCGCCTTCCTCACAGTGGGTGTGAGGATGGACCTTTTCTGGTGAATAGGAAAGGTGGTAGGCCATATGTCACAATTTTGTAATATTGGGTGGATGTTCAGTGCAGGTACTCCATAGGGAGGGCAGCCAGTTACCAGATAAATGGCCTGGTAAAGGACTTAAAAGGAGAAACTGGATAAAGACACAGAATGGGGGAAGGGGGTCGGGGACTTCCATGACCGGTACGGCAGGGAGCCAACTCCCTCCCTCCCACCCCCCGTTCTCATAGCCCTCCTTAAGCCTCTTGCAAAGCTGGTAGATGGTAAGGTCCAAGCCATGGGTCAGCTGGGGGACCTGGATGGAAACAAATGGGGGCTGGTGGAAGCCCTGGAGAATTGATGTGAATAAGCATGGATTTGCCTGCACTGTACACTTTATCTGCAGGGTAGTCCCAGACATCTAAATAATAAAGTTGCGGACTGATTAAAACCCATAACAAGTCTCCTGTCCTTCTTGCGGTATACCCAGACAATGAACAGACCACAGTATAAAAGCCAATTTATAATTCAAAAGAGAAAATTACATTTGTAATTTTTTATTCTTAGCTATTACCATCTTTAGTATAAAAATAGACATTTTTGAAAAAGTGTACATTCAAATTTCCAAATAAACTGTGAAAACATTCAAAGGAACAATTATCCTCTATTAGGACAAACACCCATTTGCTCTATCACCCAAAGGAGCCATTACAGTCTACCATCCCGCATCAACCTCCTTTATTTTCCAGGATTATCCTAAGAAAAAGAAAAAGCACTACAAGTACATTTAAAACTGTAGTTTATAAAAGCATGGAAAACTGAGTCAAAGGAGGTTTTCATTTTGAAGTAAATTTGGAATAATTCAGCATTTGTACAAAAAAGATATTACCCCGAATTAATTTTTTAATTCCCATATACATATGGTGCATTTCTTGTGTTAATCTGAAAAACATATAGTTTTCTCCTTCACAGGTCCACTTTTCCTTCTGCCTGATTTGGCAGTGAAATCAAAATTATGTCTGTAAGCACCAGTGCTATGAGGCTTTCAGAAAACAGGAGTCTTCATGTTCACCAGCAACAGAAAAGGGGAAAATTGAATTGTCATCTACTGCGCGCAGGTTAATTTGATACATATAAAGTTCTTGCCATGTAGTTATTCAACAGAGCGGTATCATTTTGAGTTTCTTGGTTGGCTCAGATGGGGCATTGAGCCCAAAGCAATTAAATTGAGTGTAGAGATTCAGTCTTCCTTTGCTCTGGGCTCCCAGTGTAGTGAGAGAGGTTTAAATATAGACTGGGAAACTGATTCAAGCATCCCATCACAGCAAACATTGGCAAACTGGTGATGATCTGGCTGGGCAGCAGGGCCTATAGTCTACATCAGCAAAGCAAAGCAGTCTATAGCCAACCTCAGTGGCCCAAAGTAGTCCACAGCAAATAATGCTCAATACAAGCCAAGAGGAGCCCATTTGCCTGTTTGACTACTACCAGGGCTGAACTGGAGTTGACCATGAGGCTTAAGTAAGAGTTTTGTGGCCTCCAATATGGCAGCCCATCATACAGACTCTGCTGCAACACGTGCACATTTTAGAGTTTCTATTTAATTCCACAGTATTAATTAATGAAATATTTGTCCTTTCTTCCAATAAATTAAGAAGAATGAATGTCACCAGGTAGCCACGATTCTATGTGATTGATGAAAGTAAGAGTGACCAGAATTTACGTTCCTAGAACCCATAAGTGTGATTAAAAGTTCTAGGTGGAGACTAGAGCCAAACATTTGTTTATTTTAAAAAGGACCCTAAGCTGTAACCTTAATACCATATTATATGGAACTTGACCCTTTAGGGTTTTTAATACCTTGCACAATGATTATTCATGTTTAGAATTAGGAATGGTTCAGAGTTGCGAAGGTGGGATTTGGATCTGAACTTTCCCAACAGGCAGTTCAGATGCAGAGCTTAGGTTTGTTCCATGATAAAGAAAGTAGCCAGCAGTAAAGTTCAGATCAGTATACACATTACCAAAATTCAGAGTAATTGGGATATGGGCTTCTGTTTCAGGCCAGTTTTTACTCACACCATCACTTCTATTGCCTAAGAAATTATTACGATGCCACAAATTCAGTATTATCACTTCACTTCCATATCACAAAAGGAGAAAAAGATAGACTGTGAAAGAGCAAACCACAGTTTTTTACACTCAAATAGCTTTTTCAGTAGTAAATAGGGCAAGAGAATACATTTCTAAAGTACATTTATTAGTCTGACATTTGGAAGTTCCTTCAGTATGAAAATCCTCGTTAGCTCATTCTTGTGTCTTGGTATTACAGTTGTCTAACGTTCCACCAGTGATGCAACATGTAAGAACAACAGAAAGAACTTGCAGCTTTTATTTTTCAAATCTCTTTCATATGTGCATTTACACCAGACCATCAACATTACTTAAATATAATTTTGTGTTTTAATACATTTAGAGATGCAGAAACACATAAAAATAATCTGTAATGAAACATTTCCACAGGAGAATTCATGCTCCCTCACCATGACTAAAACAAACTCACTGAGAAACAACTCTTTAGTTATAGACATACAACTACAAAATATATATTAATGTTTGAAGTCCAGAATAAATTATGTCACTTTAGTTGGTTGATAGATGAATTTAAGAAGCTAACAGTTAACTTTAAAGATTATACTCTCTTATTCTGATTTGTGACTGCTGATAGGTTTATAGTGCTACCATACTGATGACCTAAATTTCAAAGCAACCTTATGAAACTCATACTCTTTTGGTTGGCAGAAGCTAGGCTCATCCCAATGGTGCACTTTTGTATTGTTCAGCAGCCAATTCTGAACTAGCAGTACAGTAACTGGCGGTGATCTTCCAGAAAACACCATCCTGGCCACTATGGACGTAGAAGCCCTCTACACCAATATTCCACACAAAGATGGACTACAAGCTATCAGGAACAGTATCCCTGATAATGTCACAGCTAACCTGGTGGCTGAACTTTGTGATTTTGTCCTCACCCACAACTATTTCACATTTGGGGACAATATATACCTTCAAGTCAGCGGCACTGCTATGGGTACCCGCATGGCCCCACAATATGCCAACATTTTTATGGCTGACTTAGAACAACGCTTCCTTAGCTCTCGTCCCCTAACGCCCCTACTCTACTTGCGCTACATTGATGACATCTTCATCATCTGGACCCATGGAAAAGAAGCCCTTGAGGAATTTCACCATGATTTCAATAATTTCCATCCCACCATCAACCTCAGCCTAGATCAATCCACACAAGCGGTCCATTTCCTGGACACTACTGTGCTAATAAGCGATGGTCACATCAATACCACCCTATACCGGAAACCTACTGACCGCTACACTTACCTACATGCCTCCAGCTTTCATCCAGGACACACCACACGATCCATTGTCTACAGCCAAGCTCTAAGATATAACCGCATTTGCTCCAATCCCTCGGATAGAGACAAGCACCTACAAGATCTCTATCAAGCATTCTTAAAACTACAATACCCACCTGCTGAAGTGAAAAAACAGATTGACAGAGCCAAACGAGTACCCAGAAGTCACCTCCTACAAGACAGGCCCAACAAAGAAAATAACAGAACACCACTAGCTGTCACCTTCAGCCCCCAACTAAAACCTCTCCAGCGCATCATCAGAGATCTACAACCTATCCTGAAAGATGATCCTTTACTCTCACAGATCTTGGGAGACAGACCTGTCCTCGCTTACAGACAACTCCCCAACCTAAAGCAAATACTCACCAGCAACCACACATCACTGAACAAAACCACTAACCCAGGAACCTATCCTTGTAACAAACCCCGATGCCAACTCTGTTCACATATCTATTCAAGTGACATCATCATAGGACCTAATCACATCAGCCATACCATCAGGGGCTCGTTCACCTGCACATCTACCAATGTGATATATGCCATCATGTGCCAGCAATGCCCCTCTGCCATGTACATTGGCCAAACCGGACAGTCTCTACGCAAAAGAATTAATGGACACAAATCTGACATCAGGAATCAAAATACTCAAAAACCAGTGGGAGAACACTTTAACCTGTCTGGTCATTCAGTGACAGACCTGCAGGTGGCTATATTACAACAGAAAAACTTCAAAAACAGACTCCAAAGAGAGACTGCAGAGCTAGAATTGATATGCAAACTGGACACAATCAACTCCGGTTTGAATAAGGACTGGGAATGGCTGAGCCATTACAAACATTGACTCTATCTCCCCTTGTAAGTACTCTCACACCTATTATCAAACTGTCTGTACTGGCCTAGCTTGATTATCACTTCAAAAGTTTTTTTTCCCTTAATTAATTGGCCTCTCAGAGTTGGTAAGACAACTCCCACCTGTTTATGCTCTCTGTATGTGTGTATATATATCTCCTCAATATATGTTCCATTCTATATGCATCCGAAGAAGTGGGCTGTAGTCCACGAAAGCTTATGCTCTAATAAATTTGTTAGTCTCTAAGGTGCCACAAGTACTCCTGTTCTTCTTTTTGCGGATACAGACTAACACGGCTGTTACTCTGAAACCTGGCCTTTGTAGAGCATGGTTGTTTTTTCTTTCATCTGCTAAGTACATTAAATGCACCTAGCTTCTCAGTATGAAAAATTGTCTGCATCATAAGGGTAATGGATCAATGGAAACCCTAAATAAAAGGAGTATTGAAGTTCCTGCTACCCCATTCTGAGGCACCCTCTGTTCTAAAGGTCCTTAATCGGGATAAAAAAATGAGAAATAGTTCAAAGTTGGATGCCTGGTATCCTTTTTGATGCCAAAATAAAAATAATTTACTTACCCCTTCACTGGCATTTTCCCCTGTGTTGGCCAGCATTTCCTGTAGGGCTCTGACAGAGAGAGACTGCTCCAGCACAAAATTACAGATGCAAAGATCTGGAGGCACATACTGCAAAAACAAGAACAAGACAAAGGACAAGAATGACATAGCTGGTGAGTTCAAGCAAATGTAAAGCAAATATGTGCATACATACACACAAAATAAAAACCATCCATTTTAAGGTGAAAGTACATTTGTTTTCTAAGAACACAAGTTTTTGTATAAAAAATTGTATTCCCTCCTTCAGAAGATTTTCTCGCTGCAATTAATTGTCCTTTTTTATTTAGAGCACTGTGCTACTGTTAAAATAAGGGGTCATCGGGCCCAAAAGCAGAAGAGTGTATCTGCAGGCTACTTTTTTCTCAGTTATTAAAACATTTAGTCATGACAAATAAATAGAAAACTAAAAGGAAAGATCTGCAATCATAATTTGATATCCTAGCTCTTGAATGTACTTCACATAATAAGAAAAACCTTAACTGTAGCATCAAAAAGTCTGTAGTTATTGAATTATAATTCTTACATTCAATACAAAAGAGTGGAAATATTTTCAATCCACTAATTCTATAACAGGAAAGAGCAGTTATTTACTCTACAGTAACAGTAGGTCTTCAATGTGTGTTTTCCACATGTGCACCAACAGTGGAAAATATGTCCCATAAACTCATTAAAGGAATGTTTTGGTCAGCAGTGTCCATAAGGGGCCACACCTGTGCTCTGAATATCTTCAAACCTGCCCATCCAAGGGCATAGAAGGTGGAGCAGGTCATGGAATACATACCAACACCACATTTCAAGGAACCACAATTACTGTAAGGTAAGTAACCGTTCTTTCTTCAAGTAATTGCCCAGATGTATTACATTCTTGGTGACTCTCAAGCAGTGACCTGATGTGTTGGAAGCATGTACTCAGAGTCTGCCCAGTGATTGTAAGATGGTTCTGCCAAAATGGGTATAAGACCTACATGCCTCTACCAGGGAATAGTGTCTTATAAAAGATGTACTGATCCCCAAGTAGCATCCCTACAAGTTGCAGAGTCCGCCACACCTCTCAAAAAAGCCACAGTTTTCCATTCACCCCAACCACTACATTCTGGGTCCCTGCAATCTCTGCATGATGTCTGAGGGGGACTGAATAAAGATTCAGCAGATAACACACCACCTACACACACACACATGGGGGAGGAGGGGGGGAGAACACACAAGCAAGTCACTATCCAGAACAGCTTAAAAACCTGCACAGATTAGTAACAAAACAGGCAGAGGTCTGAAAACACAGACTGTCCAGAGAGAACTGCTATGGTGAGACCAGGCTGCAACTGGGAGTGTGGCTAGAAAAGTAAGGGACACTGAAACTTAGGCTGGGGCCCACAGCAACACCAAAATGATCCTAATCTCACACTAGTGACAACCAAGAACAAAGTATTCCAAAAATCAATACATAAAGACACAACAGACTCTTCTCTGGAAAAATTTTGAGTAGACACCCACTGTAGAAGCCATACACATGGGGAGGAAAATATCTAAAATGCTTAGAAACAATACCCAAACAGATAAGTACAAGCATAAAGGGATCCAGAGATGGCTATGCTAACACTGAATAAAGAACAAGAATACAACAGAGGATGAAAGAATCCCATGGTGTGGCAAACCACTTCACGGTAAATAGCTTTATCCAGGAAAGGACAACACAATACATACAGGAAGTATCTAAGAAGGTGACATAATGCTGCAGTCTTCTAGTCTAAATGCACAGGGGCAGCTGTCTTTCAAATGAAGACCCAAAAGACACTGAGATTGAAGACTTTGAAACCACCATGAATCACCACAATCCCCTTGGGAAATTATAAAAAATACTTCAAAACAAACACAGGTATTGATGTAACAGGACATTCCAGAATCATTTTATAGGAAGTTGAAGTGTTGGCGCTTTCATGACTCAAAAATTAATTGAAAGGCTCTGGAAAGTCCTCATTCGATGTGAAAGGAAAATGTTAGCCATTCTAAAGCTCTGAGAAGAATACATCCCAAGATGTCTATGCTTTAGATAGCCTATGCACTGCTCCACTTGATTTTCCAGCAATCACAGCCATAAGCATGGTTATAAGGATAGAACCAGTCATCATGAACCTAGAACTTAAGATCCCAAAGAGATCCCAAAAATGTTCCAAGGACTGGGGAAATCAGAGGAAGAATACCACATTAAACTTACACCAAATGCAAAGCCATTTGCTCCAATACCACCTAGGAGAATTTCCCTTCCTTTACTGCCCAGAATGAAAGAAGAGGTCAACCTCATTGAGCAGATGGGCGTCACTTCCAGAATAGACACTCCAACTGAATGTTATGCAGGCATGGTTGTGATCCCAAAACTAAATGACAAGATTTGGATGGGTGTAGACCTTACCAAGCTCAATGAGAATGTCTGTAGAGAGCAAAACGTACTCCCATATATTGGGCACACCATTTGACAATTAGACAAGCAAAAGTTTCAAAATTGGATGCCCCATCTGGATTTTGGCAGATACAACTTGCTGCAGAAGCTGTACTACAATGATCTTCATCGCATTTTTTGGAAGGTTTTGTTTCAATAGAGTACTATGTGGCATATCTTCTGCTCCGGAACATTTCCAGATAAAAATGTCATCATTCCTGGAGGGTCTGGAAGAGGCTCTCTGCCAAATGGAGGATATCCTTGTCTACAGATCAACTCAAACCCAACACAACCAACATCTCTTGATGGACGCGAGACAACAGGCCTAACACGTAATGACAGATGTAAATCCTCAAAAACAGAATCAAGTGTCTGTCTAAGCTAGATCACTAATGGAGCATGGGTCAAACCAGATTCAGAGAAAGTACAAGTGATTACCCAGATGAAGGAGCCTCAGTGCATCAGTGAAATATGTCAATTCATGGACATAGTAACACACCTAGGAAAATTCCTACCTTACCTAGCATAGTAGTCAAAGCCATTACGAGAGCTCATTAGTCCACAGAATTCCGGGATCTAAACATAATCAGGCATTCAGAAAAATGTAGCAAGATATAAGCATTCCTGCACAACTGACATGCTCTCCAGTGCCCCAATCTCAGACAAACCACAGCAAGAGTAACAGAGGGTCCTGTGGCACCCTTAAGACTAACAGAAGTATTGGGAGCATAAGCTTTCGTGGGTAAGAACCTCACTTCTTCAAGCTTATGCTCCCAATACTTCTGTTAGTCTTAAGGGTGCCACAGGACCCTCTGTTGCTTTTTACAGATTCAGACTAACACGGCTACCCCTCTGATACACAGCAAGAGTGTGAACAGGAGGAGCTGTTTCTGGAAGATTTCACAGATGCAGTTCATACTGATTTCCTCATCACAGAAAAACACCTGCAAGAAGCAGATGAATTCCTGAGTCAAGGCATGAATCACTGCCAACACTACAAAGAAGGCTGCACAAAATAGACAAACTTCTAGGAAATCATACTGAGTGGTTTCCAGGGATCTTGTTATAAAGCAAGGTTTATTGCTGAAGATGTCCAGATTAGTTATCCCTAATGTAACAGGAAATCCCAGACAGACTGCATGAGGGACACCAAGGCATTATAAAATGCAGGAAGGGAGCTAAACAGACAGACAGTTTTGTGGCCTGGGCTGAGCAAACAACTACAGCAGAGAGTTGAGAAATGTGAAATTTGTGCTTGCGTGAAACAAATCCACTGGAACCATTACTATCATCTGCTGTACCAGACAGGCCGTGACAGAAAGTCAGGACTGATCTTTTTTATCTGGATAATACCACATGTCTTTTGATGACTGATTATGTCTCAAGATTCACTGAAGTTGTCAGGCCACTCAGCATCACATCGAGTGCAGTTGTGCAGAGGATAAAATCCATGTTTTGCCTGTTTTAGGATTCTGAAGCAAGACATCTCTAACAATGGTACTCAGTTTTCCTTTGAGACTTTCAAGAGGTTTGCAGATACCAACAGTTTCATTTATGTCAGATCCAGCCCAGTTCCATCAGAGTAATGGTAAAGCAGAACATATAGTAAAGAAAAGAAAACAACTTCTTTCTAAATCCTCATACCCTTATCTTGCCCTGTTGCCATACCAGTCAACACCTCCAGCAAATGGACGCAGCTGCAAAACTGTTGATGGGAAGGCAGTTGAAGTACACTATCACAACCTTCCTTTCCCAACTCGACTCTTGTTGGCCAGACTTCCCAAGATTACAGAAGAAGGAAGATCAATAGAAACCTCATCAGAAGGTGGTCTTTGACAAGTGCCACAGAGTCAAATCCTTGGGAGTACTGAATCTAGGAGATCACATTTGCATGTAAGACTTTCAAGAAAAGGGGATGGCAACAGGAATCATCCATTGGAACCAATGTCACCTTGTGTCACCTGGGGGACCTCCAATCTACCCAGATCACTACCATGAAATGGAACCTGCGAACACCACCCCACCTACCCATATAGAAGCACATGTACCCTCTTGAGACTCTCCCAGCAAGGAAAGATCCTGCGTTCCTGGAGGATTATATAAAATCTTGAGAATTCCAGGAAGTCAGAGGACTAGCAGTCGAATGCCTTAAAAGGAACAAAATAAGTCACAAAGTTCAGGCAGTCTAACCTGCTCTTCATAGGGCTGTTTGTTGTTTCATGTACAGTTAAAGGATAAAGGTTACATGTTTCATGTACAGTTACAGGATAAAGGTTTTATCACACTTCCCTTTTAGAAAGGGGGATCTGGTGTTAGTTGTGAATGGTTAGCATGGCCACTAAAAGCAAGAAAAACAGGAAAGAAAAGTCAGTCTTGCCTTCACTCCAGCCGCAGCATGCTGAGTCTCTAATCTATGCAGCAAGTACCTTAATCCAGCCCTTTTTCAGCTTCTAAAACCTACTGCAAAGCAGTCAAAATCTTCATGGGGAATCCAAAATGTTTGGGGCTATTGTACTGGTTCTTTGTGTTAAATTCCTTATGCTCCCTCACACTTACATGGGGTCCAGGACAATCTCACCCCTCAAAATACAGTCTTATAAATATTTACCTTCATTAGTGTAAGGTGATGCAAAATAACATGTGGTCATATAATTAAAAACTGTCTCATGTTGCATATGCAAAAGGAGGCTGAATTAAGATTACACAGGCATTTTCTAAATTTTGAGTGCTTGACTTCGCAACCTTAATAATGTTCTTTTAACATTTTTGGGGTAAAGTTGTAAATATAGATGTGATTACCACCAAATACACCAGCAAATATGCAGAGGCAGACTGATGCATTTCTTTCACAGTAACATCACAAAATGGATACTTGTATCCTGATAAAGTAACAGAAAATCAACCGAAAGTGGGATGATGAACACAAATCTTAAACCCAAACTAATGCACATGTACAGCATGATGATAGAGGGAAAAAGCAATCCTATTTCATTTTCTATTGGACAAGAAAAGTATAATAAAAAGTATATACAGTGCATCCTTGACAACAAAAGAGTTTATACACTAGACCAGAAGAGTTCACTCAACAGAGCCTAGTGTTGTTGACCTTCAGGTCATGCCGTAAAGTTTGAAGCCTCAATCCTGCAAACATGCACATGAGTAATTTTATGCACACAAGTCATCATCATTTATCCTGCACCATCAGGTGCATAAAGCAGAAGTCAAACAGTGCCCATTATCTCTATTCAGGATTGATTTTTCAGATCTTTTATATGCAGATGTAATAATGTAGCTTCAGCTATGGAGTATGCCTCTAAGTCAGCCTCTCCATCTCTTGCCCTACAGTCTCCAGCTAAATGCTTTTTTTTATTATACACATGATTAAATTCAGTTGAACTAATTATCCTTTTTTGAATTTGTATATCTGTAAGTGTGCCAGAGCATATTTCAAATCAAAACAGAAAAAACACTGAAAAAAAATAAATAATAGATTCAAAAGCTTTAGTAGTGAAATGCAGTATTTTCTATTCCTTTCTGCATATAAACTGTTCTGTTTATTATTACTGAATTAGTTTTTAAGCTCCTTGGGCAGAGAAGTTGTCAGTCACTGTGAAAACTTAAACGTTTATCAATAGTAAAAAAAAAAAAAACCCAATACGTCAACCTATTCATTTTTCACTAAGGCCAATATTAAGTCAGTGCATGTTGTTTTAAACAGTGCATATTATGTTGCAACATAATTTGGTTTAAAAAGGAAAAACGCATATAGCTGTGATCAATTTGAATAATCAGCTAGCGGTACTGTTGTCAAAAACTCTTGGCAGAGAGAAGCAGGGCAGATGTTTTTAAGTTCCGCAGTGTAGAAAACCCTTCTGAATGTAAACAATAAGTGATTAGCACTTCTCTAATAGACATCAATCCTTCTCCCAACTGAGTTATCAAAGACCACAAAATCGCATGCCCATTCATCGCTTCAAAATGCCTCTTTGTAAACCAGAATAAACTAAACAACTCATCTCCGGTCAACATACTTTATTGGCTAAATGACTCCTTATAGTTATCTGAACATTATGACAATTCCTCTATACCCAGCTAAATTATCAGGAACCACAAGTTATATGTGCAACTTCATACATACCGGGTCTCATAACAACAAAATTGAGATATACAGTACATGGTAGACCATTACTATCATAGAGACCATTATATATTTTGATATTCAGGCTTAACATTTTCTTTATAAAATAAACATTTTAGCACACAAAAAAATGATAAAAATTAACATTTAACACCTACAAAATTACCATAAATAGCCATAAAAATAAAGGAGAAACCTGGCTTATTGTAGGCTGCTTTAAAAACAAAATACAAGACTTGTCAGAAGCCAGTAAGATAAATTAGTGATTTTCTCTCCACTGACATTGCCTCCTTTGTTCTCCATGAAAAAGAACACACACAAGAGTTTGGCAACAGATTTTTCATTACTATACCTTAGATTTTAAACACAATAAATGTAAATACTGAAATCCTGAAACTGGGATGCAATATCAAAGAAACCTTATCATTATGTAAGGAAAAATCCGCTGTGTAAGGGAGATCCACCATAGGGGCCCTAAAGCCTCAAATAGATTCATAAGGGCTGGCAGTGCCAGGTTCAGGTCCTAAGCAGGTGTAGGTCTTGATAACGAGGGAGGGGGAGGTCAAAACTTCTTCCAAGCTTCATGAACTGCTTTAAGTTTGAGGAGACTGACGTGCAGCTTGGATTCCTGCTAAGTCCAAGAGCCTTGAGGTAGATGTTTATCCAGGTGCACTCCCCAGTCCAGTTGGGAAATATCCATAGCTAGTTTCTTTGTGGTGGTAGTGGGGAACAAAAGGAACTCCAAAACACACAGTCTCTTTGGTTTCCCACCAGGTGAGTGATATTAGGACACGCTGAGGAATTGAGACTCATTTGTTGGCTTGTATCATAGACCATTCTCCACCATGCCTGAGGGCACTGGAGATGGAGCCTCACATAGAATGTCATGTAGGTGTAGGAAGTCATATGGCCTAAAAGGACTAGACAGGATCAGACAGTCATCGGGGGGCTCAGTTGAAGTCGGGTGATGAGATCCCTCATCACAAGGAATCTGTCCTGTGGTAGGTAAGCTTTGGCCAAAACATTCATAGTCTGAAGCATTCATGGTCCCTCTGATAAATTCTATAACCTGTGTAGAGATTAAAGTGAACATCACTAGGTTTAGCAGGGAAAGGACTATACTTCCTGATATGACTGGCCTCAACAGGGTAAAGAAATACTTGTCTGCCCTGGTGATGCCAGTATGCTGCTACCACTGAACACTCTGGGCCATTCAGAGACCGAAGGGGAGAACTCCATATTGAAAGTCTTCCCGATCCTCTGCGAAGCACAGGAACCTTGTTGACACTGGACAAATATCTATATGGAAATAGGGATCCTTCAAACAGAAAGCTGCAAACCAGTCTTTTGTGTTTAGGCAGGGGATTATGTAGAGCAGGGTGGTCATCCTGAAACTTGTATGACCTATGAAGTTCTTTAGCTGTCTAAAGTCCAGGATGGGTCTCCCTTCTTTTGAGGGGACAAAGAATTATCTGGAATAGAAGCACTTCCGTCTGTTTTGAGGAGGCAGAGGCTCCAACTAGATCAGGGAGACCCTTTTTGTTTGAGAATTCTCCTGCATTGGTTGGAAACAGGCCAGGCAGCCACTGAAGGGTGTGGGGGGTATATCTGGCAGTGTAGAGACTGGTTGGCAGCTCTTGAGAGTCCCACCAAAATGATTTTTTGGAGGGAGGCTAGGATTGAGGAAGGAACAGCAGCAGGGCATTATGTCTGTTGCGTTGAATTCTTTGGCACTTCCTAGGCTCCTATGGCCTTTCTCAGTGCAAGGGCTGGGGAGCAGGATGGTGCCTATAAGGAGCCGATTTGGAGTGCTTTCCCCCAGGACCTGGGATGTGTTGCCTCAAGGAGTAGGAGTGCAGGAGTCCTAAAGGGTTTCCAGTGACTAATCCATTTTCTCACTGAACAGATTATTGCCCTCAAAGGGAAGATATCTACTGCTACCTGGACCTCCTAGGGAACCCACAAGGAGTACAGCCATAAAGCCCATCTCATGACCCTTGACGTTGTCATGGAACAGGAAGCCATGTCTGCTGTGTCCAACACAACTTGGGGAGATGATCTGGCTATCAGCTTCCCTTCATCCTAGATGGCCTAGACTTGAGGCCTGAGCTCTTGTGGCAACTTATTAGCATATTCAGACCATTTGTTATAGTTAATAAAGCCATACTTCAACACTAGTGCCTCAATTTGCTATGCACAATTGTAAACTGGTGGATGAGAGATTCTTTCTGCCAAAGAGATCTAATCTCTTGGCATCCTTGTCTGAAGGAATGAACCTAGGCTGGTGCAACCTGTTGCATTTGGTGAAAGCCTGGACCAGTAGACAGTTGAAGCTGGGGTGAGAGAATAAATATTCTGCCCCTTTTGATAATACAAAGAACTTTTTCTCTGTCTGTTTAGGAACTGGAGTGCAGATGGCTGGGGTATGCCAAATTGCGTTGGCAGGTTCTAATATGGCCTCACTGATGGGGAGTACCATCTTGCTAGATCCTGTAGTCTGGAGGATGTCTAGATGTTTGTGGGTAGGGTCCTGCATCTCTTCCAGGGTATTCATGAGAGCCTCTGCAATGCTCATTAGGAGGTCTTGAAACTATCTGTAACCGTCAGGTGCTGATGGTGAGTCCTGTGCCTCATCAGAAGGTGTGGTAGAAAGTGCTGCTGGTGGACTGGGTGGGTCCAGCTGTTCTGCTTCCTCCTAACATTCCTTCAGGGACTGAGCCTTATCCCTGACAGGTGATAGCTGTGTGAACTCTCACTCTGTTTCCCGATAGACTGGAGACCTGAAGTGAGGAATCTAGGAGCACCAATATGGTAAGTGGGTCGGAGGATATGGACATGGATGGGGTGTCCTTGGAGGGTACCGCTGGCCCCAGGTGCAGTAATATGCTGTGCAGGATTGAGAGAGTGCCTAGGAGACTGTAGAGCTCCTATCAAGATTCATCTCATGCCTCAGAACTATCAGAGGCACTGCTGTCTAAGGGTATGTTTACACAGCAATTAAAAACCCACAACTGGCCTGTGTCAGCTGACTCAGACTCATGGAGCTTGAGCTAAGGGGCTGTTTAATGTAGACCTTTGGGCTTGGGCTGTAGCCCGGGCTCTAGGAGCTTGTGAGGTGGGAGGGTCACAGAGCTCAGTCTACAGCCTGACCCTGAATGTCTACATCACAATTAAACAGGCATCTAATTGCAGTGTAGATATACCCTCAGTCTCCATCTAGTCAGAGGAATATGAATCCTCTAATTCCATGTGCTGAGCCAACAATACTGTTTGTCTTTTGATTCCAGGGCTAATGGAAGACCAGTGAATAATGCTTTGATGGTGTAGATGCTTCTATGCCACAGCTTGTAGACAGAACCAGCATGTAACACTTCATCAGTATAGGAAACTCTATGGATACTATCGATTAGAATCGGTGAATGGTATATCCCAGCCTAATGGATGGAGGGGAGGGCATCTGTCTTTGGGTGGAACTGACAATGCAGACTTGGATTGGGCAGAGAGTATTAGTACAACTGAGTCATCTTTCTTGTGGTGTGGTACCATTGATGGCGGTGATCATTGTTTTCTCTCCCTAGGGCACCTCCTTGTGGCTTATCCGGGGATTAGCTCTTGACTGATCTGACAGCCTCTCCCTTCAGTGGCTCGCCCTGTGATCTTTTTCTGAATTCAGGTTACTCACTCTTCATGACTTGGCCTTCCAGCCAAGTCACTATACTCTTCCCGTCCTGGAGTATCAAAGTCCCACTAGACAAACTGTCTCAGGCAGTTTTCCATTTCACTGACCAGACGATGCCACTTCCCCAGTGGCTGGTGGGGTGACACAGACCTGCCCACTACTCCAGGTTCCAGCATGTGGATAATATGCCCAGTACCCAAGATCTGCTCAACTTCCGACCTTGTTGCTGTTTCCCTGAGCTCTTTCCTTCTTTTCTTCCCTATCTTCTGGGACCCACCTGGATTATCACTGGAGCTTCCTCTGAACCCGGTGACTACTTCATTCCCTCTGGGGTTCTTGCCAAGGATTCCAGGGCTTACTTTCCCCTAAGACAACTCCTCCTCCTTGTCTCTTCTCCAGGGAGTGACTGCAGAGTTTTTCCACTAAGTGTGACTCTCCCCCAGGTGTGGCCTAAAAGTTTAATTGGCCTGTATCTGAGCAACCTGAACCTTTTCAGGGCTTGTGTAGGGTGAACACCCCATCACACTGTGGCTGATGTGTTGCAAGCCAGAAGGCCCAGGGTTGGACTAGGCCTCATGGAAAGCTCCATCAAGTGTCTACAGAGCCAGAACTCAGGAGACTGTTGAATTCAAGGAGGGAAATAACAATGGACCTTACACTTAGTGCGAATGTGTGATTTCCTGAGACAATACGGACAACTCTCATGGGAATCACTAACTGGGAAAACCCAGCGTTAGGTCAGGCAGGATTTGAAGTTTGGGATCTTGGGCATAGTAGGTGCCCCAAATGGTGGAGGTAACAAGGGAAAGAGAAATAACCCTATATTATACCAACTATTTTAAAACTACCTACCCAACAAAAATTGTTACAGTAAAAACTTAAATTACAGCAGGAATGCTAGCAAAGCTTGTGGACACTGAGGGGTTCCATCTCCGATCATAAGCAGTAGAAAGGAACCATGCCAACCCTTATGCCTTCAGTCTGGCACAGGAAGAAGTGCAGGTGCAGACCAACAGACGCTGCTAGTGAAAAATCTTCCAGTCTCAGGCACATGGAGTGCCAGCACACCCACAGTAAAAATTCATAGGGTCCATCTCTCAAAGAAAGGCATAGGATCTCAGCCTCACATTGAACAGTGCAACCTGTAAGGGTCACCTCTTTCTCTGGAAGACTATATAAAGGACATAAATACTGGAGGGAGTAATGACAGCTAGAGATACAGGTCTTAGAATCGTATAGCCAACAGTTGTTTTTAGAGGATTGCAACAGCATACCATAAGAACTTCCCTACTTTCAATATAAACAATTAAAAGGTCCAATCTCCCTTCAAAGCACGTGCGATGGGGTGTACTCCCCACACTGACCCTGAGAAATAAATTAGGCCCAATTAACTCTCCAGGCTGCACCTGGAGGGGGAGCCAGGGAGCAGGCATTGATTAATTAGACACAAGGCTCAGCTGGGCAGGGATAGACAGGGCCTATATAAGCCTGGAAGCTAACAACAGAGGCCAAGGAAGGCATGCTGCAGTCACTCCCTGGGAAGAGGCAGGTGTGTTGGGACTATAGCAGGTAGTCCACAGTTGCTCCCTGGGAGGAGGGAGTTGGGAGCCTGGCAAACCCAAAGAGGGGAGAAGCCAGGAAGGCAGAAAAAGGCTCTGGGGAATAGCAGTATGGAATAGCAGTGCAGACCTTGGCTGCTAATCAGAGGGCCTCTGAGCTGAGACCCAGAGTAGAAGATGAGCCTAGGTTCCCCTACCAGCTACTGGGGAACATGGCACAGGCTAGGCAGAGGACAGCGGACTGCCTGGAACGGTTTGTCCTGGAAAGATTTTGTTACACCATCCTGGAAGGAGAATATATATGGTGACCAGGCCAAAGGACTGAGTCATGAAGAGAAGGCTGCAGTTCCTGAAGTGAGAAGGTTCTGCAGGATGAGACGACGATGGGGGAAAGAATAGAAAGAGGTGTGGCACTTAGCTGAGTTGATGGCCAGGAGGAGGTGCCATCTGTGGTGAGTGAAACCCATAACAGCATACATGCAACTCCTATTAATATTAAAAGATGAATAACACATCGAAGGGAGAACAGAGGCCAAGATTTAAACCTTAGCTATGTATGCTTTTTTATCTCATCAGAATATAGAGGGAGTTTTGGATTAGGTGTTAAGGAAACAGATTCATATCGTGGATGTAATTACAATTATGTACTTTTATGAACTTGTGATGTAGCTACACGACAAATTATCTGTCCCCTTCTTTTGGCTATTGGGGCCTGAAATGGGAATAAAGGACTGGAGAGACAACACCTATAAGCAGCAGCAATGTTGGGAAATTTCAAGTGGTACCTTTGAACTTTAAAATACATGCCATTTTATTTTAAAGAACATTTAAAAGAGGTGGTGGGAAAGCAATTTATAATAAGCATACTGTGGTAACAAACAGGATAGACTACACTGACTGAGTCTCAATATGTCAAAGAAAATTACAAAGTGGAGAGGAATCTCTCCCCAAAGCCCATATGAATTGCTTGAGGTTCCGTATATAAATTCAGAAATATACCTTATATATGGGGTCCTAATTAGAGGCTAATCTAGCAAGAGAAAATTTCCATGCAAAACCAAGATGGACTGTATGGCAGGTTTGATGCAGGAAACCTATATAGTCATAGATGTGCAAAGTAATTTAAAATACGCAGGGAACAGAGCTACCTAGAGGGAGTTATATTTTCTCCGAGACTTGAATATTAAGTTTTAACAGTATTTTCAGTCAGACCTTCCAAGCAATGCAAATAGTTATCATCTCCAACACTCTGCACACTGGATACACCTTGTTTTTCTGAATGAGGTGTTAAGATAACATTGAACAGAAACTGTTCAAAAGAGCTTTGGAGACTGAAATCTTAGAAGAATTTTATTTATTTGCTTACTCAAAAAGAACTGACTGAATCCAGATCAAATCACTATATTTTAATCTGTCATCAATGTTTTGAAGCCAATCTGCAACACATCACGGCAGGATGCAGTGTACCAGTGAGTCAGAGCTAATATGAGAGGTAGTATGATTAACTTGATATGAGCCATACATTAGCTAGAGTAATTGGGTGTGGCGGGAGGGGAGTGGCAGTAGTTAGAGGAGGAAAGAAGATTAAATAAATAATATTAGGAAAGGGGCCAGATATTGTTGCATTTAGCAGTACTTAATATTTTTTTTATTCTGAGAACTCAAAATACTTTACAAACATTATGCAGCTGAGCACATTTGTAACCACCAAGTAATGGCCACCTCTAAAGCAGAATACAGATTCCATGAGGCCTGGGCCAGGCAAGCACACAACAGCTTTAATAGGACATAGGACAAAACCACCAGAAAAACTTTCAAAGGAAGCCATACTTGAGTCAGAGGTGCAAGACACATTTCTTCAGTCTCATCAACACTGTGGTAAGTTTTGCATGCTGCACCAAGAGTGACATTGATGGAAATAAAACCTCACAAGGGAGATTAATTTGAATAAGCTTTAGGAAAGTTTTCCCTTAATGAAAGTGTCCCAGCCAGCCAGTCAAGACTGCACTGATCGCAAAGAAGGAGAGATGGGACTTAGACAAAGTTCACATCTGGATCTGAGTTTAACAAAGTTGAAACATGTTCATATCCAGGGCTTGTTTGTTTTAGGGTTGGCCTACTATGATTTTGGAGCCAATCATAAAGTTCAGATCTGGATCTCAGCTTCCACCAGTTTAGGTGGTGTTTGGATCTCCATTTGTAATAAGTGTTGTGGCAAGACACCTCCTCTGTCCTGCTGGATTTAGCACTTCCTCCTCTGGCGGGGCGGAGGGGAGGTCCTGGGATAAATCAGCTCCTCTCTGGACAGTGTTTGTCTTCCCCCTCTGTATTTTCTTATCAGTATTTTCAAAGTAGAATGCAGGGTAGGCCCAAGAAGTGCTGCTCCAGCAAACAAAAAGAAACCAACTTATAAACACAAAAAAGGGGGAATAACTTTCCCTGCCCCCTCGCTGGGGGGGAAGCATTGTCCTGTTGTAGGCCCTGGGGTGTCAGTCCTTCCCCTAAGCAGACGCTCAGCTTTGGTTGTTTCCCCTGTAGAGAAGAGAGCAGCCTCTAAGCCTAGAGAAGCCTATCTCCCTGCTGCCAATAGCCTTACAGCAGCTTGTGTCTCCTCCCTCTCTCTCTCTTAAGCTTTGTTGTTGCCCGCATCTGTTTGAGTCCCAGGCTCAGTAGCTCCTCCCCATAGGCTCGGGGAGAAGCCATTAGTTGTGGATGGGCTCACGCTTGCCCACTTCCCAGAACCGGACAGGACCACTCTATTGCATCTGCCCAGCCTGACTTTGTCACAGTGCCCATCTCTACATCTTCAACAAAGAAATAAACAGTTACTTGTGATGCATGTAATAGTTTCATGAAAAAGTTGTCCAAGGGAAAACAAACTGCTAAGGATAACAAAAATAGCATCTATTAGTCCAAGCATGGAGCTGGACTGTGAGGATTGCTGAGGTACAACAAATGTGTAGTATCTGCTTCTAAGTGCACTATGGGACATTTTTCAGGCTAGGAACAAACTACTGGACAGCATGGAAATGGTACAGTTTTGCATATAAAGTATATGCTGTAGACAAATAATGAGCAGAAAGACTACAATTGTCTCTAAATAAAAAATCATCATGTGTTATTGGTATTCTTAATATGAGTAGCAGCAGCATACTAGCAGAGTTGCAAAAGGAATATTAATAGCTTGAGGGGAGGATAACTACAAAGATGCTGTAATATTTCAGGGTCACGTTTCTATGTTATAAACATTTATGAACAACGGTTTCATTTATAAAATTTTGAAGTTTTAGTTTTGCATTTATCATCATAATTGTTTAATTTGATTTGCAGCTTTCCTTCCAAATGTATAAACCAAGGCCAGACTGAAGCTGGATGTGGCCTGGGACAATCAAAGTCATGAGACCAGGAGGTGCAGCTGGAAAAACAGCTAGGGACTGAGAGCGTGAGGGTGGTTTGCTCAATGAAAAGTACATTCAACTGTATCTCAGTTCACCTGCCTAGAAAATACTATGCCGGAAATAGACAGAAACCAGTCCAGAAAGGACAGGGTTTAAATTATTCTTACATTCTAAGACATCACATTCTCCAACCTTCAGAATCTTGCTATGTGTATTCACACCAAAGTAATGTTTTTGGTTTTTGTTTTTTTAAACAGGTAAGCATGCAATGATTACAGATTGAAGCTTTGGGTCACAGCTGTCCTGTAACTATTCTCCTCCTCAGCGGACACATTATACCACTTCATGCTCCTTTATTCTTTCATTTCTTCCTGTCTGTCTGTGTTCATATGTTAAACTTCCTTTTTCACATGAACCTGGCTTCCTGAGACTCCTTCATAAAATTATTTTCTCAGACCTCCTGTCTTAACTTGTGGCAGAAATAGGAATAAATGGAAGCTGGGAGCTATATAGTTTGGCCTATGCAGATGCAACTATTTCTAATGTATTGCGGCTAAATTTTCTGGTGGATCACATTAAGAGAAAAATAGTTAACTAGCCTCCTCAACTCCTTCTAGATTATGATTTGAATGCAATGCAAGCAGTCCCCTGCATAATAAAACTTCAGACATTGTGCCTAAAGTGAGAATCTTGTAGAAGGTGTGCTATGTTTACCAGTCAAGCTGCTAACCCACAGTCAAAGCTGGTGCCCAGCAGATTATTGATTTAGTGGGTTTACCTTTAACAAATATGAAAATTATTGTGTTTTGCCCTTGAGGCTGAGGTTTAAATTTATTTGTTACTAGGAATTCAATCCATTTTTCTACAGGGAGAAGAGACATTGATGGATTGCAAATGCAGGTTTTTTTTATAATAGGTGTTATTTCTTAAATCAGTTGGCTTCTCTGCACTGAAATACTATAGCTTTACATCAGTTTAGAAGCAAAGAACAGCTACACTGAAATGATATAATATAGTTAGCTCATATTGTCTAATAGTTCTGCTGCTTTGGTTGTTTTCTATAAACATTCCAGAAATTTTTCACTTCTGGTTAATTATTTTTTCTAAATTTTAAGTGTCAAAACATGTAAGGGATTATATTTACATGCATAACTTCCACCAGTTTGAAATGCAGATGTCCTAAAAATGTTTTGAGTGAGGTGAAGTGGTAATAGAAGAAATACCTGCAAGCCCAGATACAGTTAATTCACAATTATTCACAAACACCTTCAGGAAGTACAACAGGGGCTGCGCACACCTCCAGGTATTGCTAAACTAACACAGCAGTGTGACAAGTTAAAATTAACTGCAATTATTATACACTCTTGGAGAATCAATGCAGTGCAACGGGAAGAGTTTTGAATAACTTCTAAAGGAATATAGCATCTGATGTGCTTATTGAGTTCTAATGTCTCTTGAGCAGGAGGACTATTCTATATTACAGTCTTTCTGTCTCAGCATTTTATAAAAAGGATTACTGTAGCAGCTGCTGGCCAGGAGATTAGAGAATTTTCTTTTCTCGTCATTAAGCTACTAAGAAAGTTTTGCTGTGACTCACTCTCTCCTTCTCTTATAGGCTATTTAGATATGTATTCCTCATGATGCATCCAAGGTAGATGTAAATTTAACCATGAAGCTGGTGCTCCTCATTCTGGGAATAAAGAATGAGTGTACAATTTTATTTTATTTTTCTGTTCCAGTGGCACAGGAATGGAAAGACATCTGATCTTATGGCTGGACACTATTTAGTTCTGCAGCAGAAACGGGGGGTGGGGGTGGGGGAAGCTTTCTGATTTACTAAAAAGAAAAAAATAATCTGACTTTGAGGACCCATGAAAATCCATGGTCAAGATGGGGCCTGCGGGTGAAGGGAAAACCGCAATTTACGGCATACTGTAGTTAGTTCCCCACCCTTGACCATGGGCCATTACTTTTCAGTGGATCAGAAAGCTTCCTCACTCATTCTGCTACTATCACATTAAGCACAGTGTCACTGGTTCTAGGATTTCTAAAATGTTCTCATCCTATGTTCTACATGCATCTAAAAACATTATACATATATTGATACACACATCATTGAATTTTAATTCAATATGCATTTTTGGTATAAATATTAAAACTGGTCCAAAAATTGATTGAACAGTTTTCCCATCAGAAAATATGGTTTCATCAAAATTGAAATGTTTAGCAGGAATAAGACAATTTCAATAACATTTTTGCCAGAACCATTTAAAAACTATTCAAAATCAAAATGCAGTATTTTATTTTGACTTTCTTGTTTCATTTCATTCTGACTTTCTCACTGTGTTTCATTTCATTTTGACTATTACATAATATTGTATTTAATATTTTGTATTAGATTATGTTTTCACATTATCAGAATGAAAGTTTTACATTATGAAAACGTTCTGGTAAGGTCATTTCAAGATTGACTTTTCATCAAATTTTGAAATGTAGGAATTTTCTATAGCATGAAAATTCAGTTTTCCAATCAACTCTAATACACACACGCACACACGCACACGCTGAACTAAAAGCCTCCAGCACTAACAACTTTGTTTTCTCCTCAACTCACCCCTTCATAAAAGTCTGGGAAACAGCAAAGATATGGAGTGAAACTTCAGCCCTGTGGAATCAATAGGAGTTTTTATATTGATTTTGGGAGTTGGGGGGGGAGGGGAGGCAGGATTTTGTCCTTAAAGAATGAGGCAGAGAAGAAGGTTGGAAGGAAAAAGAAAATGGAGGCAATTTGTAAAGGAAAGCAGGGACTGAGAAACTTTTCCCTCCTCACCTTAAAGGAGCAGAGCCTAGAACGCTCAAGCCAGTCTGAGTGATGGTGCTAGATAGGCTTCTAATATACAGCGTAATCGTTATTTATTTTTATGGACTGAGATTTGTTTCCACTTCTACGAGAAATTTATTTAAAGTGTAAAGCTTTAGGAAAAAAATCCTCTCCAGTGAAATCAATGGAAACTATCTGAGAATTCTTCAGCCCATAGCGCTAAACTGATTTTAAACAGTAAACAATTTCTCATTACATTTTTGCCCCTAAAATAAAATCCACAACTAACAATCAAAAGATAGACTTAAATCCAGGTATATAAAAGAAACAAGTAGGTATTATTTTTAAAAAAGCTTCACAAAACAAGAAATGAAAAAAATAAACGAGCTTCTGTGCAGTCACTGTGGGGTGGGCTTTGAGTCTATAGGTTGTAATAAAAAGCGTATGATATAAATCGGTATTGAAAGTCAGACAGTTGAAGGTATGGTAAGTCCCAAGGCTGCAGACCCCTTACATCTGCTGTATTGTGCAACACTAAAAGAAGTTTATTTGGTCATTTAGATAGAAGATAGTGCTTGAAATCTGCTAGCACTCTTCATGACAGAAGAAACTGTCAGTGGATTTTTTTCAGCTATATAATTGGAGAGGAACCTATGTAGGGAGGCCATTATCCCCATTTTACAGATTGTATGACACAAACAAAAAGGTAAATGGCCTGATTTCAGACTCCTGACATCCAGTCCTGAGTGTTCACCACAAAACTGGACTGCTTTGTAACCAGCAATTGTTCAAAGCAGGTCAGATATATGGGGATGGCATGAGAAACTTTAGACATTGATATATTATTTAGAAAATAAGGACTATAAAATGAAAATTTCCCTTTCTTTTTTAAAAATGCACATACTGTATAAAAAATGTTGACTAAGGCTTAGGATTTCAGTTTCCACTGAGAGTGATCTAGCATGTTTCACAAACACCAACCCATTTTCTTTTCTTAAAAAAAGAAAATAAGAATGTGTTTAAAAATGTAATTGCTATCGCTGGTCTGTTAAAGTATATTCGGAACTTCTTTTATTTCCATCTATCAATGGATCATCTTTAGGATCTCTTTGTAAAGATGGTGTCCCTGCAAAGCGTCAAGACCAACAGGAATTTTTGATCCTGTGTAATGGTGATGCCATTGCACAAATGGTGTTGGTCTTATTTTCTATTTGGTTTTCCTCCAACAACCACATAAAGATTTTAGACTACAGTCTTCTAGGGCCCTAAAACTGCTGTAGTTTCACTGGGTCCTGTGCAGTTACAGATTCTATTCTTTTTCCTGAGTCCAGGGTGAGTGACTGACACATTGGTGTCCTCAAATCTTGATTGGTGTCCTCAAAGATTGAATGGGTCACTATTGTTAGACATATTATGCTGCATTTTGAATTGCCAATTAATAGATACAAAAATAGATGATGATGATGATGATGATAGGAGAGAAAGTCTATGCAGAGTCAGGCACAACTTAAACTCCATAGTAGCATGGAATTCTGAGAGAAGCCCATTATTAAAGCAGGCTAGCAGTTTTAATTGACGCATTTATGAAAACTATTACAGATCTGGAATACTGCACACGAGGAAAAACATTGTGATTCAACTGTTGGGATGCAAAGAAATGCAAATGAAACAACATTGTGACTTTTCCCCTTGGGGTTAGAGGCCAGGACCTTTCATATTGAGCCACTGTGCTTAACATGTTCATAATCTCTGGGTTGACAAAGTTTCATTAGGGAAGATTCAGACAGATACAATTCTAAAAACAAAAAGATAAGAAAATAGGAAGAAGGAAGAGATGAGAAATGAGTTGAAACATGCAACATATTGGAAGACAAAAAGATGCAAAGGACAATAAGAGGTATTCCTCCACATCATCTTTTCTTTCCTTTAACTCCCTTCTGTTTAATCCATCTTTCCTATTTTCTATCACCATATCTTCTTCCCCCACCCAAACTCTTCTCATTAGCTCTCCCATGTGCCTGTCTCTTTTGCCTTTCCTCATATTGTTTCCCCGTTGTCTGTTTTTCATCCACCAACTTAAAACACTTTCAGTTACTGTATAATTCTCTTCCAGGGGCCAGTGATTGTCCGCGGGGCTTCTGATCTGCTGAGCCAGCCTTACAGGAAGCAGCACTTAACAGCAATAAATAAGAGGAGATGGTGCTTCTGGCCGTGCCAGTCCAGTATATTAGGACAGTAGAGACAGAAGCCGTAGTAGGAAGAAGTTCATTATTAAAGTTTGATTAGTAAACAATTCTGGAAGGTGAATTTTCAAACTACATCATAAATTTCAGTATAGTTACAGTAACAGATTTGAAAGTGGTGACTAACATCTAAAAAACTACAGCATGCCTTGTACCGTCCCAAAATTTTGCCTCCTGACTATACGATGATGCTTCAGCCATGCAAATCCCTTTACCATTAAAAAGGCAGTTGGCAGCAAAAGGTCTGACTTGCCACTATACAAATTTAGCAAATCTCAGTGAACTAGAAAAATATTTCCTCTATAGTTTATATTTATATACTATATATTAAAGGGTGTACAGTTAAATTTATTTATAGCCATTTGCTAGATTAATATTCATCAATTACCCCAGCTGAGAGCATTTATTGAAATAATTCTTACTTTAGCTTCTGAAGTTGGTTCCAAAAAGCACAGGCGATTCCCAAGTCCCTCAGCTGCCAGGCAGAACTTTCGTTGTTCTTTCTGAATGTTGGCAACACACTGAAGTACTACTTCATCATCCTGTTAAGAAACACAAGAACTAGTGAGAAAATATAAAATACCTATAAGGTTTGGAGCTACATTATTACAAGTCTGGGATTTTGCACTGTTTAAAGTTTGCAGTGGTATTGTATCTGTGAGAGTCCCAGGATATGAGAGAGACATGGTGGGTGAGATAATATCTTTGATTGGACCAACTTCTGTTGGTGAAAAAGACAAGCTTTCAAGCTTTACAGAGTTCTTCTTTAAGTATTACCTCACCCACTTTGTCCATCTATTTAAAGACAGTCATGCATCCATATTTTCACATGCACAATTAGAACATGAGGGCTTTAATCATATAACAACTTCCTAATCAGGGACCAGGTTAGGCAAAAGTGCAATACATAATGACTGTACGGTGCCAAATTGTTTTGGAAGTTTATTTTTGTTTAATTTTAATTTGCTCATCTATAAGTATTTGTATTTGGAATAGGACATAAAGAGTGCTTTGCTAACAGTTTAAGTGAACAGAGCAAAACAGAAGAGCAAGAAAAGCAGGTTTCTGTCTAGCAGTAGGTAAAATGAACAACTTTGAATTTGTCCTGATTATAAGTTATGTAGACTGGGATAATTCCATCCAAGCTAAAGCTTACTTCTCTGAGCTAACAAGAAAAGAATCTGAGTCCTTTGCCAACATGTCTTTGCATTTAAGAGACAACTTTGTCCCAAGTTCACTAGAGAAGGAGGCAAGTCTGAGATAATACTTAAATTTTTCAGCTCCGACTGCATGGGTGTGTTGAGGAAGAAGCCCCTTATACTAGGTTCAGGTGATTTTTCCAGACTAATTTTCCATATACTCCCGCGGAAATACCAACATTGCAAGGTAACAGTATTGAAGCAACAGCCAAGAGAGTGCCAAGATTTTTTTCTCTAGGATATTTCCACATTATATTCTATGACAACAATTTTAAAAAAGCCAGCTTTCCCCAACAGTTTTCAATCGCTTAGATAACACACTTTCCCCTATACTTAGAATAGACAATATCTATTGCAATGGTTGACTAAGGTTGACTTCAAAAACTTCTTCTCTAGCAGCTCAAGATGCATAGTGAGTAGAAAGGGAAAAACATGAAAATCACTTGGTAAATAAAAGGCACATGAAGTTAGAACTTCCTAAAGCATTTCTTTGGTGTCAACAGGAAATACTGGATATAACTGAGTTTGCCTTTACTAATGTACACTGTTGTGTTCTCTGCCACACACAAGTCATTAGCTACATTTGGGGCCCAATCTACAGTCCTTGCTTAAACCATTGACTGTAAGAGAAATGTCATCTGTGACTGTAAGACAGATCCAAAGTAATCACAGTTGCAAAATAAAACTGTATTTCCTTCCACATGAAGATATGTAATCACAATGGGCACTTTTAATCAAATGTTATGGTTTCCTGGACTATTGCTGTTGACATGCTTCAATCAAAGCCATGTGACAAGAAGAAACCCCCCCCACCTTCCCCCCCCCCACATTCAATCTAACAAATGCATATTTCATAACTCCAAAAATATAGTAAACATCATTCCTCTATCTGGTGGCAAGCAGCAAACCTCACAGGCAGCTATGTACAACAGAGAATTAGAATGATTCTAACCTGGGACCTGAGACACCTAGGCTCAATTCTTGCTCTGTCAGAGACTGCCTGTGTGACCCTAGGCAAATTACAATGTCTCTGTGCCTCAGTTTCCTGTATGTAAAATGGGAATGACAGCACTTTCCTTCCTCGCAGGGGTGTTTTGAGTTTAAATACATTAAAGATTGTGAGATATTATGGTAATGAGGGCCATAGAAGTAGCTAAGATACATAATTTATATTACAAATGACATCTTTGTAAAGGAAAATAAAGTGGTAGCTTTAAGGAGGAGGGATTGGAGATATTCACCATTATACACTCAAACTATTTTTGTTGATATCATTGTTGCTCCACCAAACTACAGCTATAAATCAACTTGTGAGGCAGTGAAAAGGGGCAACTGTTATCTAAAATGTGGATGGTGTACACCAAACAAGGTACTTAGCCAATACCTGAGTTCTTCCACTGCATTAGATGTTCCCTGGTTATGGTATCACGCCTATTCTGGAGTGATTATTACTTGTAGTTATTTAAAAAAGAACTAAAAAATTATTTTGCCTTATTTACCAGTACACTACAGCTACCATCTTGGATTCCCTAGCTGCACAATTTGAAGACACTTTAATGCCTCACTTAATTTAAAAATCTTTGAGCATTACTAATGATCAAAGAGACATTTTATATCTAAAAGGAAGCTTTTAAACCTTCAAAACACAGGGCCCACAAAGGTTCACTCCTCACAGTACAAATCTCCAAGATAAACAATAGACCAGAAAAGGAGGAAAACCAGTTTTATTTTCTTCAAATTTAGCTTTATGTGGGCAATTTTATTACCTAATTATCCTATTATGTTTTAGTTTTTTTTAACATTTTAGGAATTATTGTACATCACATTCAGAAAAGAACACTTTATAAATAACGACCAAGTTCTGCAAACCCTTACGAACTTCATAACTTAGATGAAAGGTGATATAAGCATGCTAAGATAGCTTAATTGTGGTTTTCAACCCTTTTAGGATACACCCGCCTACTGGCAAATAATGTAACATATTTTAGCTATCAGGTATTTCACAGTCCATCAAAATATACCATGTAATAAATGCCTACAGGAGAAAAAAGGATAAAATAAGAGAAATCGGATGAGTCAGTGTCCCACCTAGCTACAGTATTATACTGGTATAAGTTATTCTGGTCATGACAGATACTTCAGCATGTGGAGATGTTATGCAACAGGTCACTTGCACAGATACGATCAAAGGCAACATCGCTTCTTCTTTCCAAGTACTGTATGCAGGTAAAATGCTATATTACCTAAGTAGTAACACAGATAATGACACTACAAAACAGTAAGCGATTTTAAATCTGGGAGGGACAAAAGGTTTTTGACCTTGGAAATAAAAGGAAGTCACCATTACATTGGGAATACAAAAGCAGAGCATGCTTTCATCTTTTTACCAGATGGCTACTCTCTGCCTTGTTACTATTCTTTTCAGATAGTTTCTATGGACATCTCTAACTAAACTACATGGCTGGCTACTATATTTAAGACAGACCATTTGGCAGTTGATGACAGTCCTATAGTTAGTTTTGTAGATCACCAGCCACACAGCTTGTTAAGTGATACAGAATGCAAGTTCAGCAATTTTTATTTCCAAGTTTTTTTTTCCATAGAACATATTGTATTGCCCACTGGGAGACAGGAGCATATTTAAGGCCATATTAATCTTTCTTTTTGCCACAACCCTCTCCTATAATTTCCTCCATAATGTATTCTTCCCTATATCCTTCAAATTCTTCAGTACAGAGACGGTTGCTGCCTTCTTCAGTTAAAAAAAAAAAAAAAAAAAAAAGCAATCCAGTGTAATAGTCTACTATTCAATAGTCAAAGAGTGTCAGGTCAATAACAGAGGCAGACACATTTCTACCAAAAGTTTGAGAAAGAAAAAGAGTGAGATATAAAATGAAAATACAAAGATATTTTCAACATTTTTCTTCAGTATACTCCTGAACATATGTGCCCTTGAGAGACTCAAAATCAAGCTAACAGAGACTAAAATGTCCAATACCCAGGGTTAGAATAAAATTGAAGTTTGACACAAACTGTTTATCGCTGGACAATTTTAACTTATTGATAAAATAGAGCCAGAATTGTATTTATTTTATTGTTTTTAAGCATTCAACCTGCTGTGTATATTTAGCTTGTATGTGGATTATATCAATATATTACATATACCATATTAGTAGAATACAATACATATGCATAACAGAGGCATTAATTACAAAACTCCATAGTTAAGATTGTGTGATGCAGTTAAAGTATGGATTTATTCCCACTGATATTAGAAAAAATGAACTATTACCTTCCCAAACTCACACTCCTTCCTTTAAAAAAAAAAGGGGGGGGGGGCGGCAAAATTTAGTTTGTGAAAGTTATGCAATTCCGTTCAACACGGTGAAAAAGTGAAAGTAATATTAACTTATTTCAGGAAATTTTCACAGGTTTTATATTGTTTCATTGGGTTCCTGTAGTTAACAATATAATTTAGCAACCTCAAACTTCTAAAGTGTAGCTATTGATAATGTCACCAGTATAGGTTACGTGCTGCATTAAATATTGACACCATGAATTATTTTTACATTTTTCACCATACCCTTTTTCACTTATAGCACAGCACTTGAACTTGACAATGAATGGATTTTACTATGGATGAGAGAATACTTTTTTCTTTGATGAAGCTGAAGTATATAGGGCTTTAAGAAGTAAAGCAACTGTGTGTGTGTGGTTACTACACCTTTATGGTCTGGGACATTCTGGACTGACAGAATTCTAAAAGACATGTCAGTCAGGTACAGCTCAAATTACAGGGCTGGTCCCCACTTAGTCCGGACTTCGGACTAAGGTACGCAAATTCAGCTACGTTAATAACGTAGCTGAATTCGAAGTACCTTAGTCCGGACTTACCGCGGTCCAGACGCGGCCGGAAGTCTCCCCCCGTCGACGCCGCGTACTCCTCTCGGCAAGCTGGAGTACCGGCGCCGACTGTGAGCACTTCCGGGATCGATCCGGGATCGATTTATCGCGTCTTAACCAGATGCGATAAATCGATCCCAGAACATCGATGGCGTGCCGCCGGACCAGCCGGTAAGTGAAGACTAGGCCACAGACTGAACAAAAGAATGAAACATGCTGCACTGTAGCTTGTAAACAAGGACTCTCTGCGCCAACTTGATTGCTCCTATTTTATTTTTTTGTGTGGTTAGTGTTATCCAACTAAAGTCACCATAGATAAGGGCATGAATTGGTTATTTGGCCTGGAGACAACAGAAGTCAATATAAAACACCATTATCTACGGCCTGAGCCAGGATTTATTGGGCCCAGGACAAGATGTCAAAGTAGGTCCCAGCCACAAGCAATGACGACTCTCCCTTTCGTCCCTAAGTCTACTCCTCACACATCACATCTGGCTGTCCAATCTTTTACTTGCAGGGGCTCACCTCCTCTTTGCTTCTGCCCCTCAGTTTTTAATGCATCTTCTTGTCCAGCCCAGCGCACACACTTTTCATTCCACTTTAATTTGCTTCAATATTTGACTGGCATGACAAGCTATATAAATGTTGCTAAATTGTAAGAGAGAGACTGTTACTCAGGTCTCTATCTGAGGTCAGTATGATTTGCCCAGGATGGGGTTATAGCCTAAGTTGCCTCTAAGCTGCACAACTGCGCAGCAGCCTATTAAGCGCCACGCAGGCGCTCAGGGCTGCATCTGGGAGAGATTCCTTTCCCCCCCATCCCTGGGCCCAACCCAGCCCAGCCACGGATGTGCCATGGCCGGGAGAGACGCACACCCTCCCCCAGCAACAACCCAGCCCCGGCCCAGACCTGCTGCGGCCGTGGGGAAGGAGAGAGAGAGAGAGCTGGGAGGAGTCCTCTCGTCCCGTCATAGCCCCAGGGCAGCCTGCACCCAAACCCCTCATCCCTGGCCCCACCCCAGAACCCGCACCCCCAGCCAAAGCCCTCACCCCCCCACACACACCCCAAACCTTTGCCCCAGCCCTGAACCCCCTCTCACACTCTGAACCTCTCATCCCTGCCACATGAATTTTGATATGTGCACCAATATAGAGGTGATCTGTCACACATTGCCTCCATACTGGTGTACATAACAAAATTCATTCCGCAGATGTGTGGGAGAAATTAGAAGGAACACTGGTTATAGCACCAGGAAACAAATTGCCATTGCAATTTCTCTCTTCTTCAGTAAAAGATATCATTCTCATAGAGCTAAATTCTAATGTACATTTCCCATCAGTACTGTCCACTTTATAGATGGGTAAACTCCAACTGTGCACCATACTGTCCAGGTTATTTGTGATGCTAATAAAGATGATTTGGAGCAGTGGTTCTCAGCCTTTTTAATAATGCAACTTCCTTAAAGCCATACTGGGACCCTGTCATGACTACTTTCCACTTTAGGAACATGAGATGGGCATGGTGGTTGCACTCTTCGGTTTAAGATCCCCTGCTTTTAAAGAAAATATTGGTGCACTATATCTAAAAAGTCTCCTTACAGGAAATTCTTTTATTCTCTTCTGTCACTATAAGAAGCAAAAATTCAGCTTGATTTTCTCATTAGATGGAAGAATATATATATTTTTTGTATTAGGGGGAGGGATAGCTCAGTGGTTTGAGCATTGGCCTGGTAAATCCAGGGTTGTGAGTTCAATCCTTGAGGGGGCCACTTAGGGATCTAGGGCAAAAATCAGTACTTGGTCCTGCTAGTGAAGGCAGGGGGCTGGACTCGATGACCTTTCAAGGTCCCTTCCAGTTCTAGGAGATGGGATATCTCCAAAAAAAAAAAAAAAATTTAAATACTGAATTCTCTAATCTCTTCCCTGAGTAACAATTTAAACATTCCTATTTAACAATATCTACTTAATAAAAAAGAATCAAACTCATTTAGGTTCTGTTCATGTGCTCACTGGAGTAATAATTCTCTACTTACACTAAAACATACACAACAACAAAGGAAACACTGACACAAAAACATTTCAACATGGAGTTAGGGTTGCTTTCAGCAAGGGCGCCAGAACATTTGTAGAAGTCGGGGAGGGATCCAATGCCAAAGTGTCCCCTCCCTCTTTGTAGATGGCTGCTCTAGCAGTGAGCCTGCTGTCCTCTTGTCTGGCACCACAGCAGCACCTGGTGGGCGAAAGTGTAATTGCAGCACCTCCCTGGCAGAATCTATTATTCTGGTGGGGGGGGGGGGGAAATCTGCGGGAGACATGATTTCTGTGCTTATGTTTCTTTTGTTAAAGAGTGGGAGGGCACTGGCCATCTGTCTCTCCCCCTCCAAGTTACAGCACCGGTGGCTGTTATCCATTCCTAAATAATATAAACACTAAAAATACAGGAAATATTGCATTAATATCCTTCAAAAACAATTTATTCTTTCATATATAGTTATATTTCTACCACACCTTCCTTGAAGTGAGATTGCTGTGTGCAGTCGCAGGCAAAAATATGTACAAAAATCAATTTTAATGGAACGATGACTGAGTTGCTGAGCAGTGAGTCAGTGATCATACTGAATCAATACATGCATGTTCAGCAGCTACCATTGCTTCTGCTCAATCCACCAGTTTTCCAGCACACTCAGGATCTAAATGAAACTGCTACATGATGCTCTTGATTTATGTTGCTGTGGATACTCCATCTGAGGGTTTGGCATTCTCTTGTGGTACAGTACATACAGCCCAGAATTGAGAACCACAGTCTAAAGGTATATAATACATTTGAATCTGTACAGAGGCAGTATTTAATAATGCAACCAGTTGTACATGTTTAGCTTGAACTAGTGGGAAAAGATAGACACCACTACATTTACTTGGATACTTCAGGTTGCAACATGCAACGTGCCCCAACCCAAATCCATGTCTTCAATACTTTTTCTCAAAAATAAGGATGAACAAACCCAAAAATCATTGAACTGCCATTGTAGATGCTTGTTGAGAAATAAAAGGATCTTAGCTACAAAATTATAATAAAAATAAGCTGTTTTTTCAAAGGACTATGTAGAATTTTGTTAGCATACTCACACTAACTGTTGTGGGAGTCATATCTAAAACTGCTATGCAACTCTTTGAAAATATTTCCTACAACAGCAAGGAGACTGGGCAAGGGAGGTAGGAGGGAACCAGAATTGGGGGTGGAGGGCCTTGGAAGCTGGGGGAAAACTAGGACTTGAATGAAGAGCTCAGAAGGGTAGACTGAACCTAGTTGGGTAAGGAGGTTAAAATTGGGATGAGGAGCTGGGCAATGGGTGATGGGGAGGGGGTTAGGATGAGGAGATTGATGAGAAGAGGCAAGGGCAAAAGAGGTTGAACTTCTGGGGAACAGAGACAGAAGGGTCTGCATCCACTAGAGAATACTCCCTCTAGAAGCCCAGAATGCAACCCAAGATTCCCAAGTCTCACCATTCCTCTGCTGTCAGCAAATATCTGTGAAAACAACTAGCAAAGTGTTTGCCTCATCCCCCTCTAATGGCTGGTCCATGTAGAGAATGACAGCCTAGTATTGCTATCAGTCACTCTGTGAGCTAAACAGTCTGTGATCTTTGCTGTGGATCAAAAGGTTCCAACCTGTGCTAAATAAGTGCTCGTATCATCCCTCTTTTTATTCTCCCTTTTGTTATCAAGTTTAATTCACTCTTAACTACCTCAATCAATCTGTCCCTGAGGAGACTGTTTCCCCTTCTACTGATGTTGAAGCCATCCAAATTATACAGCCTCTTCTCCTTACAGAAGGTGGACCAAAGTTCCACAAAACCAAAACCTTCCACCCTATACCACTTACCTAGCTCATGCTCCACTTCCAGAATCTTGTGCCTTGTCTTCCTTTACTTGCGGACAGGAAGGCTCTCATGCTTCCAAGTTCCCTGAAATCATCTATTCTCTGCAAGACAACCCGCTATGCAGTATTATTAATTATTAGTAGAACTATCATAAATCCCTGCCCATTGACTTCAGAAGCCTATCCAATATTAGAGTGACAACTCATATCTTCAATCTGGCAAGACAGAACCCTGCCAAGTTGTCTGCTTGTCCTTGTAGAATGTTCTTTTGATTCTTCTGAGTATTGAATCCCCAACAAGGATAGTTGGTCTTCCTTGGATTACTAGAGAACTCTTTGTGGGCAAGCTTGGTTTTCTTACAGGTTGGGCCTAGCTGCCATCCACAGGTATGTCCTGCACATCTCTCCATTCCCTTGAATCAGCTAAATCTTGAAAGGTATCTTCCACTGTTTCCAGGTTGAGCACCTGGTATCGAATGGAATCTTCTAGCTGTGTGAAATTCCTCCTGATCCTCTTCTCTCTGGTGGTCACAGCCTACTCATCCTCATCTGTCTCCAGCCATGAAGAATGTTCATTTCATTAGAGTAGAAACCTTCTAATCTACATTCAGATAGCTGTGGTTTTCCAGGCATCTTTTTCACTTACAAGAAAAGCTGTCTCATGTCTGAAGAAATTTCACATCCCTCATTCAATTTACATAAATGGAATCCTACTGGATGTATTTAGTTATTTCAGCCAAAGATAAAAAAAAATCTAGTAATGAAATACTTGTGCCCACAGAAAGTTTAGACACCTTTCATTATTTTTTTATACTTTTCCACTTGAAATAATTGAGTCAGCTCAGAATTAAGCACCAACATAGTCTTTCTATATAAAGCACAGCATTTAGAAAGTCCCTATTTTCTCATATAGCTGCAAGTAACTGTTGTTTCAATCTATTCACTAAAAGAGAAATAATGCTGCAATCTAAGTAACAATATATACCAGGAGACAAATCAGAACAGATGGTCCTAACAATGGAACACCTGATACTGCTTTGCTTTCTTCACTCTACATTACTTTCTCATCATTAAATTCTTTCACAAAAAGAAGAAAATAAGTGTTGACTTGTGTCATTTTTCTACATGAATGTCAGACATTTCTCTCAAATATAGGAACATAGAAGGAAAATGTCATGTTAGCAATAAAATGCATTATCTATTTGGGCAAAGTTCAGAAGATATTATTGTCATATATTTCCCACATATATAGTTACACTTAGGTAACATAACTGCATAACAAGCAACTAATTTCACTGTTTTTATGCCCCCAATGAAATTCAAAGATATCAAAATGCCCCTTTAAATCGACTGTTCTCAGTGGTACCAGATGACAGAACAAGGAGAAATGGTTTCAAGTTGCAGTGGGAGAGGTTTAGGTTGGATATTAGGAAAAACTTTTTCACTAGGAGGGTGGTGAAGCACTGGAATGGGTTACCTAGGGAGGTGGTGGAATCTCGTTCCTTAGAGGTTTTTAAGGTCAGGCTTTACAAAGCCCTGGCTGGGATGGTTTAGTTGGGGATTGGTCCTGCTTTGAGCAGGGGGTTGGACTAGATGACCTCCTGAGGTCCCTTCCAGCCCTGATATTCTATGAAAAGGTCTCAGAAATTAGAGGCAGAACACAGTTTCAGATGTATTTATTTTTATTAATTCAGTTTTCTAAGGCTATCTATAGGTGTCCATCCAGTGGTCCTGGGTACCTCTTCCACCAGTTATAATTACAACATAAAACTGATAAAGAACTGTCCACATATATATCCACCTCGATTCACATCCACCTCAACAGCCTCCACAAAGAAGGAAAAAAGCTGGACATTGTGAATTACTTGGAAGGTTAAATTGATGATCTGACAGACCAACGTGGAAGGAGCAAGTTCCAAAATTCCTTGCAGAGAACACCATGTTAGCAGTTCCCTCTTGTTTATATTGAGGAAGCTCTAACTGAAGCAGTGGGCCAGATTCTCTGCCCTTGCTCCTGCCTCTTCGTTGCCTGAGGGGCACAAAGGAGCCAGAGTCTCTCAGTAACTGCCAAGTTGATAATTTTGCCAGTTGAAAGGAATTCTGAGCTGGTGTTATACTGGTGGAGCCAACTTTTATGCCAACCACGATTTCCAACCCAGCATTGGTAGTGAAATGGACCTTTGCTCTGCTACACCAAGTCACAGCTGGAGTAGTATCCCTTTAGGAGCCATAGCCAGCTGTTGTAAGTTAGAATGCCCCCTTAAAGACAAGTTGGAGCAGCAATAACTAGCCTCCTTGTGTTGAGTGGGTCTTGGTGCAAGATATACATAGAATATATAGAGAGTCACAGTGTACTAATACAATAACGTAATCTCTTTGACAGCAATACTTCATGATCTGAAGAGTTAGGGCTGAGAAAGAGGGCACATTTTATATTTCTAATTATTATTTTATTGTGTATATTTTCTGTTTAATTTTAAACACCGAAGAGGCAAAAAACTATCAACATTTCAGCCCATTTCTTCATTAGTAATTCATTTGGGAGTGGGGGTTGAGTTCGCATCCCAGAGAGCAAGGGGGTTCAGAAGCTTACTAAGCCAATAGATACACCAAACCCCAACTCCCCAGGTATCTTGCACAGGCCACTGATAATATTTAGCACTTGTATAACACTTTTTACTTCCTGCCTGCCCCTGCATCTGCAGAGTAACCGCTGTACAGAGGACCAAACGAGAGTTAAAAATGCCTGGAGGTTCAACTGTCACTAATAAAAATACAGGAAACATAATTTAAACTTTGAGCTCTTTGTGCAAGGTCACTTGCAGTATACTGTTAGACAACATATACGTATATATATTAACTTCAGGGGAAAAGACAACAGTTCCAAAATGCAAAATAAATTAAAAAAAAACAATGCTCATCTAGTGTTTTTGTGTATTAATTTTTGGTATCTAAATACATATTGGCAAAATATATTTTAATGTCTTTTCTTTTAGTATAAATGATCATAACAGCAGTCCTCACTAGTTACACTAAAATTTATAGTACAGAGTTTAAAGAAAGGCCACATATCTAGTCTTAAAGTATACAACATGTTGACAAAATAAAAATAGGATTCTTAACCTAAATTAAACAACATAGTTTTGTGGATTTTTGCCGAGCAACAAACTATCTCCCAGTTTTTAATATCTGGGTTTCACTATTTGCTGTAGTAAACCTCTGTTTTTATATTGTTTGCATTATTCCATCTTTAAATCTTCACTTTGGCTTATTTGAGAAAGAACCTAGAAAGCCAAATCTTTTTATGCAAAGCTGTAATTACCTTTCAGTACTTTCAAATATGATTAAACAAACACTTTGGGTTCAATCCTGCCACCTTACAAGAAAGGTGTATGAGAGAAGTTAGAGATATTCCCAGTGTAGTACGAGGACGAAAGGATTTATATCACACTTTGGTTTGCTTTACTGTTACTATAGATGAAGACATGGGTGCTCACTCTTGTTATGCTGTAGTCCATCCAAGCCGTATACTGTCAGTTTCTACACATCTTCCCCCTCACAGTGTATTTCCCTTTATGTATTTTGGATTTGTCTTCATAGTCAACTCGCTCAAACATGCTTGTGAAGATCAACATCTGGAAACTATTATCTGGAGCACCATTATATTTCTATAGAATGAACAGCATTCCAAAGGACAATCAGATTTATTCTCAAAATACATAAAAAGTGTTCCCAGTCACAATAAATATCTATGGGGTCCTGTGGAAAAAAATAGTTCTTAATTACATCATCATGCACTAACATAATAGAGATGGCCGAAACTCAGGATTCCAAGTTTGCAGGAAATTTTGACATTTCAAAGTTGGTTTTGTTCTGATTTGGACTGAAACAAAATTTTTCAAGATTTTGTTCCCCTTAATCAGAAATTCAGTGAAATTTTCTTTCATTCAGGAAACACTGACATGTGGTATTTCCAAAATGAACATGCTCCCCAGGACCCCAGCAACTGGTGACTGAAATTTGACATAATTCTTGTCTATTTCACCATGGCTAGTAACAAGTAGTGAAAGGGACAAGAATCATGTCAGTTGCTGTCAGCTGCTGCCAGTACTAGCCTCGGAGTCTAGAGGCCCTGGAATACCTGGCCCTCGAATAGTCTGCATGGCAGTTGCTCCACAGCTGCAGACCTGTAAGCCTGGGGTCCCTAGCCCCAGAGCCATCAGTATGGGAGAACTGTCCCAGTGCCATGTACCCTCGAAATCCTCGGGTCCCCAGCAATCCAACAGGAAACCACGCAGGTTTTGAATAGAAACCCACCTGTGATTTGACAAATGTTCAAACCCAAGATGTTTCCCTGACACATTTCAGGTTTAACAAATCAGCATTTTCCAGTCATCTCTAATTATATTTTTAATGCAATATTATATATAGTAATAAAGTGCTCTCTGTATTTTTGAGCCTCAGCCATGAATGGTGTTGAAAAAGATAAAATATATTTTAAAAAAATCTAGTACACCTCTACCTCGATATAACGCTGTCCTTGGGAGCCAAAAAATCTTACCGCATTATAGGTGAAACCGCATTATATAGAACTTGCTTTGATCCACTGGAGTGCGCAGCCCCACCCCCCCGGAACACTGCTTTACCGCGTTATATCGGGTCGTGTTATATAGGGGTAGCAGTGTATATGCGAAGAAGATATACACCCCTTGTGAATGATTTGACTAATGAACCACTTGTACTCAGATCAGATGATAATTACTGTCATTAGAAGTTTATGTTTTGTGGACGATATTCTCTGGGTGCTCACATTTGAGACTGACCGCATTACAAACCAATGAATTACAGTGAACATCCTTAAAAAAGCCTACTATTGAATTTCACAATTAGTTTTTCTCCAAAAATTTTAATAACTCAAGATGCTTACAAAACTGCAATCAAATTCACTTCAGACTGATTAATTGTACAAAACAAACATAATGGGATTATCACTTCAGCATAATATTCTCGGTAAAAGGTAACAAAATCAAATATTTCTCCTTTATACAACTTTCATTTAAAAATAAATGGAAAACTTATCAAAAAACTAAAACCCCAGAACACAACACAAACAAACCTTTTTGTACTGTTTGCTTTAGATTCAAGTAAAACACCCATTATGAAGCATTGCAAAATACAACTTTCACCGAGTTTAGTAAGAGTTTATCTACAAAGGGAGTTATTCTGGAATAGCTATTTCTGATTAACTCAGGCTTGGTCTACACTACCCCCCTAATTCGAACTAAGGTACGCAACTTCAGCTACATGAATAACGTAGCTGAAGTTCGAAGTACCTTAGTTCGAATTAGTTCGAACTTACCTTGGTCCACACTCGGCAGGCAGGCTCCCCCGTCGACTCCGCGGTACTCCTCTCGGCGAGCTGGAGTACCGCAGTCGACGGCGAGCACTTCCGGGTTCGACTTATCACGTCCAGACTAGACGCGATAAGTCGAACCCAGAAGTTCGATTTCCAGCCGTCGAACTAGCGGGTAAGTGTAGCCAAGGCCTCAGAGTGTGAATGCTCTTCTTCTGGAATAAGAGTGCCATATTCTGGATTATTTCAATCCCTTTTGGAAGTGGATTAAGATAATTCAGAATAAAGTACTCTTATTCTAGAACCAGAGCATCCATACAGGGAGTTAATCAGGAATAGTCAATCTACTTTAAATTCACAATTCACTTTATTCCAGATTAACTTTCATGTGCAAGCAAGTCCTAAAACCACTCCTCAGACAAATTTATAAACTGCTCAGTATACAGGGCAGAACTGTTATCAAGAACACAGATGATAGATTTTGCACAGCCCAATTTATGTCATATTATGCAAATTGTACCAATTTATATATTGCAGCATTTTGCATATAAACATTAACATCATCTTTAAAAATACTGTGTAAATTTAATGCTGAGGCAAGGCATCAGCTTGAGGGTATATCCACACAGTGCGCCGCTGTGTGCCTCCCAGCCCAGACTGACAGATTTGTGAGGCTTGTGCTAGCACTCTAAAAATAGCTGTGAAGACATTGCTTTGAGATTGGGAATGGCTGAGCCATTACAAACATTGAATCTATCTCCCCTTGTAAGTATTTTCACACTTCTTATCAAACTGTCTGTACTGGGCTATCTTGATTCACTTCAAAAGTTTTTTTTCTCTTACTTAATTGGCCTCTCAGAGTTGGTAAGACAACTCCCACCTTTTCATGCTCTCTGTATGTGTATATATATATATCTCCTCGATATATGTTCCATTCTATGCATCCGAAGAAGTGGGCTGTAGCCCACGAAAGCTTATGCTCAAATAAATTTGTTAGTCTCTAAGGTGCCACAAGTACCCCTGTTCTTTTTGCTTTGAAGTAGCAGCTCAGGCTGGAGCTCAACTCTGAAACCCATTCTCCTTCCTAGGCTTCAGAGCCCAAACTCCAACCTGAACTGCAATAGCTACACAGCTATTTTTAGCATGGTAGTGCAAGCCCCAGTCTGTCAACCCAGGCTGGCAGGCTAGCTGCTGTGGGCTGTGTGGATGTACCTTGAGAGCCTTAGTGAATGAAGTCCTCTTATTTCAGGGAAACTTCTCAAGGTCAGTTCTCCCAATATGATTCAACCCAGATCTAGGAAAGACTTTCTATGAACATAATAAGATAATTGAGTCTCCATGGTGATTTACTGAATCGGTCTATTAGTGGGCATAAGGTTATATTACAGATGCAATGATAAAATTAATTATTTGATATTCAGTTATGGTCCCATGCACCTCTCATTCAAAAACATCTACAGCTTTCTCTCTCTCATTTATCTGGCTATTTTTTCTCCAATGATGGAAGGGAAAGAGCATATACTCTGCCAGCATGAAAGCCATCCTGTGAATCTCTTCCATTATCCCTAAGTCACTTTCACCCCTACACTTCTTTCCTCGTGTTTGTATAAGTGCTTGGCAATTCTTTATAAATACAATACCACCAAGTGACCAATGTAGTGAATTCTCTCAAATGGCAGGAATTCCCCACTCAGCACAACATCCAACATTCTAGAGAGGATATGCAAAATTCACATCCATGCCATAGGATCTATCATCTTCAGAAGACAGCACTTTCCGCTTTGCCTACCTTTTAATTGTAGGTTAGGTTTTGTAGACGGACGGGGAGGAAAATAAAGATAACCATGGGGAGAATACACTAAAAGAGATACACATTTCCAAATGAGGAAAAAGTTCATGACCAATATTCTAAGTGAAACACACCCATATAGGACTAACCTGTGCTAATCCTCTGTAGGAATTTTGGGGAGGCGGAGTTTGTTGAGAATGTAATTCTGATGTAGTTAGATGCAACTAATCCTTCTGCAGTCTTCCCCAGACTTTATCGTTTCCAATCATAACTTTAGATTTCAAGATCTGCAGGGCATGCTTTTTGCTCTTTGTCTGGCACATTTGACTTACAATAAAGGGCATATACATTCAATACAATAATTATAGTTAATAAATATGTTTGTCTCTAACCAATGCTATTAATCCTTAGCACTGAAATGTTGGGCAGGTCTATACTTGCACCGCTGCAGTGCTTCAGTGAAGATGCTACTATGCCAATGGGAGAGTTTCTCCCATCAGTGTGGGCACTCCACCTCCCTAAGAGACGGTAGCTATGTCGAAAGGAGAAGCCCTCCTGTCCACACAGCGCTATTTACACTGGGGGTTAGGTCGATATAACTGCATTGCCTGGGATGTGGATTTTTCACACCCTTGAGCCTTGGACAATAAAGGTTTGGGATCTGATTCTTATCTCTTATATATTGGTGCAAACAGGAGTGGTTCCACTGAAGCCAATGTTTGAACAACTGGCATAAATCCCGTGTATGGTCAGAATCAGGTATTTGATGTCTTTTTGAAAATTTCTTGTGGATATGTTAAAGACTATTAAGTAAATGTTAAATGACAATGAATAAGCATACGAAGCACATAAAAGCATATGGAGAGTGTTTTCTCAAAGAATGAGAATGCTAACTGGTCTATGAATAAGGAAGATATAGACAGTTACACATAAATAAATATATGGAGATATACTCCCATCTCATAGAACTGGAAGGGACTCTGAAAGGTCATCGAGTCCAGCCCCCTGCCTTCACTAGCAGGACCAAGTACTGATTTTTGCCCCAGATCCCTAAGTGGCCCCCTCAAGGATTGAACTCACAACCCAGGGTTTAGCAGGCCAATGCTCAAACCACTGAGCTATCCCTCCACCTTCATTCATCATGAATAATTGATATACCAGCTGTAATAAAACCTGTATGCAAAAGGTGCAATGTTGTGTAGGCAGCAGCTCTGCATGGCCTTAAAATAATATAGAAAATAGAGAGAGGGACAGAATCAAACTAACTAGTCAGAGTATTTTTTCACTCAATGTGACATACCATTTCTCTCTCTCTGCAGGTGATAAATGACTTAGTTGTAGACCAATTTCACACCTTCTGGCATTAGGCTAACATCATATACAAAATTCTGTGACCCATACATCCTCGGATTTGCAACACTAAAGGAGGAAATAGGACAAGGATGACTCAAGACAGCCAATGTGTATTCCAGTTCAGCGAATGGGAGTAGTCATAGTTTATTAATTTCTGCTTTAAAAATAATATAAAATTATAAAACTTAGCAATACTGTTGCAAGAAAAAAAGTCTGTAATTTACTTCACTTCCATTACCATGCTGTCTCTCAACAGATATGGTTGATTTGTTCTTTTCATTCTAAAAACGTAAGCCCCTCACAATAATTTTTTTAAGGCGGGGAGGGGACTGTGGTGGTCCCATTTGCCCTAAAAATAAGGTTTTGAAAAAGCAAAGTTTTAAGACACCTTTAGACCAAAAGAAATGTTACCGGGATTTTTTATTATTATTATTACTACATCTGTAGTGATTTAATTCTGTAGGCTGTCTTGTTAAATAACGTGGTATCATTTAATTGGACTTTGACCACTATAAGAAAAATAGAGTTTAGAATTAGTTATCATATGTAAAATTCATGTGCAGAAATGAAATTCTTTAGTAATATTAGCTTTTTACTCAATACTTCTTATTTTTGAGAGCTTGACAACCAGCTTGTATTTGTTTTATTGTATGCTACTGCCTTGAACATTCATAGGCCATGTTCATCAATTTTTTCAATAATTTTATTGATGTAAATCTTGAAATTAAAGCTATGTTTAAAAAATCAACAAAAAACGCATTCCCATGCAACCTTTGCAATACTATGCAAGGGCCTGAGAATCTGAAATTAAACTGACCAATTGCTCAAGCTGAGCAATTTGCAAAGAACATCTAAAAAGTACCTTTGATTTTTAAAATTGTCAGGTTTTTTTATATATACAGTGGTATTAATTACTAATGTTGGACTAGATCACACTCCCTCATGATCCAGGTGTAGAAGAATCCTGTTCCATGTGAAAGGGGGATTCAGCTGCCTCCACGGTATAGTCCCTCCACTACTACCTGACCTTGACAAGGCAGTACCCTCCACATACCTGGAATGGCTGCTTAGGGAGGCAGGGACAAAAAGTAACTCTGGGCTGGGGTATAGCCAGGGTTGAGACTTCATCACCCTTCGCATTTGCAGATCTTACCTGCAAAGATCCCCAAGGTGCCATTGCAAGTAGTGGGAATAGGTGGGGAGAAGCCGACCTACCAGCTACCAGGAGGCTGGGGCCTGAACTGCTGCAGGGGACATAATGCTTCCTGTGGTCTGTCAGATTTGGTGCCTGGTCATGAATTCTTTTCTGGGGACTATTCTCCCATCAGTACTCTAATGACACTGAGGGGAATCTCTGTGAGGGATTTCTCATGGAGATTTTCACCCAGGATCCCCCTCCAGTGGGCTTTAATATGGCCTGCACAATAGATAAGAAAAATTGTTTTCAAAATCTATGATTGAAATAAGGTTTTGGGATATAAAAGTTACAAATCAGTATTAGATAAACAGATTAATTCCATGTTTTACCACAGACAATGTTTGGAGACATAAGATTTCTACTCAATTTCTCATAAGGACTGCCTTAATCCTGTTTCTAATGTGATACTGTAGAAGCAAAATTAATGTGTGAAATTAATTTTGTGCTTTGCTAACTCTTGACTAATTAATAAATTTAATTTTGTACTAATTTTGTATATTAGTAGATTCTAGTGATATACACTTATGAAGAACATGGAGATATCTATAGTAATGTTATGACTGTTTACATACAGTCACAGGCCAGCTGGCCCTTTAAGACTAGCTGGGTTCAGCCTTCCTGTGACCTGGCAACCCAGTGATAATTAGTGACCCCAGCTAAAGGTGTTAGGGAGGTTTAATTACAATAACTGACACCAGCTGGGGGAGGAATTTAAGGAGGACCATATAAACAGAGTTGAGCACTCAGAGAGCAATCAGTCAGAGAGCAGGAGTCAGGAACAGCAGCCAGGGAGTGCTGCTGCTGGCGATAGCCGGGACAAGTAGTGGGGCTGGACTCCCAAGAGAAGCAGCCTGGTAAGCCTTCGAGGGGTGGCCTGAAAGTTTAGAGAGAGACTGCAGAAAAGGTTCCTGGGAAACCACACAACTCTAAAGGGAAAACAGCTGGGGAAGTAACCAGAAAGGCTGAGGTTTTATATTTGGCTATGGACAAGTGAAGACAGAACCAGGGAGAAGGAAATGTGTTTGTCCAGCAGGAGGTTAGGAAGAGAACAACATAGGTTGAATATGTATCAACAAAGCACTCAGACCACAGCAAGCGGGAATTATGACTCACTGAGGGATGGGAAAGAGAGATATGTTTAAGTTATTACATGTTAATAAACTAGACCTCAAGATATGCCTCCAGTCTTCATCAAGTATTGAAGAGCCCAGGGGAGAAGGGAAAGAGGATAGAATACATATATATACATATATATACATATATATACAAATGTGTGGACATGATGGTTATTGTGGTATGGCTGATTCTATGGAACCCAAAGGTTTAATTCCAGCTATAGCTCTCCTCAGATATCCAGAAGCTCAAGAATGACTAATTGAATTACTAGGTGCTTAAATGAACAATACAGTGAATCCACTGTTGAAAGACTTTCTCCAGTCCCTGTGATAAACAGAAACCAGTATGGCCAGATTAGGAATCCCTGTTCAGAACCTCATAAGATCTTCAAGTGGGAATTCTTAAAATGGATAAAAGCCCTGATAGTGGAAGGAAAAATACAGACCAGGGGCCAGACTATCAAAGAGTCAGAAGTTTCAGAGAGGGAGGCTGTCTCATCCAGCCCCAATGCTGGCGCATGGTTGGGTCAAGTGGGACCTACTTAAACTGTCAAGGAAAGGCTAAGTGTAGGTAAAATGATATGCATATAGGCTTTTTGTTATTTTAACCCTTTGGCTTGTCTGTTTGTTATATCCCTCTGAACCAAAAATAATACTTTTGCTTTGAAGAAGCCATCCTGAATCACTGCAATTTCAGATTGATCAAGCTCCCAGAGAGAAATCTATTTCGTAAACTGGAGGTGCTGTAAACTGATGATCTAGTCTAAAGTGTGGTCAATTTCTGGATTCCACCCAGAAGTATGGGTAACTTGGAAAGGGTACCCACAGAAAGACAGAGGTCACAGGTACAGTTCACCCCTGAGCCATAACAATATTTCATACTTATAAATGATGTAGAACTCATGTACCACTCAATCCATTAGAGATGTAGATTTCCCCCTCAAACTCATTCTTACTGTGTGTCTATTAAAGTTACTGATGATATATATTTTTGTGGAAACCAACATGAAGGGATAATACTTTTTTCACAGAGAGATTTGTAACCTTTCAGTATACATACAATATATCAAAAAGGCATGACTGAAGAATATATTCACATTCAAGCATTATATGACAATAAGATTAATTACAGCTTAACCTAAAGCATATTTATTGATACCAGTTGGTTTACAGTTTTGTTATATATTCAAAACTCAAGCTACGTGTCAACTATTAATTAATTTTAGCCCAATTTTAAGCAATTCTGGCCTATTTCTTCAAACTATGTGAAGTTGCAGTTTCCAGGATTATTTGACAAGGTCTATCCAAATCAGAAACACAATGTGAAAATAAAGGGAACAGGATCCATCAAACAAAATGTGAAAAAAATGATTTCACATAACTTTGGAAAACAAAAATCACCACATTTCTCTCAACTGTAGTTAGAATAAATGTAATGTTTAGGGCATGTACCATAAGCCTTGTCCATAATTCTCCATTGATCAAAGATTAGCTACCGGGGCCTCTGAGACTCACCCAAATGTTGATTACTCATCACTGATAGTAAGATATTCAGGGTTAGTACATTTTTTAAAAAATGCTGAAAAAGCCATTTTGTTTTCAATAGACAAATAAAAGAGGGTTAGAGCCTGAAAGTGGAGACATCTTTCCATAGTTCCTCTTTACCGAGCACACAGTGGGGGGGCGGGGAGTCTATGGGCCCAATCACAGTTTGGGTTCATAGAACAAGAATTCCTACACTGGTAGGAGGGAGGGGAACCAAACGTCTTCTCAAGAGCCAGTATGCCGTGCCGGACTGCACAGGCTTCCGTGGCCGGAATTAAAAGGGCTCTGGGCTCCCCACAGTGGCGGGGAGCCCAGAGCCCTTTAAATCCTGCCCGCAGCTCCGGCAGCAGGGCTGGGGCTGGGATTTAAAGGGCTCGGGGCTCCCCTCAGCGCAGGAGCTCCGGGCCCTTTAAATCCCGGCCCCAGCCTGGCAAGGCTCAGGGCTCCCTGCAGCCGCGGGAGCCCTGATCCCTTAAAATCCCAGCTGGAGCTGCAGTGGGTATTTAAAAGACCCAGAGCTCCGCAGGGGCTGGAGCCCTGGGCCCTTTAATTTGCCCGTGAGCCCCAGGGGCTCCCAGCCACCTCTGCATCTGGGAGCCCTGGGTTGATTTAAAGGCCCCGCCTCTTCTGGTTGAGGCCACGCCTTTTCCGGATGAGGCCAGCCCCCTTCAGGACTCCGGCAGTACTGGTAAATCCTGTAAGTTACTTTCAACCCTGAGTAGGTAGAGGAGTGGGAAGTTAGCTTGAAACTCACTAAGTTTAACCCCTGAATGAGCTCCACCATCCCTGAATGAGCTCCACCATCCCTGAATGAGCTCCACCATCCTTTCAAGCCTGACTCCTGCTCCCTATCAGCGAGCCAGGAGCAAATGGTCCCATACTGGTAGTATGCATCCCCTGTGCTTCTCCAGGTGTAGTGATCCACCACCCAATTCTCGTATGCAGAATGGCAGTCTGGGAAGAGCCTCACATTTCGTGGCAAGGAAAGGAATTGAGTAGAGTGATGGGGAGTCTGCCAAACATTGGCCCATAAGGGGTTAATAGAGTCCTAGGGAGGCTGCACAGGAGGCAGCTAATTAGAGAGGGGCTGCAAACAGCAGCCAATCAGGGCCGGGTTGGCCCATACAAGAAGGGCTGCAGAGCAGAGCACTGTTATTCACTCCCTGGAGCTTGAGAAGGGACGTGGACTGGCTGTCTTGCAGGCTGAAGGCAGCAAGCACTATGGACAGACCAGTGCTGCAGGCAGAGATCCTGGGAGCTAAAGGCATCTCCTGGCAGGCCGCAGGGATTTGCAGGTTGAGGCCCTGAGGAAAGGGCAAAGAGGGTGCTGGAGCCACTGGGAAGTGGCCCAGGGAAATCTACTGAGGAGTTGGAGGGGGGGGGCCGCAAGCAGCAGCCATCTACAGGGTCCCTGGGCCAGGACCCAGAGTAGTGGGCGGGCCTGGGTACCCCTCCTCCCACTCCCACTCGCCACTGAGGAAGTGGCTGGACTAAGGGACTGCGACATTCTCCTGGAAGAGGGGAAGCACAGAGTGAGGCACCACCAGAGGACTGTATCATGAAGAGAGCACCATGGTCTTGAGAGTGACCTGGGCCCAGCAGCAGAAGTAGTGACGGAGGTAAGACATCACCAGAAGAGGGTGCACTAGTGAACAGAGCTAATCCGCAGGACAACCAGCAGGAGGTGCCTCAGTGGTGAGTCCCACCCCATCACAAGTAGCCATGACAGATGTATGGTAGAGGATTCTCTGCCTTCAGAAGATAACTATGCTTTCATTGTGGTCCTGAAAGCACCATAAGGTTTTCTATTGGTTTTAATAATCCATCATAGGATCAGAGATATAAGGTGTAAACATATGACTGAAGCCACTGTCTGATAAATGCACAAAGGTAGGACACACACACACACACATATAGAGTAAGGTCAACTGAACTGCAGCTTCAGAAAAACAAGAGTTGCATGCCAAATAAATGACTTTGCCCTTGTTTCACTGAGACTCTGCAAAGTGTTACAGAAATACAAGTTTCTTGTTTGTACCATATGTTTTCATGAAAATATGCAAGGTGCAGTGTCTGTCACACAGGGGTGACTACACATGAAAGAGGATCAACAATCAATACTTAGGATATAGAAAACAACAATCAAAACGAAGCAAATGTCTTATAATCGAGAGTTTCTAACATCTTGCATACTTGCCAACGTTGCTTCCAAAAGAAGTACAGATCCTGTGAGGTAGGTGCTAAGACACCACAGGGATGAGCATGGTGTAACTGCTCAGACAAATTAGATCCTGGGTTACTTGCTGATCTGTAATAAAGATCTTCTGTTCTAGCATTTCACTCACCCGTCTAGTCTCTAATGGGAGTTAAAGCACCACTAGCTCAAAACACACAAGCTCAAGTCACAACTACTGTGCAAATGGAGAGAGAGGCTTTTATAGCTTCTCCCTAATTTGAGGTGGATCTGTATGTGGCCCAGAGATGAAGCAACCCCCATCTATGGAGTCTACTTCTAGACTACCTCAGGGAAGCCTGAGGGTAAACAGCAGCACAATCACAGTACAGAACAACTTCCATGTTGGAACCTAACACTAATCCTCTACTTCTCCCCAAGAAGCAAAGAAATTCCCAAACATGCAGCCAAAATGTTCTATGCTCACCACCATCTCCTCAACTCAGGGAAATCCAAGGCTGCTTTATCAGACTATGTTCCTAACAAACTACTAATTAGTGCTAATCTACAAACCCTATTGTATCTTGTTAAAGAGACTTGAAGTGGCTACTCCACTACAGAGTGGATTCTGTAACCTTCAGTGTATCCAATTATATGGAAATCATGTTTGTTAGCTTGTACATTTGATTTTTGGGGGCTGGAGAGATGACAATACAGCAATCAAAGAAATGAAATTACAATACAGCAACATACTACATTACCTGGATCAATTTGCTACTATTACTATTGTAAGAAATGAGTGGTATACCTACATTACTTAACAGAAGACGTATTTAGGTTGTTACTGAATTGACACAAAAAGCTATCTAATCAACAACTGGAAGAAAGCCTAACTTCTATTCTAGCTTTGCATGCCCATAATCCATTAGCTAAGCATGCCTTACACAATAAAAAGCAACTTTAGAAACTGTACTGTTCCTGAACAGGATTGGAGAACTCTATAAAGAATAAACAGCTCAAATGAAGCATTCCAGAGTGAAAGCCATGAATGATTATCATTTCACCAGTGTCTTAAGTAGAGATGATACTGTATCTCCACAGTTCTGTCACAGAATGCCAATCTTTACTTGATATACTTCTAAGGGAATTCCCCATTTTCAAGACAGGAAATTTCTGTGGATCTAGAGTGGCTACTGTTTACACATCTGGTGTAAATACCAATCAGATTAGATTCTGGAGATGTCAGGATGAACAGTCTGTGGCTTACCGCAAATGACAGCAATAAGCCAAAGAGCTGATCGTTCAATAAGTTTTGTGAATAACTGCAAAGAGTTCAGACCACTCTTCTTTGTTGTTTGACTATTCTGCCAACTGCTGTTTTATTAGGGAACATGTTCACAATCTCAAAAGTTTTTAACATTTAGATAATTCTCACCCTAATTATGAGGCTATAGGACTAAGGATAGGAGTTTTATACTCTTTCAAATGGAATCCAACACTCACTTTGATTCAAGCCACAGAAGGGCCACAGAGAACAGACTTTACAGTTGTGATATTTTTACATCTAGAGAAGTTCTCTCATGTCATTTTTGAGGTTTTTAAGACTCCCTATTACATCTCTCCTGTTAGTAACTAGGCTCTTGACTTTACAGGCAGAGGAATAAAAAAAAACAAAAAAACTGAAATTTCTTAAAAATCTAAATTCTTAAAGTATTCTTCTCTATTGTGCAAGTGCACACAAATTTAGAAGAACTTTCAAGATATGCCTGTACCTAACCTGAGTAACCATGTGATATTATTATTATTATTGTTTGTCCTGCCTAACCACTCTCCCCTTTTGCTTATTATCCTCATTTGTTACTTCCAATCTGAAAGCTCTTTTGGAGAGGAACTGTGTATTTTTCTTGTTCTGTAAGAGTGCCTTGCACATTTAAGGGAATTGTAAAAATATTAATCAAATATGATATGATTTTATTTGGACTCACTGCACTTAAAAGTTTTTTGCCTTTTTTTTTTAAATGGAAGCTCTAAACCCCCATCCAGTTTCAGTTCCAAAAGATTTTCCCTTGATAAGGGGATGATTGAGACTCAGTCTTTGTCTTCCTTCAAAAAAGGTATGTTTTTAAGTCAAGTTAACAACCTCCAGGTAAAATCCTAGGGAAAACAAGAAAGGCAGTTTATCATTTACACATGTGTTTAGGGTTACCCTATGTCCGGGTTTGCCTCTTTTTTTTTGAGGCTTCATCTGTCTGGGTGGATTTTTCAAACAGGAAATGTCCAGGATTTTTGCCGAGCAGACATTGCAGATCAGAAAGAGCCCTGATTAGTGCGCTTCCTGATTGGTCCATTCCCCTGCCCTCCCAGGCCCCAGCTCCCAGCCCTGGGGAGCGGAGTCCCGCAGGGAGGCGCTGACTGATAGCTGTTGCTGTGTCCTGGGCTTGCACCAGCCGCCCTGTCATCATGACAGGGAGCGACACTGCCCCTCACCTCCAGTGAATACCCCTGCCGGAGGTACCCTGTCCAGCACCCCCAGCTGTACCCTCCCCTCCACCTACCTCTCCCCGCATCTCCTCCAGCAGTATCCTCTTTTTGGGAACATGAAATATGGTAACCCTGACGTGTTCGCAGGACAAGTTAAAAACTAGACTTTAATTCGACCTGGTAACGTGTGAAAACTATAGCCTTCCTTGTCTAGGATTTCATTTCAAATTAATTAAAAAAAAAAAAAGTTAAGTGTTCTTATGTGAAGACAAGGCCTCAGAAGGCACTGACTGGTCTGAAATTAGACAAGACAAAGCAATCAGAGTTCTAATCAGTCTATTCAACCTGGAGGGCTAGCTTGATGCCTCTCTCTCCTTTGAGGAAAAAAGGAGAAGTGATGTGAGTTTTTCTGTGAAGACATTTCTTTTGTTAGGGGAAGAAGCATGAATAGTAGGGATGTCTGACATGGTGAGAAAAAAAAAAAAAAGAATTGATGGGGAAGATGCAAGACAAGGACGGCCATTGAAGGGAAGGTGAGAAAGACAACACAAACTATAGAACAATAAGTTTGGGGAACATAAAAAGAGGAGGGAATTTTTTTTTTAAAAGATATGTAGTTGTCAGAAAGAAAAAAAATGAGAAGTGAAAGAGAAGGGAAGACAAACACAAAGAAGGGAGAATATATTTAAAAAACATCATTCAGAAAAAATATTATTAAATTGTTTCCTTAAATAATCCTATAGGAAAGTAAAACATGAAATGCGATAAAATACTTAGAGTAGGGGAAGAGGCATACAGACTGCAGTTTGCCTAAGGAACCAAAATACCTAAGGCTGGCCCTTCTCTCTCCATATCAATCAGTTTTTGTGAGCTCCTCAAAGCAGGATCATCATGAATTTTTCAATCCCATGCTGGTTCACAAAAAATGAAAGCAACATATACAGTGAAAGAAAAATGCAACATGTGTGTACATGTTTATTATCCCAGTTAGAGCTAGCTGTAAAAACAACGTTCACAAATATTTGTTCAAATTCCAAACCATTGTTCAGTTTAAATCATATTCCGGGCCCTTTAATATTCACTACTCTCAAAAATTCCTGCAAAAAATAAGTTTGTTTGTAAAAATGTTTGGAGAATGGCTGTTCTTTATACATATAATCATACTTGTATCCAAACTTATTCCTTATTTGTCATTAGTTTTTCATTATTTGTCTGTTTAGTAGTTTAATTCATAGTAGTAGGTGGCAGAAACAATGCCATATGAACAATTACTCACCACAAAATAACAAGTACAATAGCTAATAGTCAATGTGAAAAAATGAAATAATTGTAAATTGTTTACCCAAAGTATCTGTTGAATACTAATTAATATCAAATTTGCAGAAATGGTTCATATATGATTTGCAAACAGAAAAGGCTAAATTCCTAGGATATTTATTCATAATGAATAATTTGACCAGCCTCTAACTCTACTAAACCTAGCTCCATGGGTTTCCTCAGGAGACAATTTTGGAGAGTTCATTTCAAAATCCATATATCATAGAGATTTTGGAGGACAAGCATGAACATGTCAACTTTAACACTGTCTGACATCAGGCACTGCATGCTGGGTTGCAGCTCCACTAAAATTTATTAAAAACATCCTATCTACATCAGGTGCCGCATTAAAACACCCATATTTCTTGTTTTATTAGGTATGTTAACCCAATTCTGCAGTCATTCTCTGCACTGAACTTCCGCTAAAGTCAATGAGAATTCTGCATGAAGGAATATGGCAGTCTTGGTCTCAAAGTGGAAAACATTCAACATTGACTTAACAGTACATGTTTCAAGCAAACGAATGCATGCTTGTAGATAAGAACATAAGAATGGCCACAATGGATCCGACCAATGGTTTATTTAGCCCAGTCTTCTGTTTTCTGACAGTGGCCAATGCCAGGTGCTTCCAAGGGAACGAACAGACTAAGGCAACCAAGTGATCCATCCCGTTGTTCAGTCCCAGCATCTGGGATCTACAATATATACACAACTTATTTTATCAGAGCAACGATATTGATTCATTTCTAGACTCCCCTTATTTTGATTTAGAAAATTATTTTTCATATTGTTTGTTCAAATTGTTTCTTTAGTAAGGAAGAATGTATTTAATCAATCTGAAATGTGACCAACAAAATGGGGTTAATACCTCTCTTTCAAAAAGTGCCATCACTCTTTAATGAGCACTGTCATAGGCTGTACCTCTAAGGCACCCTGTGGGGGTGAGGGAGGGCACCTCTCTCCTCCCAAATGTCCTTCCCTGGATATAGATGTCACTGTAGAGCCGGTGTGGGGTGTGGTCCTCCACCAGTAAATCTTAGGGAAGAAGCTCCCTTCTGTCTGGCTGTAACAGCAGTCCAAATGTAAAAAGCAAACACAAGTAATACTGCAGCCCACAAAACAATCCTGGTTCACCCCTCTGTTTCCCACAAGGCAAAAGGTAAATAACTTATGTGAAGGGAATCTGGGTTCCTAACCTCCTGTGTGTATGAGGGTATACCTACACTGCAATGTAAGCCCAGAATTTGAACTCAGGCTCAAGTTTAACCCTCCCCCCCCGCCTTCCATCCACACACACATGCAATAACCCAGAGCTTGGACCCTGGGTCCCAGAACACCACAAGGGTGGAGGGTCTGAGCCTGAGTCAAGCTAGGACCCAGAGTTCATGCCCTATTGCTTTGCAATGTAGACAGCCCCAGGCTGAGTACCCTGGGCTCTAAAAAGAGAAACAAACTGAGGATGGTCCCTCTACCTCAGGGATGGGCAAACTTTTTGGCCTGAGGGTTCCAAACATTGGGGGTTCCAAAACTGTATGGAGGGCCGGGTAGGGAAGGCTGTGCCTCCCCAAACATCCTGGCCCCTGCCCCCTATCCGATCCCTCCCACCTCCCGCCCCCCCTGACTGCCTCCCTCAGAACCCCTGACCCATCCAACACCCTCTGCTCCTTGTCTCCTGACCTCCCCCTCCCAGGACCCCCACCCTCTAACCGCCTCCCTGAACCCCACCCCCATCCAACCCTCCCTGTTCCCTGTCTCCTGACTGCCCCGACCCCTATCCACAGCCCCACCCCCTGACAGGCCCCCCGGGGACTCCCATGCCTATCCAACCCCCCCATTCCCTGTCCCCTGACTGCCCCCCAGGACTCCCTGCCCCTTATCCAACACCCCCTCCCCCGCTTACCATGCCGCTCAGAGCACCAGGACTGGCAGCCACGCCGCCCAGCCGGAGCCAACCACGCTGCCACGCAGTCTAGAGCACCGGGGCAGGCCAGTGGCTCTCGCAGCCGCGCTGCCCAGCCGCTATCTACAATTTCTGTAAGCATATTTTAAGATCCCAACATAGAACTGAATTAAGCCCCTTTATATTATGCAAATATTTTGTTCCAGATATACTAACACAATCACATAATCCAATTAACAATAGGTCATATAAACATACCTCATGTTTGACTTTCTTCTACTTTAAATGTATTACAAACAAATCTTTTGACAAACAATACGTGTTATCTGAACACGCTTTTATAAGTTAAGACTGTAATATTCTATATCAGAAAACAGCATAAGAGAACATGAATAGATTTTAAATATCTATTCGATTTGAAAAAAAAAATCAGTACTAGGGCTAGCCTTATTTTCAGTACTTATTAAGCATTTTCAAGATTCTTCGTGCAAATTAAGAACTTTCTTGATTCAGTAGTAAAATGTCAAAGCCTTCCTTTCTCCCATAAGCATATGAATTTCTGCCAATAAACACTGCAAACTGATCCTGACGATGACAGCAGAGTTATTTAATGGAAATCCACACACCACCACCTGATGACTCTCAAAAGATTCTATAAATAGAGCTGGGGTTTCCGTTGTCAGTTCGCTCCCTTAGTGGTAGCTGGACCAAAGCCTAATCCAAGCTCTGGAACATACTTCCGTATCTTATAACAGGTCACTAGCATGTCAAGCAGTAGGCAAACCATTAGACCATCAGACAGGAAAATGTGAAACATTTTGCATATATGACAGTACTTCTTGATGTAAAATTATTTTACACAATTGAACATGATATCCATAATCACCAGGAAAAAAAGTACAAGAATGTTTTTCAGAATACATTCATCATAATCTCTGTACATTTGATTAAACAGGTCCCTTCTATGCAAGCTTTGTGAATGACAGCAACAGGTGCAGCTGATGTGCAAGAAATGTATCTGATGCATACATTTGCAGTAACCTGAGATTTCTTAATGTGTTTCTGTGCCAAATAATTTCCTGCTACTTACTTGACCCTAAAATTGGCCTCTAGAGCTCTGTTACTAATTGCACATATTCCTAGTTTTCCAGTACAGCAGCTTTAGAAAATTAAACATTGAAGACCTGACTACTAGGCTTCTTACTTTGGGAGGACCTCCACTGCAGGTCATAGGATTAGTCATTGATGTATACATACTGATTGTTGTCAATTCACAGAGAGTATATTAAAAAGTCGGACATCGTTGCTTCTTATTTTAATAGTGCCTTGTAGCCAAAGTGCTGGATAATGGTAACAAAGGGACAAAACAACAAATGTAACAAACAATTAATACGAAAAGAAAATTGATGGCCCTAATAAAAGCAAAGTACTGGGCATACAAAATATTTAACAAATCATCAGAACTCATGTTAAGAAGATAAAGAAAGAGTTTGACATTATATTTAAAATGATGGAGAGTCAGAAAAACAAACAGCGATAGCAGGTATTCCATAGAGCTGGGGCATATTTGGAGAAAATAGAACAACTGAATTGTGGTAAGAAGAATGGTGAGAAAGTGAACTCATGGAGTGAACAGGATATTAGCAGAAAAGGGTAGGAAGCACTCGTTTGACTAATAGATGTTCATGCTAATGCAGATGGATGAGAAATCAGCAAGTGATGAAAAGAAAGAAGACATGTAAACTGCAAAGCAAAGGGGGAAAAAAATCAGGCAAGCTACATGATTTGTATCCTACTGAAGTTTTGGAAAGTGGATTACAGAAGACCAATACAAGTAGGGTACCAAAACAGAAGCATGAGATCACAATTGCATTTATTATTAATAATAATAAATACAAAAGGGCTCAGGTTTTATAGTGCATGTTCCCTTTTCACAACAACTATGAAAACAAAAGTTTTTTTTCTCTTAATTAATTGGCCTCTCAGAGTTGGTAAGACAACTCCCACCTGTTTATGCTCTCTGTATGTGTGTATATATATCTCCTCAATATATGTTCCATTCTATATGCATCCGAAGAAGTGGGCTGTAGTCCACGAAAGCTTATGCTCTAATAAATTTGTTAGTCTCTAAGGTGCCACAAGTACTCCTGTTCTTCTTTTTGCGGATACAGACTAACACGGCTGTTACTCTGAAACCTATGAAAACTAGGACTCTGGAAAATTTTTGGGCAAGTTAAAAACCTAAGATTTTCTGGATATGATCAGTTTTAAACCACATCAAACAGATGTTATAGGGCCAGAGTAGTTTAATACATTAGCCTTTTGCCATTGGATACCAGGGTTGTAACATGGCTAAAATAGTAAGTGAAATGAGTTCACATTGCAAGAACATTCAAATTTGCATCATTGGCTCAGGAAAGGCCAAAGACTAAGTAGCAAAGATTAGGATTTTAGGTAAATTAACAATGTGGGGGTAGTTTAAAGCACCTTCCCACACAATGCCTATCTCTACACAAGGACTATTAGCTTCCCTTTCAGCATGCAATACTTTACCAAACTTTAAAATTGTTCTGACGGAAGTGTAAATATCCCTTACAGATGGATGTGAGAAGAAAATAAAATACAGTAACTCAGACATGATAGTATGCATCTCCCGCAAGAAAGGATTTATTAATGGAGAATGCTTTTAAATGCAAGATCAGATATCCATAAAAGATTCAGTATAGGAATAAAGCTGAGCTTTCATGATTAAAACTTTGTCTAAGAATAAGAAATTAGTTTCACTTCATTTCTAGTGAATTATTAAATTTCAGTGGCACAAGCTCTCTTAGTTGTTTTACACGACACATCACCATAGTTTCTGAGCACTGTAGGTAATAGCTATTTTATGTACTTAAATTCTTCTAATTGCAGGTCTGAAAAATGGTATTAAAGAAAATTCAAATTGAGTCTTGAAGTTATTTATAAGCACTGAAGTTATTTTATGCCTTTCAATTCAATCTATGTTTTATCTTTCTTGGGCAATAGTCCTCCATGCTGATGTATATACTGCACTGTGTATATGCCTGCTAGATTACTGTGAATTCTTTGAGGTTTCCTATAGTCAAGACTTTCTCCAGACACAAGTCATGCTATGATGAACTACATTCCTATTATAGTAAAGATTTATTAACTGCATAAATTACTGTAATGGCCATTTACCCTTCACCATCTGTTATAACTCTCACTTATGAACGACTGCTACAAGAACAGGAGGTGTATTTCAGAAAAGAGATTACAGAGGGTTTTTTTCAATATACTAAAAACACCGTGTCCAATAATTTGTTGCTGAGTGTATTAGTGGCTAGTTTACTTTTTGAAAAAAATCTACCGCATACATGAAATAAATACCTTAAAAGAACATAAGCACTAGAAATATGAATCCCAGCAGCACTCACAATAGTGAATGAATAGGTGTACTGGAACTCTAAAATTCCTTATGTCCAAAAGAGAATTTTGCACCCTGCAGAAAGAATGCCAGTAAAGATCTCCTCATGCAAGTTAAAAAAACAAAAACTCACTCCACACACTCCCATCCAGGACAGATGAAATTTTAAGGCTCTGTCTGTAAATGAATGTGTACAAAGCAACCTATACAGCTGTGGACCTTTCCCTTTACATTTTAAAAATGAAATTGTAATAGTAATAATAGTTCTGAAATAAAATCAATTTTAGGGACCCTATAGCAATTTAAAAATGATATTTACTAGGTCATTTTATCAAATAAATGCTCATTACTGTTGTGTGTTTCCCCATATGTTGCACTGGTATGAGTCTTTGCACAAGTCAACCAAGATTTAAAAAAAAATGAAAACACAAAAAATGCCAGAGCATATTTATATAAACCTTACATTATGTATCTCCATACTTTAGAAGATGTTGTTGAGTGGCTGTGGGTTTTTATAGAATGCATACATGATGTACATAGGTGCTTTTTGCTTTTTTGTTTTGTTTTTAACACTAGCAATGCTTTAAAACTTACAAGCATACTGACTTTCAGAAACAAACTCAAAAACAGCCAAACATTCTAGTTGTCACATTATGCATGAAAAAGTAACATGGAAAATGCACTTTATCTGAAATAGCACGACCATAGCAACCATGAATTTTACTATGTGCCATGAACACCTCTACATAATAATTAGCCTAAAAACCCATAGTACTTTCAATATGCCTATTTGCAATGCAATAGCCCCAGCTCCACTGAGATGATGTTCAGCTAGATTTTTTTTTTAATCCCAGAAAATATTTATTTAAATATCAAAGACTAAGTAAACCAATCCCAACTGCAATTAAAACTACCACACAAGTTTGGCAGCATGAAGTAATTAATATTTTTGGGTACTAACCTTGCTAGCACTGAAGTAAAAGGCAAATTTCTGACTGATTTTAATGGCACTGCTAATCAAACAATAAGAGGCCTGATATTTCACATGCTTATTACTGGGTAGCAATGCTCATCTTTAAAAAAAAATGCAGAATTATTTAGAATCTTAAAACATCTGTCTCACTGAAGATATGCACAATAAGCACTAGGAGACAAATTACTCATTTATTGATCATAGTCATTAGGAGGACTAAAACTTATCTTCTGCAAAACTCTCTTTGTTATGTATATTTATACAAAATATTTATGTATATTCACACATAAAACCCCCATTTGTACTATCTGCCATCAATATGTAAATGTTCTTATTCAAAATTTAAAGTGAAATGAAAACAAAAGCTGACATCAAAATTATTAAGACAAAAATTATCAATTCTTTGTGCATATAAATTGACGGTTTAAGGCATAATACTGATACAAAGTTTATTTGCATGTCTTTCATTTCCATAAATCACATCTTAACCCAACACTAAAAGAATAAGGAAAAATACATGTTTAGTTATCATAAATAATTATTTTGTTCTGATTAAAAATAGAGTAATAGCCTCTTGATTGTATTTGCCACCAATTCTATCATCGATACAAAGGTTAAAAAAATCTTTCATCATTCACTTAGTTGCAAACCTCTTTATAGAGTCCTTGTTCATTTCTGACGTCTGTACTATCCGTTATCTCGAAATCAACCATCACTTCCACTAATAAATTATAGAGCCAATTCTTAATGAAGTTGTCAATGAAAACAATACACTAAATGAAATGTTATTAAGCAACCATTTAAATCAGTCTTACTCTAGTAATTTTATCACAGGACATTTTCCCTCCTGGTTAGATCTCATCTAAGAGAGTCCAAACCCTCTAGCATTTCACATCACTTTAGATGACACAATGCGCTACCTAATTACATCTAGCCTTATGAGGCATATGGTATCATGTCAACAAATACCATCATATTCTACTGAGACCTGACAAAACATAAATTTGATATTCCTTCAGCATGGATTCTACAGTGTTTGAGTAATCTCAAAAATAATGTTTAGGTAATGGTTATAAGATGCAATTAGTTCATGTTGTACTTGGGGAAAAGCTTCTTTGGTTCTTCCACAAATAGCCACAAAGCTACACTGGCCAGACTGGCATGGTAAATACATAAACAGAGGATGACTCTAATTTGAAATCCAAAAAACTACCCCTCCTGCCCAAGGGATGTAGAAGCTATTTGATGGTAGGGCTGGATTACTTACCCAGAGATCCTAAAAGTTGTGCCTGTCTTGAAAAGATGAGGGTTCCTTGTTGACTGGGCAAGATCCCTTCTAATGAGGATTTGGGTACTTATCCCTGGCCTGAAGGTGTAAGAGTGTCCTCCAGGCTGGAGCTAAATCCCTAATACATCTTAGGAAGGCAATAGCTCCAGTGAATTGGCATCTATTCCTTTAGACTTCAGCCTGCAGATTTTTTTTTTTTTAAATGGAGATATCCTATCTCCTAGAATTGGAAGGGACCTTGAAAGGTCATTGAGTCCAGCCCCCTGCCTTCACTAGCAGGACCAAGTACTGATTTTGCCCCAGATCCCTAAGTGGCCGTCTCAAGGATTGAACTCACAACCCTGGGTTTAGCAGGCCAATGCTCAAACCACTGAGCTATCCCTCCCCCCAGTCCCTTTCATCTTTTTGTTATGTTTTCTTCTGGAAGTGAATGCTCCAGAGGGACGTGACAAATAATAACCGGGAGTGAGGCAGGCTTGAAGGCCCTTATGGGAGGTGGGGGAAGGGAGAAATTCATAAGAAAGGAAGGATTTGTGTTCAGTATTTAGGGCGATTGGGAGATAAACTGTGAGTGTCGTTGACGGATAGAAAGGGGTGAAATGGACTTTGGAAGGGTCTTATTCAGGCACCAAGCTACAGAAGCTGTGTTCCTTGAAAACTACCACAGACTGTGGATTTTATAAGATCTTATCAAGATGAGGCACCTGACTGGATGTAAAACAGACCTTGCTAGGTGATGCCACCGGAACACTACTGATACAGTTGACTCCTAGCAAGCATACAGTGCAGCATGGTATGAAAACAGGTTTGTTAGAAAATTGTGTAATGTATTTTGTTAGTCAAGTTATATATATGACTAACAAAATACATTACACAGTTTTATATAAATATAAATAATGTTACAGAAATAGTATAAAAATTTTAAGTATTTTTTGCTTTTGGATGTGTATCAGCTGATACAGCATTTCAGAAGTTAGCTGAAACAGCTTCACAGTTGTGTTAACCATGAAACCTGGCTTGTGTGTATTATTTGTAAAAACAATCTGTGTAAATACCAGGGTGAACAGTGCGCTAAGCGGGAATTATTAGCTGAAGGCGTGCTTCCCATATCCCAACAAAAACTAACAAGCCAAAACCCAAGGCCACAAAAAACTGACCAGTAAGAAGGATAACAACTAAGATAGGAACTGGATGGGGAGAGTGGTGTTGACAACAGAGAATAGGGATGGCAGATGTATACAAATACATAACTGCCATACCTGGTCAGACCAATGATCCATCTAGCCTAGTATCCTGACTCCAGCAGTGACCAGTACCAGAGCTTCAAATATATGGAACAGAGAAGTTGAAGTAATTTGGCTTCTTGCAATTAGAGCATGTAGTTGCAGCCCTGACCATCTTGGCTAATAGCCATTAATGGATAAAAGTAAGTTTTAGCAGGACAAACAAAAATATATTACCTTAGGTAAATCATTGTGATTTATGCGTGTTTAGAATAGATAGGTACACAGACGAGGTAACTGGGTAAATGGAGTCTTCATAAAGCTGTGGAACAAGGGATAAAAGATAGGTGATTGACAACAGGAGAGTTGAGAAGACACAGGGGAAGAACATAGCAAAGACCAAAGGTCTGAACAGAGTCGCCCTGTCCTCTGGAGAGGTAATTTGGCCATTTACTTTTATTGCCTTATCTGTTTTTGCAAGTATATATGCTATTCATAGGAGATAATAGCATTGTCTTAAAAGGTACATAATGAAGGCTGCAAGAAACTGTTTAAGCCTAAACTGGAGTCTATCTCCTTTTTCACCCAACAGATTGGACAGAATATACAGCTGTGATTTTCACGTCCTATTTCAGGTGTAGAAGCTCTCCCATTCCAAATGTAGATCAAGTTTCTCCCTGTGAAGTTACTGTGAAGGTAAAAACAAAGAAAATCACTAGGATTCGGAATGAACTGTCTGCACTCACAAAGACTGAGTGATAACCTGAGGGGACAAATAAAGGCTCTCCTGCCTTATTTTTCAGCCATTATTGCTCACTGAGTGAGCTAACTCCATGCTATTATGTGCGAGTTGGAATCACCTTCTTCTAGATTTGTACAAGCCAGAAGAGAAATACTGGATTCATTATTGTTGGAGGTTGTAATCATCTCCCTGCAGAGGAGCTATGCTTAAGTAATCTACTGTGGGGTCCCTGCTTCAGAAAAAATGGCTTGATATTAATTATTTCCAGTTATCAGACTGTATCATACCTCTCATTTTTGGTGAAGGCCACTGAGAAGGCATCTCTAATCATTTCATGAATCTTCAGATTTTCTAGATTCTGATCATTTATGTTTTAGAACTATGTTTGGCTTGTAACGGCATTGTGCTGGCTGATTATTTTCTCCTAGCAATGGATGAAGATAGAGTTCTCCTGCTAGTTTATTAGACCAGCTAGCTACAGTTTTATTAGAAAGCCTGTGATCATTAGCAGGAGTGGATGGAGTTATACCTCAACATCAACTCAAATGTTGGTTTTAGGTAACTGATCCTCCACCCCAAAGAAATTAGGGTAGCATGAGGGTCAATTTTGTCGCCTCTCCTATTCAAAATAGGAGTCAGTTAGTAGAGGTAGTATGGAAACAGGGACTTGTAGTGTATTCAGAATGCTGATTTTACTCAGATCAAATCAGACTTGGTGCAGTGACATGAAGAGCCCAGTACATTTCTGAAATCAGATAATGATAAGAACAAGCTGCCTATGGCTGAGTTCAGACAGGACCAAAATGCAGTTAACAGGTTGGAAGAAGTAACTGAAAGAGTTGACGAGAGGAATATCTGAATCCATGATTGAGGGAGTTATCTCCCATTTTTCATTTATGTTTGAAATCTTAGAATTTTATTAAATCTAGGACTGGCTTTGGAAAACCAAATACCAGCTGTAGCAAAAATGTATTGCTAATACAGACCTAACTATCCTTATTCTTGCCTTCATCATTTTAAGACTAGACTGCTGTAATGCATTTGATGGGGAGCTGCACATTGGGACCACAATGGAAGCTCCAGTTAGTGCAAAAAATAAAAACCAACCATTTGTTGAGTGGTATCATGCAGGGAGAATGTAACCTCAATACTCTGAACTGCATGTGCTACCTCAGGGTGTTTCCAGGAGGAATTCAAGGTGTTCAAAACTCTGAAAGCCAATTACCTGACAGACTCTTTTCCATACTATCATAATGGAAATCAGCAGAGGTTCTCAGGCTGAAGCTCCTGGCATCACATTGTCTGTGAGGGGTCCTAAACTCTGGAATATACTTCCCTCTTTGGTTTATCAAAGACTGGAATAGTTATCCTTTTGGGCACACTGCAAAGTCCATCTTTTCCTCACAAGTATTTAGATAGGTTAGGGATTTATAGATCTGGAGCTAGAGGCTAAAAATGACTGAAATTAGAGTTTCATGATATGGTTGGGAAAAGTGGGTTTATGTGCTGTCAGAGTGCCTATTAATAGGAAATATTGATTAACTGATTATTTGAAAATGTCATATTTCTAATCGTGTGTTTTAAAAATTTGGAAATTCTACATACGTAGAAAAAATATATAGCTAATAAATGGAGAGCACAAAATATTACACTACAGGGTAAGTCTTCAAGACATGTCACATTCAAGGTTTGTAGGCATTTCTCTGTTCACAACACAGGACTGGGCAACTACTGGCCAGTCACAAAAGAACACATCATACCCACTTTTAAAAATGCAGACCCTCATATCAACAGTTTTAACAGTGCTATAAATACATTTAAGGCAATTGCTTTTAATTATGATTTAACCAAATTTGTGCCAAACCCAGGGAATTTACTTCTCAAGCATTCATCATTTTCCACATCAGTGGAACTCTTTTTTTCTTCCTCATTCATAATTGATCCCTTCTGCCTATACTCTATAGAGTAAAAGTATGTAACTCCAAATGTGGAGCAGAGATAGACTGAATAAAGCAGAGCTGCTAGTATATGTAAATAGGCCTTTTTTTACACCCTCAGAAATGAGACTACTTTCACCACGGAAAGAGCCCCCATTTTTGTGTTAAGTCAAAACTCAGAAAATGGCAACAATTTCAGCACAATAGGGACATCTGTGAGTTTATAATGATGTATGAAAACCCCTCATTTGAGTACTTTTGCCAATTGTTGCAACTATTTCACACCAATCTCACGTGTGAACCCACAAGAACTTACTTCAGAATATGGGTGTTATGAACTTCTGTAAAACTAAAGCCCAGGGTAAACTGAAATTGAAACCATTACATTTATACATCCCTATTTATCTAACTCCATCACAGCTCATCTGCTCCTTCTAATTTACCCTGGAATGAAGTCATAATGCTGAAGATGTGAAATAAGTAATTTTCATAGCATCAGACTGAGAAGTAACAGAGCGAAGGCCCTCGCACCCATCGTTAGAATAAAGACAGCAGTATGATGAAGTGGATTAGAGGGAAGGGGGCAGAAAAGGATCAGGGAGTTGTGATAGAAAAGAGTCTGTGCAGGAAAGGTTAATTTGAAATACCCATATTTCAATAATAGTATAAGGAATACAGATAAAATACCAGACAAGTGCATCACTTTTGGTATACAATAAGTGTTTTTCTCAAAGCTTCTCCAAGCTTGCATCACTGTGTTAAAGCTTTATGGCATATACAAGTTTGTGAATGCACTAAGGGATGTAAACAATTATCAGACTATTCACCCAATAATGAAAGATAAGTGTTAAGAAAGGCTTCATATTCTATTTCTTAGAAAAAAAATTTAGCCCTTGAAGCAGACTTATTATGAATGAGATGATGTTCTTAGAGATCTCAAAGGCTAGATGTTCCGAATCAATTTTCCTCTCTGACTTATCAGTTCAAGAGGTTTCTGTATTATTTGAAAATTAGCTGGTCTAGTGATTAACTGAATCTATTCACATTTGGCAGGTTAAACCCCTGAGAATCAAGAGGGAGCTTTTCTTGACATCATCATTTCAAAAACAAATTAGTTTGCAATAGCAGCTGGCTTCTCTTTTAAAATGAGGGAAAAAATAACATCTCCCTCTGTAATTTCATTTTCCTCTATGTGGTACAACCTTCAGATGCTCCAGTGAAAAGAAAAAAACCCAGACTCTATAGATCACAAAACCCAAATGTGACAACAGGCCAAAATTCCATTTTTGCTCCCATTCCTTGACTGGAAAAACAAAAATATCTGCTTTGGGGGCTGGATTCTGATCTGTAACATGTAGCCGCAGGTTTTGTTATTTAAAAGCATGAGGATCTAAACATGTACTGTCTTATTAGCAATATGGCAATAAGTATGCTGCCCAGGTGAGGCTGCTGTTTAAACACATATCCAGCACTGGGACTCCTTGGAATTTAGCCAGACCTCCTGGCTAAGTCTGTATGAATGGATCACAAAGAACCCAGACAAAATCAGGATTAAGTTGTGCCTCTTTTGAAATCATAAACAGTAGCCCAGGTCCACAAGTATTCATTTCCCTGGTCCTACATCATTTAGTGAGCTGCTAGCGTATGTTTCCCATCTCACTTTGCCCTGTAGTCACAGATCCCAAAGATCATTTTAGGTTAGAGGCTTCCATAGACCTTATCATGCACCAGAGAACATTTGCTGGGGAGAATCCATGCACCATTCATTGCCACTTGAAGATCTAGGGAAGGGAGCCAATTGGACTCAACAGAGAGAGTAGGCATGATGTTCTGCCATCCAAGATAAGTCCCTCCTGATCTTAGGGCTTTAGAATTTAGGGTGAGGGTAAAGGGAAGAAAAAACTGTGCCATTACTTTAAAAAAATCAGCTCTATCCAATCTGGAACCACTAGCACTACAATGCATTGATCATAATCAGATGGTTATTTCATGATATCACTGCATGACAGAGTTAAAGTTGTTTGTATACTCTATTGCATTCCCATATCTTAACAATATTGGATTTCCTTAACCCTGAATTTCCTGGGTTTATAATGATTATTCTGGGAATGATTGCAACATTCCTGTAATGTAGTCCACCCTTGATTACTGATATGTACTCTCAACCTTTAAATTCATGTAGGTTTCTACCAGACGCAAAACATTTAGATTTTTTTGTGGGATGTTCTTTTGTACTATTACAGAATTTTAAAAATTGCACTAGCTAAACTAATTGGAATGTTTGATTTCAATCTAATTTTAGCCTGGCTTCCACAGGAAGCTGAATTCACCTTGGAGCCCATTTAGAATTTGATGTTACATGGCAAATATTGATATTTCAATCCACTGTGCATGTAAGACAGAGAAGGGAATTTTAGTGCAAGTTGCCTCCAGAAATGCAAAATATTTTTAGGAGACTTTTTTTTTAAACTTCTAGTCAACTTGCTCACAGCAAGGAGTCTGACCTGCCACTGAGAGAGAGTGGGCAGTCCCTGCAGCAAACATCCTCTCTAGGGGTTGCTTACCTGCTCTACATCATAGCCCAGAGAAAAGAATTATAAACATCTGTTGTGTCTAATCTAAGCACTGCAGAGGACTAGATTGTATAATGCTAAATAATGGTAAATTTTTGCTGATATCATGAACAGCAAACAGGAGAGTGATGTTGCTAAGTGTCAGTAGAACATTCAGGAACAAATTGCTTATTCATATTGTATAGTAGAATACTGACAGTACAGAGTACTCTGCAAAGGTATACTGTGACGTAGCACTGAGCAGGACACTGCAAGCAAGGACAGCCACTGACCATTCATTGATGTCAGCAAAAATTATAACCATGAGTTGTCAGAGGCAGGTGATTTTAAAATGTTAAAAAAAAAAATCAGCTGACAATGGAGCATGTTCTGCCTGCACTTATGAAAGCCATTATGCTGGTATTAATAGGTACAAGTGGCCTGAAACAAGGCAGGGAAACAGCACAACCTATTGCGTGCTTTTCCTTCTCAGTAGCCAGAACTGCCCTCTGCCTTTTAAAATTATTTCTGGGGCTGTACAGGGATGGGGAGGAAATATATTAAATCCGTCTGTAGGAAAACAGGATTTAACTTGATATAGTTTATTAAGAGAATTAGAAGAAACAAAAACATGGAGTGCCACTGTCCTCTACTGTATGGAATCAGAAATACTCATCTGTGTATCACAGACTTATGCTGCTAATAGCTAGTGGAGATTCTCCTGTAACACAAGCGATGGGGGCCTCTGCTTTTGGAGCAGAAGAATATGATTTCTCAAGTGGGACATTCTGCATGTCAGCTAAATCAGTCTTCCTGTTGCACAGTGGAGAAAGGGGTTCCATCAAAATGCCCCTTACCTTAAGGGAAAGTACACAGGACTGGAAGGCAGTATATCATGAGTAGAAATCTCTTGCACAATGATGACTATGAAGTATACAGAAATATAAACAAGGCCCGATACTTTCACCATAGGTAGCAAGCAAATATCAGCTCCCCACCATTTTGCTAACGAGATAACTGAAAAGTTGCAAGGTCATTCTATGCACACTTGGGTATAGAACCCTGGTCTCTAATATGGCAGACCCAAGGCTTATCCACTCCTGAGCACTGCCTTTCAGTCCCTTCCTAAAGCCTAAAACAGAACCCTAGAAATCCTGAATCCTCAGCAGTCTATTGCTGTTTAGCATGTTAGCCGATATCATCTATTTGTAGAAAGTTTTGTATTCATGCTAAAATGTATAACTATAAACAGGACTCCCAGAATGCTTTGTACTCATGCTAAGCTTTATAGTGGAAATTACTAGGAGGAAAACTGTATGGAATCTCTCTTTGTGCACGCAGAACCTGTCAGAAACAATGCCAAATGTGAAAAATGTGCTAGGTATAGTGGTTATCTTTTAAGGACAATTGATACAGCTGGGTTTGTGACTTTCAAAATACATAAGGAAACTAGATAAGAAAAGGGATGAAAGGTTTGTGGTAATGTAGCACAATCTATAAATCTTCTATAATAACCCAGTAGGTGGCACCTAAGTGCAAGCAGCCATGTCCCTGGAGGATCAATGGCCTAAAGAAACATGAAGCTGAAGGATTCCGTGACAGTGGGGAGAAACTGGAGGGTGGGGGCTAGGGTGACCAGATGTCCTGATTTTATAGGAACAGTCCTGATATTTGCGGCTTTTTCTTATATAGGCTCCTATTACCCCCCACCTCCATCCCGATTTTTCACATTTGCTATCTGGTCACCCTAGTGGGGGCTGTCTTGGCTGTAGTGTGTGTGTGGGCCTTGGAAGAAGAAAGAAGGACTGTGTTGCTCTAGGTGCAGATGTGTGAGAGTCGGGGGGACAGGACGTGTGATGGACACTGCTAGACTGGTGCCAGTGGTGAACACTTTGTACTGAGGCTCATGTGTGTCCTGAGGACAGGTGAAGGCCTAGTAAGCAGCAACCCCACCAGGCTGGAGGCACACACTGAGCAGCCACCAGAGGAGCAGCAACCACACCAGGCTAGCACATCTCCACTCTATGTGCAGCACAGTGGGATTAGAGGCTGCAGAAGAGGGTAAAGGGTTTGGGCACCTTTAAAGGTGGGGAAAGAGATTGTGCTATTGTTTCGCTGTTGAATTTCCTTAGTTTCTCATCCCTTTGGCCTGTTTGGTCTATACCCATTCCCTTGCCTAATATTATTTTATATAAATGGTTACCAAAACCCCTCTGTGAATAATTGGGTTTTATGTGTCAGGAGTTTCCAGTGCCAATCAAAGGGGGCAAATGCCTGATCTGGAGAGGAATAGGTGCAGGTTCACTACCTTATGACATCAACCAATATCTGTATTCAGCACAAGGGGGAGGTGACAATTTGGCATGCTTCTCTATTGTAACAAGGGGAATAGAAATGTAACCCAAATTCAGCTCATGATTTTGGAACAGAGCCAAGATGTAAGCTGCAAGCCTGTTCTCCAGATTGGGGAAAGTATTAACCCTTTCTGTATTGTGCTGATTTATCTATAGTTAATAAACTGATTGAGCCTGGTTATCTAACATCTTATCTAAGAAAGAATCAGACCTACTGGTTACCTATAAGCAAATACTTGGCTGGCAAAACATGTCTCATGTCCTGCCACAGTGACTGGCGCGCGTGCGCACACACACACACACACACACAAATACTCCCATTAGCTGAAGTGGTTGATGTCTAGGTCAAGGAACTGAAGCTCCAACTTTAAAATCCTACTGATGACTCATGTGGGAGGTCACTGCGGCTGCACATAGGACCACTGTTTTCTTTACTTTTTAAAATTTAACTTGGTTTATTTAATTCATATAGTGGGAAAATATTAAAACAGATTTTATAGTGAAGAACCATTATAACATGTCAACTATGGCTAAGGCTGCAAGTCTGTCATGGAGGTCACGGCTAATGGGAGCTGTGGAGCCAGCACTTGGGGTGGAAGCAGCGCGTGGAACTAGGAGCTGAGGGAGGGTCATATCACTGCTTCCGGGGAGCCGTGAGAAGCCGGGTAGGGAGCCTGCCAGCTCTGCCAACACTCCCCCTCCCCATCACCAGCGAGGGTCCTGAGTTGGGCCATGTGCCCCGGGCTGCTCCCCCACCCCCGAGCACCCACAGTTCTCACCAGGCCGCCCCCTTCCCCAAGATTTAATCAGGGGTATATAGTACAAGACATGGACAGGTCACGGGCCATGAGTTTTTGTTTACTGCCCATTGCTTTTACTAAAAAATACCCGTGACTAAAACGTAGCCTTAATTATGGCACAGCACACAACAAAACAGTTGCTTCACATTTCAGTCATTTGTTCTACTTTTTGACTGCTCATGTCACACACACTGGTAGGTGTAAGGATGAGAAGTATGTCTGAATTCAATCCCAGTGTTGCTGTGAAATTTCAAAATGACCACGCTATGCAGTATAGTAACAACCAGGCGTTTCCTAGAGTTCCACATCAATACACAATCAAAATGGTGAGTCTGAGAGTATGTTATCAATTCAAGTATTTAAGTACCTTCTCCGATATAAAATACAATGAACAGTGATACAAAGTTGACACGTCTTATGAATAAAGCTGCTGTGTGGACACAGCTCACTATGTTGAAAATGGTCAAAAAAGCATGTCACAATGTGTTTTTACTTTTAGTACAGACAAGTTAAGCCTTAGACAGGCCTCTCATTCAAACAAGCGTATCAGTTTTCCTGCATTCAACTGCTAAGTTACAGATACATATGCTGTGAAAGTTGCTGTAAATTGTAATATCACTGAGTTTGTTGACTTGCTGAAAAATTAAGAAAGGTTTGTAGAGTTGCCAAGAAAAAAAAAAAAAAGTGTGCCGAGGCAGTACACACCGAGAAGAATAAAAAACTAATGATAAAGTTTTCCCACCACAACTGGTTTTTTTAGGTTTGATTTTTTGTTGGTGTTTGGCATGGGTTTTTTGGGAGGTTGAGAGTCAAGGAGGAAAGTTTTTTAGGAAAACAAAAACATACACAAGCAGAGTTCTCCAGAACCTGGGAAAGGCAAAGAGCTTAAGACAACATGCAGTCTACTGTGGACATTGCTATACAGATCCAATTTATCTGTGAAGCATTTACATACTGCAGCAAGGAACACTATCGGGACGTCCAAAAATATTTAGATAGAAAAGGTACAACGTATTCTAGGTAATACAGATTTACTTCTAGTTGCTTATACAGGTTTTATTACCTGCCCTCCCATATAATTATTTGTGGTTATGGGAACGATTCTGTGGCCTTTCAAAAAAAAGGAAAAAAATGGAACCTGCAGACATTCTAAGCACTGAAACTTTCTACCTTTTTGAAATTAAGAAAACAAACACCTAGTTGAGACTCAATAAGCTATTCTTAAGGGATTGTAACTTGAATTCCAAAAGCAACTACTTTTCGGCATGGAAAAAGGCAACAAAACATAAAAGCCAGAGCTGAAGTTTTAGAACATAGCCATTTTTGAGTTATTCTAGAACAAAGCAAGCATTTAAAACGGTCTTAACTTTATGATCAGATCAGCCAAAAGTCACTAAAGAGTCTCTATGCAACTTTTAAATATTTTCACTACTGATTTGAGACCCCACGCATGAAAATTTAGCTGCAAAGGGAAATTATAGAAAGTTAGATGACTGAAAATAACAGCCAGATTGGAAAAAAGTGCCATCTGAATTTCATTTACAGTGTACCTATAATTAGAAACAGGCAAAAAAAATTGGCCAAAACATTTTTTGTTGAAAATACACATTTGACTAGTGCAAAACATTTTGCACATTTTTGTCAATTTCAGTGAATTGTTTCTGTTGGAACAAAAAAATAAAAAACATCAGAAATGTTGAAAGGGTTCATTAAGAAGTTTTAAAAATGTCTAGTTTCAAATGTTCAGGCTAGAATCACATAGCAAAACAATAATAGCAGCTACCACCCTTATAAGCATTAGCCAAGTGTTTAAGGCACCCATTTCTGGGATGTAGAAGACCAAGGTTCAAATCCCCACTCTAGAGCAGGGACTGGACACCAGCTGTCTCCTCTTGCAGGTGAGTGTCCTGACCCCCAGGCTACTGAGTACTCTGAGGTGGGTCTCTCAATCTCTCCAATCGAAGCAGTTCCACTTTGTATAAAAACGTAAATATTCAAGAACTGGAATCTGGGTAACCCCACCCCACAGCTGAGTGCCCTAACCACTGGGCTATAGAAGAATACTGTCTACCTGTCTCAGTGACTACTTAAGTATTATCACAAACCTTCTGAAGGAAGGGGGAAGGATAGTTTGATGGTTTGCATATTGGCCTGCTAAATGCAGGGTTGTGAGCTCAATCCTTGAGGGGGCCATTTAGGGATCTAGGGCAAAAATCTGTCTGGGGATTGGTCCTGCTTTGAGCAGGGGGTTGGACTAGATGTCCTCCTGAGGTCCCTGATATTCTATGAATTGTATGACAATCCTAGCTTTCATTTTTAATTTAAGTAAGTTTCTAGCCTCTTGGTTGAGATAATAACTTAAAATGTGAAGTGAGTGTACATTAATGCCTCAGAAACCAGAAGGCAACATTCTTATTTATGATTTTTTTAAGCTCACAAATCTTTTGGGCCTGACTCATGATTTTTGAATGACTCAGGTTAGCAATATTGGGTAAGAACAAAACAACAGACAAGCCTAACATCCTGTACCTAATTATTTCTTTTCCTGAGAACACACATTGAAAACCAGATCTGTTTTCTACATGTTTTTTTCTCCCTTTCCTCTTTAACCAGAATCTAACTGAAATGGAAAATGCAGATTTACTAACAATGAGGTAAATTCCTCTAGTGGTATAAAAGCCATTCATCACTGATGTAAAAACATGCTTTCTATAAGAATTACATATCTGAGTATAAGAAGTTGAAAACAGATCAGTGTAGGCTAAATACATCAGCCTGTTTATTACAATAGTTGTCTAGCAAAAATGACTTTCTTGATTATGAGACATCCTGAACAAGTTACGACACATCTAAGCATGATCTCTGTAGTTCCAAACAAATATATTGCTTTGTTACACATTTATATATTTTCTAAACATTCTCACTGGAGTGAACATGGCTATGTGACTACAAAAGGCACAAACTAATCTCACCCCACCCCAAACAAATAGAAACTAGTAATGCTGCAGTCAATTTTCATCAATCTTTGTCTTTCTGAATGAACCGTTGCCCTATCCTGTCACAAAGCTCACAGATGTGGAGACGGGGTCCAAACTCAACTCATACATGGGCTTTGTTTTACAGGGTACCATACAGGTACCAACCATATGAAAGTGGATTCAAATAACCTAATACAAAACCTATTTCATTGCCCCCTAAATTATGCATATATTTCTTGAATAAAGGCACAAGTTTAATAATTTCCAGGATTTCTTTGTTTGCCTCCATCTAAGTTTGGAATAGCTTGTGTGTAATTTACTATGTTCTTGGGGAGTGGAAATTTTTAGAATGAGGAAAATCAAATGTGTGTGTTAAATAGGTATACGCATGAAAAAAATTATAAAGATTGTTTGAAAAAAAATACATGATTAAATAAGTCACTGCAACCATAATTCAGCGATATTTTGTACTTTGATTGACAAATGCAGCTATTCAGTTTTCTAACCAGGATTTGTCTTAATATACATTACATAGCATGCCTCCCACAATGACCTTCAAAAGGATTTTCTTAACCATTTGGGCACCCCAAATATATTTAATAAGGCAACATTTGTACATTTCAAGGAAAAAGTCTGTACTTTTATATCCTGACACATTACTGAAAAATAATGGTCTTGCCAAAAAAATTCTGGCACTCACAGGATGAAGGAACATCCCAATATGTCATTTTTTAGTTTAAAATACGTTTTTTTATAATAATCTGACATTTTTCCACACACTGACCATTTTTTAGCACCTGTGTTACACTAAACTTTGAGCATGAACAACTAACAATCTTACATTGTACCATTCTGCCGAAGACAGTGGCCAAATTTCCAAAAACATCTTGTAAATATGCACCCGCAATTTTACATGCGCAAATCAAATGGAATGTTATGCCCAAATATACACTTTTATACATTCCTTGATACATGCACACCAATCAAGGTTACATGTATTCGGTGTTACAAGTGGGTACTCATCCAGGATTTCAACTGGGACATCTCCGAAGCTCAGGACATGCTTCCTCAGCTAGGGGAAGTATGTAACCCACACACATCCTGGGTGTGGTGTTCTGTCCCCTCTTGTAACACCGACAGACCCCCGTTGTCGGCGGTTGGGATCGAACTTATGATGAGACCAGCCTAGGATAATGCGCTTGTCCCACCAACATTCCCAGACCCCCAGAAGAAAAACATGCCTGTGATGACACATCTAGGACAGAGGGGATATACAAGTGGAAGGTGTCCCTAGTCCCCTGAACATTCCAGTACACAGGGCCCTCCCTAGGGGGCATGCAGGGCCAGGGACAAATCAGCCCCAGTGGCTTGGGGGCCCCGCTCTGAATCAGCAGCGGGGCAGAGCCCCGGGCGTGTGGAACTGGAAGCCGGTACCCCGGGCACGCAGAGCTGGCATCCGGGAGCCCGGTGGTTCTGCAGCACCCCCGCGCTCTTAGATCCCGTGTCTATGTTTTCCGGGACTGACTGTGCTGGCCAATCTCACCAGCCCGTGGGGCCTCGCAAAGCGTGGGGCCCAGAGTGGTCACCCCGATTGGCCCTACCCAAGGGACGGCTCTGCCAGTACCTGAGCAAGAGATACAGGGGCCTCTCCCAGTGGCGGGGGTACCCTCAAGGAAACCCTCACCATTCCTAGCCCATGAAGAAGTCCCCTCTGCCCCTGTCATGCCCATTATCAATAGGCGTGACAGGGTTATAAGGCCAGTAAACAGACTAACTTACAATGTACCAGGTGGTTAGTGAAGAAGTGATACACTTAGCTCACAGGCTTGTGGCAGCCATAGTCGGTTTCCTCAGACCCTCTGAGGAGAACGCATGCAGTTGGTATAATCTGGAGCGTGATTTGCTGGGACAGCAAATTCTTGGCTGAGGGGAGGAGATGTAAGCAGGGTCTGAATGAACTCTCCCCTGACAGCTAGTTGGGGAGGGGTAGAGACTTCAGGAGCAAACTGCATTTATATGAACACACCTATTCTGCATAGGGATCTAGCAGACAGGAGCTGTGTAGCTCCAAGTGATCAGCTTTGGCTGGTATTGGGTTACAAATCACTTTTTTTTAAATATCAGATGGGTAGCCGTGTTAGTCTGAATCTGTAAAAAGCAACAGAGGGTCCTGTGGCACCTTTAAGACTAACAGAAGTATTGGGAGCATAAGCTTTCGTGGGTAAGAACCTCACTTCTTCAGATGTTTTTTTTAAATGTAATCCACACACCTCCTGGGTGTGGTATTCTATCCCCTGTAGGGGCATTGAGGCCACTTAGAGATTAATGAGTCTGCTACAGCCTTAGCTAAGAGCCACATAGCTTGAGGCTCATACAGTAGAGACTCATGCATTTAGCTCCAGAAGGCCCAGGTTCGATCCTGCCCACCAACAGCCGGGATCCGTCAGTGTTACATATGCATATAGGTATGCATGCATTTAGCCTTGGCTGGAACACATCAGGGATTTGCGCATTTAAGTTCAAGGCATGCAAAAGTGTGCATGCACATCTTTTAAAACACATCTATGACTAGCTGCATAATTTCAGTGTCCGAGTTGATACTCCTTCGAAAATTTGACCTGATAGTTGAATATAATCTATGAAAGTAAGGGATGGTGGGTGTGTCCACACGTCTGTAAAAAGTTGTTTCTGGTGAGAATGCGAGAGCAAAACTTGTAGCTATTTAACAACTGCTGTAGTTAAGACTCCATGTTCCAGTGACTAAATATGGGTCCCAGATCAGCCCTGAAGATGCTTCTCCATCTACTGCCCCATCTCCCTTTCCTCTCAAAGCTCACTGAATACATTCTTTATAATTGCTGTCTAGAGTTCCTCTCCTCCAATTCCATCCTAGATCCTTTCCAACCCAGCTTCCATACCACTGAAACCACACTCAGAAACATGACTGACCTCTTCCTAACCAAAGTTCCAGAACTAGTACTTACCCTCATTCTCTCTCTAGGCCTGCAAATCCAGGCCATGTCAAAATCTTGCATATTCTTTCTGTATAACATGCCTAAGATATAGCCTTTCCCTTCCATCCATACAGCTACAATTTTCATCCAAGTTCTCACCTGGTGTCTCAACTACTGCAACATCCTTTTCTCTGGCCTTTATAAATGCAACCTTACCCTGCTCAGATGCATTCATGCTCATATGCTGCTCCCTCATTCAGAGAGTTCATATCCATTCAACACTCTGTCCCCTCATGTTTGGAAGACACTCCTTGTAAACATCCACAAAACTATCTCATCGTCCTTCAAAACCCACAAACACTCCTTTACCATGATGCTACAAAAACCTTGACAACAGTTTCGCTGCTGCTGTGCTGAGAACACTGCATATCATTCTGACCAATACTGTCTAATTATGTCCTTGTACTTCCATATCTATTGTCTCGTCTTATACGTCTGATTATAAGCTCTTTGGGGCAGGGACTTCCTTTTTTGTTCTGTATTTGTGCAATGCCTAACACAATGGGGTCTTGGTCCATGACTAGAACTCCTAGGTGCCATGATAAATAATAAAAGTGGAACCAGTACTCAATATGAAGCAATTATGTGGTATGTAAGTGCAGCGTATGCAGAAATAAACCATGATTGATGCTCCATTCTTTTAATTCTAGCAGTTGTGAGGCAGTAGACAATACACAAATTACCACAGAAATGGTAAATTATACTAGTTTGTTCTCTGTAGGTGCCCCTACATCAACAACCTTCAGCGAAGCTTGAATTCCTCTACCATTAATAACAAATAACTAATGTATACAGTGAATTCTAAATGTCATGTATTATTATGCATTGTGCTATTCAGAAGAATACAAAACTCCAAACACCGTGATTACATATTAATTTTAAAACTACGTTTTATTCCTCCCAGAGGCTGGACTCAAGAAATTACAAGTTATTGATTTATAACTCATGACAGACTGTATTAAGTATGACTATGTATACCTGCTATAATTCAAGCTACTGTGCTGTATATTTTTACAGGACATGTTCCAGGAAGGTGCTGAGCATCCTCAATGCCAAATAACTTTAATGGGAGGTTAGGGTGTTCAGTGCACCCCAGGCAAGTGCTCATAGAACTTTGCAAAACTGAGCCCCATATATGGTCCAAAACCATTTCTCTTCTAAGCCTGGAGTATAATGGAGATTCTGTCATATCGGAGTCTGTTTTCTTCTTTTTCTTTGGTGAAAACTTCTCTCTCTGGACACTTATTATGTATAGGTTATTTCAAATCTATCCAAAAAATGTAAGAACACCAAGTGTGATTGTGTGTACCTGTTATAATTTGAGCTATCAGTGTTTTGTCTATTACTGCTAGCCATTATACTCTGTTGTGTACTAATTGTCCAAAATACTGTACGAGTTGCAGAATTTTGGGCCATTACTATAGAATAGGCAATATTGGTTTATTAAGGAAGGTGAAAGATTCCTTTTTCTTATTTGGTGCTAAGTAAATATTTATGAAGAGCTGGTGTGGAGCCATACCACCACAGGAGTTCCAAGATGTAGGCTACCTACTAGAGTTCCCAGGTGCACACAGGTTGTGCATACATGGCTATACCCCTTTGTGGGTGGACGCCTATTTCTCTCCTATAAGGAGTAGTGCTAGAGGAGCGCTGAAGTTGAGATTCTTCCCAGTCCTTACATGGATTGGGCAAGGGGAAGGCCCCTTATACCTTTCTCCCCACACTGCGCAAGAGTGTATCAGAATTTGGACATTAATAACAAATATATTTGAGTCAACACTTGATAGGCGATTCTGCTGGATAAGGAAAACCAAGTAGGCTGCTTTTTTTAATAAAATAAGAGTTTTCTAATCCTCTGTCTACAAATGAGAGACACTTGATTTTCACAAGGAAATGAAGTTATGGAGGCTGAGTGGCAGCAAAGCGCTAGCTGACCAAGCAAAGATTCTTTAGTATCTGTCGCCTATAAAATTGTTACATAAAAATGATAAAAAGAAAAATGGTAATTGAGGGCACATGGATCTCAAAAAGGAAAAGGTTTTAAAAACTGAATATACTTTGCTAGATTGCAATAGACTGACAATCCCTGCAGCAGCAGGTTGCTGGCTGCATATTTGACTGGATTAATTGTCAACTCTAAAATATTTGGTTAGTCTGAACACAGACCTAATATTAGGCCCAACTAAATCAAAAGTAAGATCTGCTCTCAACCTCCATGAGGCTTGTCACAATAAGCAACCGCAGGACTAGACAAAGATGGTTCCATAGCACAGAAAAGTTTGCTACTGAATAATTCAATCAAATGTGGAACCCAGATTTCATACTTTAATTTTAAATGAAGAAATGCTTTACAAACATTAATTCTCACTCATAAAACCCATGCAATGTAGGCAAGTCTGATAGACAGAAAAGTTATTTCTATAAAGTCACACAGCGAGTTAGTAGCAGAGATGGGAGGGAAAAAATGTCTGATTCCCAGTTGTACGGTCTAGCCATTATAAAGTGTTCCCTCTCATTCTATAGAAGGCCATTAACAGTAATTGAACATTGGACAGACCTCTAAACAGAGAAAGAATACTAGAAACAACATCAAAGTATTGTGCTGTAACCTGCAGGTCAACTCATTCAAAAATCCACATTTTTTTTTTTAAAAGCAAGCATATTACTTTTGTTGCACCAGTTCACACAAAATTCCACCATTTATAAATGGCATGAAGTTCTTCTTAAAAGTTTAGGGGGTTTTAAGACCAAGTTATTGCATGTTAAAGAAAACTGCTGTATATAATAATACATCTATACTTTTGGAGCACTTGGAAACAGCTATCTTTGAAATTGCTAATAAACCCAGTCAGCTTCTAAAAAATATTTGATATCTAGGATAAGAAGAAGCATGGATTACTTTTAAAAGGTCATTATACTAGAAAAAACAATCTATTCTTTAATGAAACAATACATTTTATAGCTTGTCACTTAAGCTTATCATAAATTAAGCCTTTATGGAGCATCGTGGCATATCATGGTTTGATAGTGAAGCATAGCGTTATAGCCAAATTTAACATAAAAACAAATCATAGGTGAAGGCTTGATCATTATCCTTTGCTGGACAGTTGTCAAATTTTCCAGTTCTCAGCTAGAGATCCCACTCATTATATGAATGCAAAATGCTAATGGATTCTCATTCACATTGCAAGTGTTGCTGGGATTAGCCAATGCACTGATACAGTGTCTCTCACTATCAAATAATTCCAATAGTCCTTTATTAACTATTATTTTTTATGAGCCATCTAGAGAAGGAAACAGTCTCATTATTATTTGTCTATGTAAAAGTAAGTATTGCAGTGACTATTACAGAGATAATAAGCAATCAAAAACACATTAAGAGAGCATGGGGGGAAAAGTGCAGAAGCAGCAATGCACAAAGAAGCTGAAATATTTAAAATTCCAAAATCAAGTAAAAGCTATGGAAAACACTAGTGCTGTGCATGGTCCTTCAAAACAATGATAAATTACATTAGTCTGTAAGAAGGTATTAACATTCTTTATCATAAAGAAAAAGACAAGTGCTGATATAAAATTGCTATTTGTTGAAAATGTTCAGCATGAACTACAGCTCTCAAAATATATACTGGAGAATATATCTGTATCTATAATGCAGAATATATTGTATGTATAATGTAAAACTAGCTCCAGTTAGTACACAGTATAATTTGATAGATGCGAAAGGCTATGTGGTCACTTAGGCAACAAGAAGATGGAGACCTTGGGTAGTTTAATTAAGCTTCAATTTAGACAAACATTCAAAATCTGTCTAAACCAAATGTTGCTGTGTATGGAGTTCAGATTATCTCTTTCAAGGGCAAAACAAGCCTCAGTGGAAGAGCCCTTACCACAAAATAGAATTAGGAAGTTCAGTAGGTGTTGGAATGATCCTACTTAACACCTAAAGTTTTGTGTGTGTAATAATTTTAGATTGAAGTCCATTTGCAGAAATAAAATCCAGGAGTTTTAAATGAGAGAAATAACTATCAACACCACAAAAAAACCCAAAATGTTAGACCTATTTATAGGTCTGTCACAACACATGATATACTTCATCAAGTAGTCTAAATGCCCCAGTAACAACTATGTGCGTGAAATGAGAATCACTACGATCTTGAATGAATTCAGACAGAAAAATTATGAAAGGCAAAACCACCATACCATATCACATCACCCCTGGGTGAACACCGTTCACAAAACAATCAGTCGATCTATATCTGACCTCTCAATCCTCATCCTCAAAGGAAACCCACACAACACTTTCAGAAGACTAGCCTGAGAGCTTAAATTCATAACTTTGCTAGACACTAAAAATCATGGATATAATAAAGACACTGGATTTATGGTTTACTATAACAATGTGCAATCCACCCTTTTTTTCTCGTGACTGCAGAGGTGTTAACAGGCCACTTCACCTTGAATGCTCTCTTACAACATGTGTTAACTACTTATGTTAAACTACCTATTCCACCTTGCATTTAGGTGTGACACTCAGTACCTTTCCCAGACCTGAAGAAGAGATCTTTGTAGCTGAAAAGCTTTCTTTCACCAGCAGAAGTTGGTCCAGTAAAAGATACTACCTCATCCATCTTGTATCTCTAATATCCTGGGACCAAGACAGTTACCACAACACTGCAAAATATCAAAAACATCTTTAAAAGTATTTGCATAATGTCATGGAATCTCTTCCATTACTAAACACATCCAGACAATAATGAAAGGTCAATACTTTAGCTGTGCTAGCTCCAAGGCTGTTTATGGTTCTGTGACATATACTATGATTTTTTAATTTAACAGAAAATCTTCCTTATAGTGGAGTCATGAGATATGCTCTAGGAAGATCACACTTCTATCCTGTAATTAACAGAAATACTATGCAATATTTAACAACTGTGTGTGCATATGTAGAGAAGATTTATGTGATCATTTAGAGTGACACATGTACTTAGCCACGTTTGTTGACTGCAATCATTTGCAAACACCGCACCTGGGTTGTATATTAATTTGGAGCACAGCATTTGTGATCCATAACCCCCAGAGTGTGGTACTGTGTGTAAAGCCAGGAGGTAATTTACACCTGCAGTAAGTGAGAGTAGAGTTGCATAAATGACATGCTTAGTTTGCAAGATTCCTTCAGAGGAGTAAAGGTGCACACGTTCAGCAGACCTACTCATGGGGGCCCCAGTATTGCACCCTTATGGATAAGAGTTTGGAAAACTGGATAATTGGCCATATTATAAATGTGACTATTGTTTCATTATCACACAAAATGACCACAGGAGTTAGAGATTGGAAACCCCCTGTTAATACACCTGCCACACTCCTGCCAACATGGAGTGGATCCTTGCAATATATTCTCAAGTACTTTGTTCAGTCTTGTTCAGTTTAAATAAATGACAAAGGGGCTGTTTTTCCCATTAGGAGAGTTTTAATAGAATAACCTAAATAGCCACTGCTGATTTCTAGGTCAGGGGACTATGTCCCCCCCCCCTTCCTTGTTCCCACAATCTGCCACTTTTCTTCATCCTCCTTTAAATCCACTGTCTGAACCTATCACATTGCTACTGACTGCACCTTTATTCCTGTTTGACTTCCTGGTTTCTCTAAAAGCAGGCAATTGTATGAGTAGCTCTTCTTTCTCCAACATTGAAATCAGTAATCCTCCCTGATTTTCATAGAGAAAGTACAATACTGCACATCTTCCAACATGGACTAACTTGGTTCTTTCAATAGCAATTCTGCATTCTAGTTAATACTCTTTATTGCTAGAGATGTCCTTTCTTTTACTTGGAAATCGTTAGTGTCAGTACTCTACACTTCCAGACTGCACCCACTGAGAAAGCATGTCTTTGCACAGAGACCTCAGACCACTCAGGACTTTGAAGGACAACTGCAGCTAAAAGGAAACCAGAAGTAACTGGTGCTGTGTGAAATTAAAAATTCAAGAGAGTTAATTACAGAATAAATTGAAGTGGTAACTAAAATCGATTTGAGTAATTAAGGTCAAATTTGACAAAATTGAGAAGTAAACAAAGCCATTTACAGCACACTCAGAGATCTGAAAATTATAAGTTCTTTGGCATAGGAACTGTCTTTTTGTTCTATGTTTCTAGAGCACCTAGTTAAATGAAATTCTGGTCCATGATTGGGGCTCCTGTGCACTACCATAATACAAATAAATAAATTGCTGTATAAGAAGAGGATGGCAAACCACCAAAAGTTTCATCTGTGACTGAAAAAGAAGAAGACTGCGGGAAGATTATTTGTATTACCACAGCACCTAGGAGCCTTTTTCGTGGACAAGGACTCCATTGTGCTAGACACTGTACAAACACAAAGCAGACTGTTTCCCTGCCCCCAGAAGATTACAATCTACAATAAGAAAAGAGACAACAGAAGAAGAGAGAGAGAGATGGGGGGGTACAAGTAAACAATAAGACAATATTGGACAGCCCAACAGGCAGTTCTCTGCACACCAACAGCCTAACTGCTGTCAAGTTGTTTGTAGGTATCATGGCAAATGAGAGGTTTTTAGGACGGATTTAAAACGGGATAATGAGATAGATGAAGTCTGATGTGGGAATTTTGTCTAGCCAGGAAGTAAGATAGTCCCAACATGATTATATTTCTCTAGAAGATAATTATACTAGGATACAATGATGGCAACAGCCTAAACACTATAGCATTTGCTGGGCTTTTTGATTAGTGCCAGAAAGGGAAAGGAAAGGTGTTTCATGACAGCAGGATTGTTTAGTGAGAGATCAAGATTTCTGACTCAGAAGATTAAGGAGACTTTGACAAATTAAGTTTGAAGATTCTCCAGATTACATTTTTTTCCTCTTTTATGTGTGAAGTTTACTGAAAGAATGGACAGTTAAGTTGTGCACTAGTTTGAGTTGGGATTCTTAGTGTGGCAGAAGTGGGAGTTAGGAATACGGAGATGTAGTAAAATAGTTAATATAGAGATGAAGTGTGAAGCCAAAGTCATGGCACGCCAAGCCAAAGTCTCAGCTCATGGAACAAGTGAACAAAAATGTTTCCCCCGAATGAAAAGCATTTCTCCCCCTGAAAGTTTTTTTTTGTCTTGGCTACCTTCGTATAATAGCTTATCTGGGCCATAATAACTTCACTTTTTTTACTAGCTTAGGAAAAATAACATTTTACCATATACATTAAATATAAAAATGGTATTCCTAGGCATCCAAAGTAATCCAAAAAACCCTTCCCACATGAAATAAAAATTAATATCCACCATGTAAGTTAAGAATTCATATATCACTACACAATGAAAATTTAGTACCGAAGTATTAATATTTAATTATAGTATCCAGCAGAAGATCCTGTCAGGATCAGTACCGATTGTGCTAAATGTTGTTCAAACATGTAAGAAGAACTAAGAATCTCCAAGCTAAAAAGCATTGCTCAGGTTTTTGCAGTTAACCAGGATGTAGTTGATTGACTAAAGGAGTTGTGGAGGGTTTGGATACATAGGTCTTAAAATAATATGGGTTGGGTAAGGTAGACAGAACTTTTTTCTCAGTGTGTGGGGCCCAACTGATTATACCCTGGTGTATGCTCCTGATTTATGGCAATGTAAATGAAAGGAGAATCAGACCATTTATGTCTACTGGGACAAATGCAGCTAGGTTTTAGCAGTAGTCATATGTGTGTATATGGTAGTATATGGGCAGTAGGTAGGTAATTAATTTGCTGTTGGCTATATATGAGACGTGTCATTGTCTTACAGGTTATTCTCCTGATTTTCATTTGGATAGGAAAGGAATCTTCTCATAATAGTTTGCAAGCAACTTTGGACGCAGACCTTAGCCAAAATTCAGTGGTTTGTTGTTTTGTTTTTAAATTTAAACAGATGAAATCTATTGAGGTGCACCAGCTTGTAGAACACTGAAACTGGAATTTTGTATTTAGTGCCATTAACACCTATGGTACTGTATAAATGATGGAAACAATTTATCTTGCAATAGAGTATGAAAATTATGCATTTGTCTACAATCCACATTTCCCTGTAGTTTGAAAGAAATCAGGTAACTAAGTAAACAAACATTTAAAAAAGCAGATTACAAGTGTATTGTCAGTGATACCTGAATGAAGCATATAGGCTCATTTCAATGTACAGAGACGATTTCAAGGTCTCGGACAAGTTGTCAGTGTTTCAATCTGGTTTCATTATGATGAGTGAGCAATAGACAGGAATAATATAGAGGGACACGCAGAAAGACTCCAACATCAGTTCAATCAGATGCCCTTTGCAGATTGCTGGCAGGATATACCTGATTGTGAAATAACAGCTATTTAAAGTTACCAAGAATCTAGCAGGCTCCAGACTCAAAAGGAGAAAAATTAGACAAATTTCTGCCCTTGGATATGCTCACACAACTCCCACTGAAGTCAATGGAACTTCACCCATGTCTAAAGGTAGAATTTGGGCCAAATGAACATAAACATTTTCATACTGGATCAGATCAGTTGTCCATCTAGTCCATCATTGTTACTGATGGTGAAGAGTACCACCAGATGCTTCAGGAACACCCCCTACCCTCCACCCCCACCCCACCCCACACACACACCCTCCTTCAGTGGGCAGTTATGAGAGAGCTATCACTGAGGAAATTTCCTCCTAATGCCCAGTAATTAGAGAGTTTAGCTTAGATTCCTTCCAAAACCCTTTTCTATTTACTATAACAACTCTGGATATTCTTGTTAGTTAAATAAACATCTAATCCTTTTCTGAATCCTCCTAAGATCTTTACCTCAATAATATCCTGCAGTGGTGAATTTCAAAGGTTAGTTTTGCATTATGTGGAAAAAAAATTACCTTTTAGCAGGTCTGAATTTGCCACCTTTCTGTTTCACAAGATGACTCCTGTTCCTCTATTCTGAAACAGGGTGTACAGAAGATCCCAGACTACCTTCTCTACACAGGGCCAGTGCAAGGACGTTTCACGCCCTAGGCAAAACTTCCTCCTTGTGCCCCCCCGCTCCCGCAGCAGCTCCCCGCCCCCCTCCCCCCGGCAGCTCCCCTCCCTGCCCTGAGGGCCCCCCCCAGTGGCAGTTCCCTCCCCCCCTGGGGAGCCATGCAGCAGCTCCCCTCCCCAGCTCACCTCTGCTCTGCCTCCTCCCCGAACACGCCACCCCCGCTCTAATTCTCCTCCCCTCCCAGGCTTGCAGCACCAAACAGCTGATTGGCACCGCAAGCCTGGAAGGCAGGAGAAGTGGAGCAGCGACTGCGTGCTCGGGGAGGAGGTGTAGCAGAGATAAGCTGGGGTGGGGAGCCCTACAGCAGCTTCCTCCCCTCCCGCCCTGGGGCACCCCCACGGCAGCTCCCTCCCCCCCCACCCCGAGGCACCCCCACGGCCTGGGGAGCTGTGCAGCACGCCGCCCCCCGCTCTAATTCTCCTCCCCTCCCAGGCTTATGGCGCCAAACAGCTGATTGGTGCTGCAACCCTGGGAGGCGGGAGAAGTGGAGCGGCGACTGCGCACTCGGGGAGGGGGCGTAGGAACGCTGTAAAAAAAATTGGGGGCACCGCTTTTTGGCACCCCCAAATCTTGGCACCCTAGGGAACCACCTAGTTTGCCTTAATGGTAGCACCGGCCCTGTCTCTACATCACTCCTTACGGTCCTTTTTATTTAATTATTCTCTAAGGCAAACAGTCCCCGGTTTTTCAGTGTCACTTCCTAAGAGATTATTTCCATGCCCTTTGGCAATTAAAGAATGACTATCTATGAACTCCCACTAAGTGTAATATTATTGTATTTATTTCTGTATGTTGTAAGCAACAAAATTCCAAGAGCATACCCTCCCATTCACCATCTTAAGATTGATTTGCTCTTAATGTTTTTCTGTGCTTGTTCAGGAAGAGCAGTTAATTAAGAAATGTTCAAAAGGAAGAAAACTCTAGACTGTAAGACCAGTTTTGTTTACATAAACAAGAGCTTCTGTAAAAAATGCTTTAGGGTAGGCTGAATCATTAACACCAGCTAAGAAAAAGCATCCTTCTACAGTAATGAAATTCCTTAAAATCAAGCTGATTTTAGCTACAATGGAGCCAAGACTACCACAGAAAAACTTAACAGTGTTTTAAAATACTTGGAGGCACAGTCAAATAAATGACACTGCACCACTTGCAGGCTTTATTAGGTCACTTAATTTTTACCTGCAAAGTGGTAGCTCAAGGGAGGTTTTTTAGCAAGTGCTTTGGCCAAAGACAAAAATCCTTATTTTATCATTGACTTGAATGATAAGCTCTCTGGTTGGGAAATCCTCTCCTGAGAATTTCAATTCAGATTTCTTGTGTAATTCATACCTCAACTATTGTAGGAAAATAACTGCTGACAATGGGTGCAACTGAACTGATGATAAACACAGCTATCTGCAAGTGCAAAAAGAACAAATTACATGCTTCACTGGTTCATCTGCAGCCATTGTCAACAGCAGGTAATTTTCTTTGTATTAAAGAAGCTTGAGAGCTTATAGTGCAGGGGTGGCCAAAAAAGTTTTCAACTGGAACACCTGGTCGAAAAAGGACCCCCCACACACATGCCCAGTGAAAATGAGTGAGTGAGTGAGGGTGGGGGAGAGCAACCGACAGTAGGAGGGGGGGATGGAGTGAGTGGGGTGGGGTCTCAGAGAAGGAACGGGGCAAGGGTGTTCGGTTTTGTGCAATTGGAAAGTTGGCAACCCTAGGCCAAATTGTGGCTCACAAGCCACATGTGGCTCTTTTGCAGTTAAAGTGCGACTCATTGAGCCCTCAGGCACTCACCCCAATCTCCACCTACCATGCTGGGGGGTGGGAAAGCTCAGGACTCTGCCTTGCAGAGAGGTGGTAGGGTAAGGGCTTCTGTCCTGTGGGGAGAGGGTCTAAGGGCTTCAGTTCTGTGGGGCACACCTGCCAGGGTTTGGGGCTTCAGCAGGAGTGGGGCTGAAGCCCCGAGCCCTGGCAGACACCTCCCAGAGGGCTGAAGCCCTGAGTCCCGGCAGGGGCGCCTTGGCTCTTGAACTTGTGAAGATTGTTGTATGCAGCTTGGAGGGTCAGTAAGTTTGGCTACCCAGTTATAGTGCATTTCTGACCAAGAAATTCAGTTGCTATCTTGTCTTCTGCCTTAACTCTAGTTACAGCATAAAAAAAGTTGTCACCCACCTGCTTCTTCTGCACCCATAAGGCTGAGTTCTAACCAGAGTAGGTGCCAAGCCTTAGCCTTCCAAGGCACATTTCTCTGCCTATGATGCATTATTGAACCATTACTGTATTAGGGAGGTGTATAGCTTTCCCAGAAGCATTTAACATTGGCCATAGAATGTTGGACTAGACCAGTGACACTGAGGCTTGCGAGCTGCAAGTGGGTCTTTAATGCGTCTCCTGTGGCTCTTTGCAGCACATGATATTAAAACATTGTGTGATTTAATTATTAACCAATCAGGGTGTTTTTATGTTATTAACCGATTGTAATTGATAAAATAATTCTTGGCCAGTTATTTTGCTATGAGAATAATATATATATATTTCCCTATTATACTGTTTATATATGAATATGTAGTACCATAGTAAATGAAACAATGAATTCACAAGTACTGGGGCTCTTTTGGATAATGCTGATGGCTAATTTGGCTCCTGAACCATTGAGGTCTGAGTATCACTGGTCTGGACAGACTATTAGTTCTGTGTTCTAGTATATCAGCTGTAGACATTCCATCTAAGGTACTTAGATGGCCCCCATTACTTTTGAACTTTATACACAGACATTTAGAAATTTAAATTTCTGGTTTGATATAATTATAGTTTTAGTTAGTAAGCAAGTATTTTGAGTGTTCTTCCTTTTCAAAAGTTATAAACTTTGTTTAGTGTGTTTGCCGTCAAACCAGTAATTAAGAAGCAACAATACATTTTCATTACCTAAATTGCCAGGGCTGATCCTAATAGCTGCTAAGTTTTGTTCAGCTGTATTGATTTTATACAAAATGTTTAATAAACTAATTTGCATATTTGCAAATAAACTATAAACTTCAGCTTATGGTCAACACACTCTGCCATAAGCAAGAGCAGCTAGAATAAAGAGCAGCATGAAGCTTGGCAGCTATGGCTGAGATAGATGTGAGCTCTCCAACAGATGGGAGCCTGGGATGCCGGGTCAAATGGGCAGGTATTGGGGTGGCTGTCTGGGGTGAGTAGGTGCTTAGGACAGCTAGGGTATCTGGAAATTTTGAGATTGGCAGGATTGAGGTGCTGCGGTGGCTAAGTGTTGTCTCTTGAGTACTGGTAGGTGATGGTGGGTAGCTGGCTGGGGCTTTCTGGGAATAGCCTGGGGCTATTGTAGAATATGCCTTCACCTTCTGTCCCCATCAACTGCCACTACCACCTCATGCTTTTGTTGCTACTACTACCGCCACTGTCTGCTCTTTCCTTGGTCAGGTCCAACATGAAGAGCAGAGGTACAGATGATGTCTGGCTTTCTGCTGAGGAGGTTACACGGTAGACAGCTGGTGGCTGGAGGAACAAATTATAGCTCCTGCCCACAGCCCAGCTGTAGGTGCACAAAAATCCAGATGTGTTGCCAGAATGCATGACAGGGCAGCCAGGAGCATTACATTTCACCGCCCCACCTTATAACACATGAAAAGTCCCACTGAGATAACAAGCCAGCCAACAGAATACCCCTATTATCTACCTGGCCATCTTCTGCCTTTGTGATTTCCTCACCAACAGCTGTGGGGATTCCACTTCACTATTTGAAGCTTTGTGGTCCATGATTACCACTGGGTCTAGCATCAGATGGAACCAGAAATAAGAAGTGGGGATGACGCTAAATGGCAAATTGGGAGTGTGTTACCAGGTCCTTATATAGTGCAGAAGATTTATAAACTTAAGGCCAGTACTGAGAACAGCTGACTGACTCTTTTTGGGGAAAAGCCCTGGTATACAAAAGAAGATTACATTGTATAAAGATCAGAAGACATTCTAATAAAAATAAACCCAATACCACAATAGACTCAAATGCCCTTAAAACTGAATTCAGTGTTCTCCTTACCACCAATCTCCATGAATTTCAAATGGCTCCTAGAAGGCCTATTCCTCCTGTGTTGAATCAGCACTTCTAGAAGCTGCAGCTTTTCTCGATAGCAAGGCACTGTTCCACTCAGTGCTTCTTCAGCAGATTAAGCTGCTGAGCTCACTGCTTGTGTGAGTGGTATGAGAAGAAATGAGAATAAGGAACATTTGAGAGAGGAGAGGAAGGAAGTGAAAGAAGAAAATGGAAATTTTACATTGCCTTCAGATTCTTGTTTTGAAGGATCTGAGTTTAATGGCAACTAAGCTACAAAATTATTCACTACTTGATTGGTTAAAAAAAATATGTATGAAGTTTTGCAGGTAACACAAATAGTCCCATAAAGTACATTAGTGACATTACTCAATTGAACTAATATAAGGACACTGTCCTATAGAAAAATGGGAAATCACTTTTGTCACAATAAAGCAAATTTAAAATGCTCTTGATGTTTGTCAATAGCTTTGTGATTTGTAACAGCATACACTGTATTTCAGGACACCAGTTCAAACCTACATTGCCCCGATTAGAAGTGACAAAACTATTAGCATACAAGAGCTCTTTGGTGGCCTCAGTGTAGTTCCTAGAAGACAAGGCCAGAAGTTCTAAACCTCCATGTCTATATTAAGACAACTAAGTCCACATTAGGTATCTCCGTAAACAGACCTATTTTCAGAGATGCTGAGCTGTTCACTTAGCTGGGAACTTTGGGACAGATACTGTGGTGCTCAGCACATCTGAAAATCAGGACATAAATTTAGGTGCATGACATGTCTAAATTTAGACACACTCAGTTTGAAAATTTTGGCCCACATGACTACATAAAAAACCACAACCATAAGTAGCATCCTCATTGGCAGGTTACGCAGTGAGACTAAGGATTGAATGGGCATGGAGACAAATACCATTCAGATCAGGATCAAGACACAGTGATAGGAAGCTTGCAATGCTGTGTGTGCTATACATTCCATGGCTACACAAAGGGTTTTTCAGTCTCTAGTAGATCTACATTGCAGCTGTACTTGCTCTCCTAGCCACCAGGTGGTGGCTGTGGAACCTGCTATGCACTTCACTTGACCCTGATGGCTATTTACTGGTTGTGCAGTCATCGCTGAAGCCCATGCTGTCCTCCCTTTATTTTTAGCAAGTTTGTTAGAGAACAGGTAGGGCAGGTAGATCTACATAAGCTGCCATTCATACCTCCGGCTTTGATACTGCGAGTTTGTCTATCTACCACTGTCAAGGCTGGATCCCCACTTTGAACTTTAGGGTACAAATGTAGGGGCCTGCATGAAAACTTCTAAGCTTAACTACCAATTTAGCTCTGGTTCCGCTGCCACCATTTCCCTCCCTGGGAAGCCTGAGAAACCTTTCACCAACTCCCTGGTGAGTACAGATCCAAACCCCTTGGATCTTCAAACAAGGAGAAATTAACCATCCCCCCTCCTTCCTCCCACCAACTCCTGGTGAACACAGATCTAATCCCCTTAGGATCTAAAACAAGGAGAAATTAACCATCCCCCCTCCTTCCTCCCACCAACTCCTGGTGAATCAAGATCCAAACCCCTTGGATCTTAAAACAAGGAAAAATCAATCAGGTTCTAAAAAGAAAGCTTTTAATTAAAGAAAAAGGTAAAAATCATCTCTGTAAAATCAGTATGGAAATTAACCTTACAGGGTAATCAAACTTAAAGAGCTCAGAGGACTCCCCTCTAGTCTCAGGTTCAAAGTACAGCAAACAAAGATAAACACTCTAGTAAAAGGTACATTTACAAGTTGAGAAAAATAAAGGAAAACTAACACGCCTTGCCTGGCTATTTACTTACAAGTTTGAAATAGGAGAGACTTGTTTAGAAAGATGTGGAGAACCTGGATTGATGTCTGGTCCCTCTCAGTCCCGAGAACGAACACACTCCCAAACAAAGAACACAAACAAAAGCCTCCCCCCCGCCCCCAAGATTTGAAAGTATCTTGTCCCCTTATTGGTCCTTTAGGTCAGATGCCAGCCAGGTTACCTGAGCTTCTTAACCCTTTACAGGGAAAAGGATTTTGGAGTCTCTGGCCAGGAGGGATTTTATAGTACTGTACACAGGACAGCTGTTACCCTTCCCTTTATAGTTATGACAACCACTTTTCACATGTATTAAATTCACTTTAACGGTGATGTGAAAAGGAGGAGATTTTTGAAGATGAACTGGTTCCCTTTTTTTCCCCTTCTTTATGATATTGAAGATGGCCTTTCACTCCTTAATGGAAGGGGTGAAGGTGAGAAACTAACAGATATTCTTTCAACTAAGACTTCATTAGACACTGGCATTAGAGAGGTTTTGACAAAAAGCAAAGGTGTACAGTCTGACTAAAAATATCTCACCCTCTCAATTGCTCAGTCTTGTAATGTCATTTCACTAATTCTCCAGTCAGAGACTTTTGCAAGGTAGAATACCAGTGTCTTATTTTATTTTTTAATCAGGAAAAAAATTGGACAAAAATCCTTCAGGCTCTCTTGGTCCATGAAGTCGCCATAATTACACTGAGTGGTGGTACTATTTCCCTATAATTCAGGCGCAACTGGTGATTTGTAGGACTGACAGCACCTTACCCATCTCACTACTTTTAACTTGGACCTTTTACTCCACCACTTCTGAAAAGGTACTTATTCCTTTCTATGAATGCTCTGATTGTGCCATTTCTCTACCAGTGAATTACAGTTTTGGACAGAAAAAATGGCACTGAGAAGTTATGAAACCTGTGAAAACTTGGTCATATCTCTAGTATATTATTTGCAGCAGCACTTTATACTTGTGGATTGCTCTTCTGATAATACTTTAAAAGCATGAAATGACCCTTTTTGTTGAAGGTGACGATATCAGGAAGCCACTTCTGTTGCCACAAAATAATAATACAAATTAAATAGACAGGAAAGGTGAGCCCTACTGGTGCCTGTAAAGCTATCATTTACATGCCATGTGAAGCAATTTTCACCTTTGGTGACTTTGCAAATTTAACAGTCCTAAAAAAAAAAATTGATATATATGGGTGGGGTATGAAGTATTTAGTGCCTTAATCTACAACACTGACCATTGTGGTTATTGAAACCTTCATTGTATTTGAACTTACCCTTATAATAAGACACCATGAAGGAAATCAAAAGCATTTATTTGGATTTTTGTCTACACCACTTAAAACTCAGCCATATCCTTAAATAAGCTTGGAGGACCACTTTGCCTTCATTGATGAAGTCATATCAATCACTGGTTTTGAGCACATCCTTTCACTCTCTCCCTTTCAACAGCTCCCTTGTCTAGCTAAAAGTTTCAGGATACAGATACAGTATTGGATTTCACTAAAAGGAGTCCCCTCTGGTTTCTTCTTGCACTACTTTTATCATGCTGGGCTATCACATCCTCCTAAGCCTTACTAGTCTTATGAGATTGCATCGTCTTTTCCCTCTGTCTTGATTACACATACCTGACCCAGGAGAGCCCTGTAAAACTCAATGCACCCCCTGCGCATTCTGCCTGATGGCACCAAAAGGTCCCTGGGACACACCTAGGAGCCCCAAGTCATGGACCAGGACCCATTTTGCTAGCTGCAGCACAAATATAGAACAAAAAGTCAGTCCCTAGCCCCAAGAGACAGACAGACTGATGGGGGAGTACAAGGAAACAGGCAGTCAGTACTGGTGTGCATGATAACCAATGGTCTCAGCACACCAGCAGCCTCACTGTTGTCAAGTTTTTTGCAGACATCACAGCAAGAGAGATTTAAGGAGCGTTTTGAAAGAAGATAATGAGGTAGCTTTGCAGATGTTTATGGAGATGACCTCTCAAGCACAGGAAAAAGCACAAAGGTGCTTTTTTGAAAGCTGAAAAAGTGGGCAATGGAGGCAGGCCTCATGTCAAACAGAAGTCAAGAGTAGCTCTTTTGATACCAAGTAAGTCATGGTAGATAGAGTGGGGATAGGCCATGAAGACAAGTAACTTATGTTTGATGAGATAGAGAATGGAGCCTAGGGAGGGATGCATAGAGGGGAGTGACCTGGTTAAAGTGACAGGCTAGAAAAGTAATCTTTGCAGCAGCATTATGAATAGATATGAGTGGGGCAAGAGCGTGACCCATGCCAGTTATCTTTTATATCATCACTCAGTCCAATTTGAAACTGATAATGCTGCATGGCCTCATTCCACTTAGTGTCAGCGGAGAGAGAATGGAATTGAATAGCATACTAGGCAGACGATTGACATCCTTGCTGTAGACTAGAGTTTGCAGCATGTCTTCAGTGGTCCGGTGGAAGTCACTGAAGACAACTGGCATGGCCTGAACAAACTGCTCCAACTGGCCCATAAGGGGGCCAGACTCTTCCAAGATGGGCAAGGCCCAAGCCAAGCACTCACAAAATGAACAAACAGGTCTGGTCTGTGGGGAATGATTGGGGATGTAGCAAGAAAAGGAGCCAGCATTAGTTTAGGAAACCTCGGAACGGACTATGATCACCATTAAACTTGTTTGGGAGTGGGACCTTTGACTCTCAGGAAGCCAGAGCTAGGGCTGCTGGAGAAGCCACCAGGGCTGTAGGGTTGCATTCTACACCTGCAAAGTGGATACCTGTGCATGCAAGCTCTCTGTAGCTCCCACCAGCTCTACTATGGAAAAATAGGCCTGAGTGGGGTCCCTACCAATAAAGTGGGTGCCTAGCCTTTGTATTTTGGCTGTTCAAACTGTAGACTACTGGGCCTAGTGGTTGAAACCAAATTCCAGAGCCAGAGGGTAAACCAGAGTCATAGGCTGAAGGCAGAGCTGAGGATTGAAGTCAGAAGCCATAGGGGAAATGGGTCTAGAGCCAGAGCAGGTGCTAGGTAAAGCAGGTATGGAAACCAGGATGGGAACCAGGCCGGGGCAGGGATTGGAAGCACACTGGAGCAAGACAAGTGCAGATACAGGCATGGTATGTGTTTAGCAGCTGCTGATCTGCTGTAGGTGCCAGGCTTATAAACAGGACTGCTAAAAACAAGCAGCCAATCAGGTGCTGTGCCTACTCTGCCAGTTCCTAAGCAGTGCAACTGGTCTTATTGGTTGCCTAGCAGGAAAGTTAGTCAGGAAGCAGGTCAGCAATTGATTCCAGCCCCTAGCACCACCATATTTTGTCAATTTTCTCTTGAAAGAAACAGGAGCGGCTCTAGGCTCCAGCAAAGCAAGCACGTGCTTGGGGCAGCCCATTTGCAGGGGCGGCAGGGATCCAACCTGGGAGCTGAGAACCAACAGGGGGCCCTGAGAGCTGTAGTTCCTTGGTTAGCTCCCTGCCTATAGAGCCAGCCCTGGAGCAGGGAAAGAACTACATTTCCCAGCATTCCCTTGGCCACTACCTACAGGAAAGAGGGGAAGGGAGTGAGGTAGCTGAGACCTCATGCTGCTGTTTGCTATGAATGGAGAGCTGCACTCTGAAGGGTAGGGATACCATATTTTAACATTAAAAAAGCAGGACACTCCACAGGGAGGGAGGGTAGCCCCACCTTGCCACCATCCACTCCCTCCGACTGCCCCCCACAGAAACCCCAACCCATCCAACCCCCGCTGCACCCTGTCCCCTGATCACCCCTGGGACCCCTACCCTTAACTGCCCCCCAGGACCCTACCTCCTATCTAAGCTTCCCTTCTCCTTGTCTCCAACTGCCCCCTCCTGAGACCGCCCCAACTTCCCCTCTAGGACCCCACTCCCTACCTGTCCCCTGACAAAGCCCCGGGACTCCCATGCCTATCCAACCGCTGCCTGTCCCCTGACTGCCCCCCCAACCCCTGACCCATCTAACCCCCCCTCCTCCCTGCCCCTGACTGCCCCCCCGAACCTCCACCCCATCCAATCCTCCAGCCCCCTTGCCATGCCACTCAGACCAGCATGTCTGGCTCCACGCAGCGCCAGACACACTGCTGCATACATGCTGCCGTGCTCCCCCGTGGAGCCACAGTCCGCTTCCCCTCCCTCCCCCCAGCACCTGCCTTCCAGATTTGAACACCTCAAAATTCAGGAGTGCTCAAACTCAGTTGGGCTGCTGTTACTTCATTTCTCCCAAATCAAATATGCTGATCCACTGTAACTTGATGTAGAAAAAGTAGGATAAAATTGAGCAAGAAATGCTTCCCAGTGGTTATTAGGATTGGAATTGCTATTTTCAACAGCCACTGCCTTTTTGTTTGTTTGTTTGTTTGTTTGTTTAAAAGTAAGACAGTGATATTGCATTGGCAAATTCCCCATAGAAAGAAAGAGTGGAAGAAAAGAATAATAAAGGCACCTCAACTTTTTCTCATTTATGTAGGAGAGTCTTATAATATGCATCCAGATATCCTCCAATCACACAAGCTGAAAATTGTTCCACTTTACTGCAGTTCTGTAACCATATGGGAACCAATCCTATCTGTGTTCTGTGCACATCTAAAATTCCTGCTGAATGACCTGCCGTGGGAGCGAGTTACCAGTGACCCAGGGCTGAGGCGGAAGGAGGGTGCAGGTGGGGGATGGGGGGAAGAGAGCCCAGGGCTGGGGCGGCAGGTGGTGTGTGTGTGGGGGCAATGGTGGGGGGGAATGAGGGAGCCCAGAGCTGGGGCGGCAGGGGGGGTGCGGCAAGGAGCCCAGGGCTGGGACGGGGGGCAGCCAAAATTTTTTTTGCTTGGGGCGGCAAAAAGCTAGAGCGGGCCCTGGAAAGAAATCAACAAAGTCCTGTGCAGAGAGATAAATGGAAGCAGGAGGAGGGATGGGTTTGGGGAATGAGTCAAAGGTGGGGAAAAGGTAGCGGGGATTACAGGCATGACATTTTCACGTTGGGGGAAGTATAGTTGTTTAGTTAGGAAGATGGCAGAACTGAAAGAGGTCATTCTTATATTTATAAATGTATCTTCCAAATAAAAATAAGATTCCTAGTAGGAAAATGTTTCAAGCAATTAGAATATCAGAGTTACATTATATTGTATCTAGGTCACACGGCCTTAACACTTTGGGCCAAATCCAAACTTTATTGGATTTTTTTTTTGGCACAGAAAGGTCTACTGTACATTGACACTGCAAAAACAGCATTAATATGGAAGATTACATTCTAACCTATATGCTGCAAAGGGTCTACCATCCTTTGACTATTTCTGCCATGTACAGGAGTGATCTGGGTCAGAAGTGGGGAGATCAGGTCAGAACACATATATATTCACGTAATATTGACCACACCCTTCAATTCCAGGCCCTGCCCTGGATACCACACAATATAACTCTACTGGTTCTGATATCAGGGGCATACTTGCAGCGTAAGGTTCATATTTTAAAGGTTGTCATTGTTGGAGTCAGCACTATTAAGACTGATACTGCATTTTTCTTTTGTGCTTTTCACATTATGTTTGTTTTGTCAAAATTAACAGCCTGTGTACATAGAAAGCCTAAATGTTAAAAAAGTTGCTATCAAAGTTGTTAAATGACTTTTGAATTCTGTAAGTAATTGAGGCTGATTGTCACTAATGACATATGCCTGTCTCAAACATGCACTGTGTCTTAAGTTTTCCTTATGTTTCTGTATACATTCCATTGCATAGTACAGGGTGAGACACTCCAGGCAGTGGATTTCAGAGTGATTATTTACTTCTTGGGTAGTTGAAGGCATTTGGCCTTAGGCATCTTATATCACCACCCAAGGCATGCTACTATATATTCTAAGCATGTGGTATTTGCATTGCATTTTGCATCTAGTTATTGCTGAAGTTATTTCAAAGCACAGTGTCTACTTGAAATCTCAGGTTTTATATTAGCTCTGCCGCTGAAAAGCTGATTTAAGTCTCAGTGCTAAAGTTCTGATGCTCATGCCAGTGATTTGTAAAGGAATTTATTTAAGACACTTCAATTGCATTTCCTTAGGAATCTCTATTAGAGTTACATAAGAGTCATAGATTTATAAAGAGTCACAGATTCCAAGGCCAGAGGGATCACTGTGATCATCTAGTCTAACCTCCTGTTTAGCACAGGCCATAGAACTTCCCCAACCTAATTCCAAGAGCAGATCTCTTAGAAAAACATCCAATCTTGAATTTACACCTTATTTCCAGTCTGGATTTGTCTACCTTCAAGTTCCAACCATTGGATCATACTATGACAGGCTCTTCAATCTATCAAAGAATATTATCAGATATTTATAGATTGCAGTCAAGTCACCCCCTTAACCTCTTGTTAAAAAGGAAAATTAAAGTCACACAACATTGCTAGTCAAAAAAAATTTTAAAACTGGAAGGTCTTTTGTATATCATGAAGTAAAATATGTAAAAGTTTGTGATATTTTAATGATCATTGATAGAGAACGGTGGCTTTAACATGACATGAGTCACGATACTAACAACTAGCTCTTACATAGCACTTTTCATCAATATATCTCAAAGCACTTTTACAAAAAAGAGCTCCATATCATCCCCATTTTAGAGATGGGAAAACTTAGGCACAGAGAGGTGAAGTGACTTACCCAAGGTTACCCTGTGTCAGAACTCCTATGACAGAACCAGGAATCAACCCACATCTTCTGAATTCCAGTCCAGTGCTCCATCCTCTAGGCCACACAGCTGATATTTAACTAATAGTCTTGTGAAATAAAATTCCATTTTTATGATGTATGATAGAATAGTGTCCTCATAACAGGACTACACCCATCACAGTAAATGTCTAAACCCATGCATTTCTACATTTCAGCACTGAAGAACTTTCACCATCAAATAATGGATGGTACCATCAAAAATATCTATGGAGAACTCTGCCTCCTTAGTTGTCCACTGTGGAGAAATTTGCCCTCTTGTTTAGTTAATGATAACAATCAATCTGTGTGGTCACTGCCTAATTGCTGGTACCAATAAATATTGCATAGCATCCCTTCGGAGCACTCTGATTAATATGTATAACCAATTGGTTTTGACAACATTTCTGGTTTGTTATAAAAAACGTTTAAGAGACCAAATAACCAAGCTCAGCCAATATTCTGCCTATAGACAAAGCAATATGGTACAGGAAAGAAAGTTAATATGTTACATCAATTGTCCGAGGGAACAGGTTTTGCAGTGTGTTCTGTTCTGTTCACCATACACTGAAGGTGTGCTCCCAAAATACATCCCCAAAACTTATATTAATAGTATATGGGTTTAAAAGTAAAAAGTACCTTACATGTTATCCACGACTAAAATTTACCAGTTAACTTTCACCTTGTTTTCAAACAGCATTTTAAGCTATCTGGGCCATGAAGGCACTCCCTACCTGTACCAGGATAGAACAATTATGTATCTTGCCTTTGGCAGTTTTCCTAGCTGCCTATGCCAAATGCTCAGTTGTACTTTTAACAAGGTATTGTGGGATACTTAGCATAAGTGAGCAAGAAGAAACTTCATACAATTTAACATAATTACTTAATATATACCATATTAATACCTATTAACATGTGTGTTGGCAGAAGGGGGGTAACCTATACGCATTAGTTAACAGGAGGGCAGGTCAATTGAAGAGTCACTGCCAAGAAAACAGTGCTATTTCAGTTAATCACAAGTGCATTTTTCATGAGAGGTAGCTGCACTCCCTGCATTGCTTCATAATAAGTGTTGGTGATGTTTTCAATCTTTGCAGCAGGGAAAAAATCTTGAACTCAGGTCCTGGCAGGCAAGTGAGGGGAATAATTTTTGAATAACGTATTTGTAGTTTTTGACTCTATACATGCACTATTAACAACCGCAACCATTCCAGAGTCAACCTTCCTCTCTTCAAATAAATAAACAAATAATCAACCAACCAAGCACGTATTGGTTAAGAGCCATTAGATTAAAAAATAATAATAGTGTGGGGTACATTTTATGTGACCTCTTCCAGCCATTAGAGTTCATATTCTCAAGCCTTACTTTTAACCATGAGGGCTACAAATATATTTATTTTAAAAAATGAAAGCTGAGATTCGCATGTAAATTACCAGACTTCAAGAGCTGGTACTTTAAGAAAAACACCAAATATTGTGAATGTTGGCAATACTGTCCTTCATTCTTTTAACGATTTGAAACAGTTTGAATCATACAGCTGATGAGTGTTGTGCATCTCCATGGCAAAATTACTTAGGCCTGGTCTATGCTTAAAAGGTAGTTCAGCATAGCTACAGCACTCAGCAATGTGAAAACTTCACACTCGAGAGCTCTAGCTACATTGACCTAACACTCAGCATAGAGATAGCTAGGTCACTAGAAGAATTCTTCCATCAGCCTAGCTATTGCCACTCAGAGAGATTAACTACATCAATGGAAAAAGCCATTCTGTTGCTGTTGGCAGTGTACAGTTGCAGTGCCATATCTGGACCACTGTAGCACCATACTGTAGATGTAGCCTTAGTGAGCTAATCTGGATATGATGAAATTCGCTATACGGTCATGCGATGGGGTCATGCCCGCCCCACACAAGGCCTAAAGAGGCAAATTAGTCCAATAGATTGCACTATGGGTGCACTTGGAGAAAAGCCAGGGGGTGCCAAGGCCTAATCTGCTGATAAAGTCCGGCTAGGGGAGGAGCTGGGCTGGGTTTACAAAGGCAGGAAGCTGACAACAGAAAAGGGCTGCTGGGAAATAGTCTGCAACCCCTTCCTGGGAGTAAGATAGTGTGTTTGAGGCTACAGGGTTCAGTAGCCTCAAATTACTGCCTGGGAGAAGAGCATTTTGGTTTGAGCATTGGCCTGCTAAACCCAGGGTTGTGAGTTCAACCCTTGAGGGGGCCATTTAGGGATCTGGGGCAAAAAATCTGTCTGGGGATTGGTCCTGCTTTGAGCAGGGGGTTGGACTAGATGACCTCCTGAGTTCCCTTCCAACCCTGATATTCTAGATGTGGACTAGAAGCTGCAGGAAGGGACAATAGGATCTGAAGGCACAGTTGCCAAGTATAGGGTCCCTGGACTGGAACCTAGAGTAGAGCAGGGGCCTGGGTTCTCCCACTGGGGAAGTGGAACCATCAGGGCAGTGAATATGGATACTGCCTGAGACTGTTGGTGTGGAAGAACTTTGATACCCTGGAAGGGGAAGACTATAATGACCTGACTAGAGGTCAAGCCAAAAAGACAGAGGACCCAGACACACAGGGAACAAGAGAAACACTGCAGCAGGTGCAGCATGCAGCAAAAGGGGACATCAGACCTGAGTGAAGCTTATCCCCAGATGCAGCCACAAGGAGCTGCCCTAGTGACGAGTAGAGAGCACTGTGTGACACGTCAGCACAGCCTGCCTCATGCATTGATAGCGCATGGAGCTGTTCAAAACTGGCAGCTGTGGCTGTTGGGAGAAATAAAGGGAAGCTAGGTGAGTGCTAGGGAAGTCTGTGTGGAAAGTGAAAGCAATGGCATGTTTGCAATTGCTGTGGGGTGAATCTGTGCTAGGTTCCTGGGGCTGTCACTGGCACCTGCAGAGTGACTGCTGTGGTTGCTCCTGGTGAGAGAGCAGAGGTTGTCTGGGGGCATTCAGTGCAGCTGGCTGAGGGGACAGAAACTGGTGCTGTTATTGGGTCATTTACCTTGTGCCACTGCTGCTGCCGCCGGGCCTTCCTCTGGCTGCAGCTGCTTCTGCCCGCAGCTGCCTCTGCCCAAGTGGGGCTAATTTCAAGCAGCCAGGGGAGAAGCAAGAAAAAACATCTCAACCCCTTGGCTGGTAAGTGCCACAATGGCCTCTAGCAACCACAACTGCAGCTCTGCTTGCAGCTTGGCTAAATGTGAGAGACTGAGGCTGAGCTGAAGGGAGGTGTGATGGACCTGCCAAAAAGTGTGTGGCAATGTGTATCATGAGAGGAGAGGAGTGTGACACTTGGCAGCACTGCAATCAGAGTTAACGGGGGACAGGATAGTTTCCCATAACACACAAACCTTTAATTTCCTATGGAAAATGCCAGTTCCCAAATCAAAACTATTGCAATCCAGTGCTTGGACTTGCTCTTGTGAAATGTTGGTGCAAACTGATGGTTTCTCAAAACTACAGCAGAGCTACCCTGACAAATAGTCTGGTGGACTATTTGCTCTGCAACTAAAAGTGTTGCTATTATTTTTTTCAAATCAAAACTTGTTACAGAATTTTAGATCTTACCCAACCAGAATCTTAAAGGGGTATCTATACACCCAGACTTTCACAAGTCTGAATTTGAATCCAAATTTTGCCACTCATTACTTTTGTGGGGAAAATTCATCTATTGCACATTGTGTGGCACAGATGAGGTTTTGAATTTATAATACAAAACATTCCAAGTCCATTCAAGTTAATGGTTATGGGTTACTGTTTGTCACCAGCAGGGTATTATGGTTAAAAAAGCCACTGGAAACTTGACAGGTGCTTGCAATTTCATAAAAAGCAATCACAGACAATGAGCTTTATTGCTATTTTTTGATTACCTGGAAAAATGGATTTTGACAAACTTTTGAAACTCTGAAGTGGGCTGAGAGTAATAAGGACATATTTCATCAAACTGGCAACTATACAAAGTATAGCTCATTCCAGATCATTTAGAACTTTCCTAAAACTAAATGTTTACAAAAAGTTTATATTAAAGTCTTCAAGACAATTCCATAAAATTGTGTTTAACAGGGGAAGAGTCCAGGGATAACACATGCATTTCTTTCCATATTATCCTATGTTAAAAAGATTGTGCATTCAGTCTTTTAGTAGTATTCAAATTCACACAAGAACAGCCTGTGACAAGACAAATCTATACCAATTCATATATATATTCATAGATATTAAGATATAGGGGGAAAATTTTCACAAAGGTGACTGTCTTTTTGCTGGCCTAAATTACACTTGCAGTTTTGCACTCACAAAATGGATTCAAGTGTAAAGCTGGGTACGTACTCCTGACTACCTAGTTAGCTGCCTGACTTGCATCCACAAAAGAACACACACACACAGATTTATTTTGTAGATATAAAAATGCAGGTACATATTTTGCAGCAGAAATTTTGCACATAAAATGGGAGAGTAGATCTTAGGCTTTTAAAACTTTGCTCCACAAAATCTTGTTACTTATTCCCTAAATTATTAGTCTTGATAAATCTCCTTAGTAGTTTATTTAGAGTGTTGTGGATTACAGAAAGAACATTTTGTTCACTTCAGAGTTTTCATGAAAGAACATGCAGATAAAGTGAAAAAAAACTGGTTAAGTTTAATGAGTAAATACATTCCAAGTTGTTTTACAAAAGAGATTTAAAAAACCCACACATTTTCAACCTTGTTGCAGACTTTTGTACAAGCATGAATTCTATCAATGTAAATTTATCTTCCCAATTTTGAAATTTAGAAACTTCACATTTTAATATTTCAAATCTGGCATTTTTATACTGGCATAAGGCTATGCTCTTACCTTTTCCCCATGTAGTTAAATAAGCCTGGCCAATCCCTTGTTGCAATGTAAAGGCTACAACTTGAACCAGAAAAATACTTCCTGCTGCTAGTCCTCCATTCAATTTGCTGATTATTGCATTTCACTGATATCGCAAACAGTGTATATCAGACTGCAGTTGGTACATAGAACAGCATTGCAGAATCTTTTGTTGGGTATCCAGGTAGAGTAGCTCAGCAGTCCCCACTTGCCTCCCAAAAGGGCTTTTTTTTAAAAAAAGGCCACAAACACAAACCTCCCATTCTTACATCTGACTTTACTAACAAAACCTAATTCCAAAATAACACTACATGAACACAGCCTAAGGCTTGTCCACTGGTTTGGCTGCTTCCAGAGAGCATTTGTTTCATACCAGCCCCTCTACCAGAGAGCTATTCACTCATCCCTTATTCCGAGGATGAAGTCTAATGAGCCACACCTGTTTCAGTGAGTCAACTATAATTGGTGGGCAATTCCCTGCAGGGTTCCAACATCTGGTCAGCAAGAGTTTTGCAACTCTGTTTGCAGATTAATCTGTGTAGTCATTTTAAACAACACACACTTCATACTGAGAGGATGAACACAAATACTAAGCAGCTGGTCAAACTTCAGACCTTTCCATCAGAGAGAATCATTCCACTCCATTGGCAAGTACCAAAGACTCACTATCCACCTGCATAAAAACTGTCACACTCCTCTAACTTCTTTAACATGCCTAATATATAAACTCTACTTCACACATTCAAAAATTATTCCTTTTTATACCAACAATCTAGTATCCCTGTTTGGTCTATATACTAAACTATTACCAGAATCTCTAGCAGCAAATTTTAATATACATTTTCCATGAAGGAGACTGCACTCAATACTCTGTGAAAAAGTGCATTTTACATGGAGTTGTTCTTTGATAGTGATGCATTAAATACTAGTCATCACTCTCTACAATTATGGCAAAAACTAATACTTTCAAGATGTTCTTTAAGATCTTTATTTCACTTTACAAGAAATTGGGTAAATGTGTTCTATTCGCAAAACCATGAATACTTCAAGAAGCTTCCTCCCTTTCCTTCCAACTTTTAAAAATTTCTCTGTGACCATTCAATCTCTTCCCATCATGAATGCAAGCATCATCCAGTAATGTAAAAAGCCAGCTGTATCAAAATTATTTTTTTTTTAAAGGAATCAGGACTGCTACAAAAGTAAGTAAAAAAAAAAAAAAACTAGAAGCAAAATGTCGGTCATTTTCCAACTGCAGGATTTTCTGACAATGTTCAATTCAACAAAAATTAAATCTAATAAGGGAAGCAAATTTTAAAGCTACTTAAATTTGAGAGAGAAAAAGCCACTATGACACTCAAAGTGACAATTTACACTATGTCCTTAACTGTCATGGTTTCCTTTTGTTTTTTAAATAGTCTTGGTTTACATTTTAATTTGAACATTGCAATTTAGTATTTAATAGTTTCCTCTGACCAAAGTGTGTTTATATGTATTAGACAAAATAATTGCTTGTGTGTGGTGTGTCAAAATGTAATGTAAAATCATCCAAGGAGAGTTCAATTACATCCCCAACATACAAAAGAGAAGACAAACTTAGATTGTGTTTACAGTTTTGCAACACATCTTGATGCCAATTTTGTTGGATTCAGTTATGATATTTATAGTATGCAAAAGTGGTTTACTTAATAAAAGACCTTTCATTGCTTGAAGAAGAGCATTTAAAAGAAAATTGCTGGTGTTTTCAGCAAGACTGATGTTACAGTTGCATACTTGCTCAAACTTCTGCTACAGTTATTGGCACACAGGAGTTAAAGAAACGTGTAGCCAGATACTAATAAGCAACTATGTCAATGTAGCCTATGAAATCAATGTGAGTTGAGGATGCGCAGTACCTTATACAAAATGCTCAAACTCTTGCTGAACCCTTATGCTGTACTTCTTAATTTTTAAGGTTTTTCTAAGTAGGTTAAGCTGCTGTTGAGTTTAAATAAACCTGTGTCTTCCAAATATGTTTCAACAGAACTTGTTAATAAAAGCATAAGGAAATGGACATTTGCCTGGTGGCTTTTTTACATAGTTATCTAAGCAAATAAGAGTCTAACAGAGCTAGAGAGGGATAATATGATAGGGCTTAGCATTCTTTGTGCCAGATAAGACCAAATAGTGGTTAGGCTACAGTTCCCCTACTATCATGGTTTCTTGTACTTATGCCTCTTTCAAAGAGCATTTGGCTTTGTAATTCTTTTTAAATTGGGCCACCCTTTTAGTATCTATGGTAAGTCTTGACAAGAGACTTCCATCATTATCCAGTGCCATTTGGGAATATCCATGTTTTATATCAGGGTATAGAAATGAGAGTGGAGGGTGGTCCATAACCTTTAAATTGTGTCCTGTCCTTGATTTTAATGCATTTCTTTATAATCCAGTCAGGTTTTATTATTCCACACCATAAGTCTTCCCTCACCACCCCCTCTTTTTTTTTTTTTTTTTGAGTCTGTTCCCAATGCACTTGGCAGCATTTGGACATATGGCCATAGCACTGTCATGGGAACTGAGCAGGAGGCAATATTCACAGCTGGGTTTCAATATGAATCATACCCAGTTAACATGGCAGGGGATTAGTGAGAAGCACTGAGATCAGGCAATCCACTTGATGCCTTCGATGAAATTGTAGGAATGTCACAGACAAGCTCTCATTGTTTGCTCAGGGTGAAAATCACCCCTGTGCAGAGGGTGGGACATAAGTAATGCATACACCTCTCTGCACAGGGGGAGGGGAGGAAATTTCATTCTAAGAGTCCTAAGTCAGTATTTATTGCTCAAAACTTCTATTTCAATCAATAGGACTTGTGACTAAGTTAGTAGCTAAAGGTGGCCCTACAGAGGGGAGAATGACCTGAGCTTGGTCTGGTTGAAACAATTACTGTAAATATCATCTTATTTATAAATTTAAAACTTTGCTCATGTCCTTGCACTTTTTCTACAGTGGGTTTGTCAAGTTACCTGTCAAACTTGTTGCCCATTGATCAGGCTAGAAACTGTACACATTGGATGGTGAATAGTTGCTTCCTCCATCGGGAATCAAATCTTAAAGCACGGCTATAGACAATCCTCTTATTTCATCCTGAGGGATATATTAGATTCATAATATTTTATATACAGATTTAAAATGTTAGATTATTGAAAAAGTCTAAAATGGGGGAAAAGGAGGACTAAAGCTTCACTTGAGGCTAGGTAGCCTTGTTTTTTTTTTTTACCTGATACAGACTGACCCAATTGGAGTAGACTTGCAAATATGCATCACATCACTGATTCATCAAGTGCAGTGTCCTGCAGAGGTCAATACTGGAAGGTTAGGAGGAAAGCAAAAGTTACCATTGAATACAAAATTGTTTACTGGCAAAAAGAAAAATTCTTCCTGATACCAGGCAGGATATCAGGGGGCGGGGTGAGGTAAAGGAGGGGAGAAAGTGTAGAGTCTTTGGATTTTGGTTTTAGTGATCATTATGTAGATTTCAACACAATGAACTTGTGTGTGATGTTGCTCCATTTCCTTCACAGGAAGAACTGGAATCATGGTCTATTGTAAATCTATATTAAAGCACCTTTAAAAGTAGTACAAATTATTTTTTGAAAAGCACTTCAGTGATGAGTCAAAACCAAAACTACATTCAAACACCCCCTGAATTTTGAAACATTCAAAATCTGAATATGGATTTAGAACCCAATTGTGGCTAATGCTGTGACATTATTGATATAATCTGGGGCCATATAGATCATTGTTGCAACCAAGGTCCTGTAGTGGCACGCAAATCTTGTATAAAGGGGGTCAAATGGGGTGTCTAAGACAAGGTTATGGTTTACTGGTTACGATTATGCTGTCTATATGTGTGTATCAATTTTGTAGTTGAAGTTATGAATATTGGCTCTATACTGTCTGTATTTCAAACTTATGCTATGCTGCTGGGTGACATCCCAAACAAACTGGTGTTAGCTCTGCCTAGCCTGCTTGATGGCCCATTAAGGACCATCAGCTATACAATGGACCCATGGAGAGAAGGCAAATATGCCTTGAGACTCAGCAAAGTATGCAGGAACTTGCCCATGTGACTCCAGACTCCATTTTGCTGTAATTTTCCACAGTAAGGACAAAGAGGTGTTCTTACACCTGGAAAAGACTATATAAGGCTGATGCCTCATCTCCATCTTGTCTTCAATCCTGCTTCATACCTCTGGAGGAACTTTGCTACAAGCTGAAGCTTTGAACAAAGGACTGAGGACCCATCCCAGCAGGGGATGTATTCCAGAGACTTGATTTGAACCTGCAGTTTATTCTATCGCTGCTGCAAGCCTGAACCAAGAACTTTGCCATTACTGTATGTAATTGATTCCATTTAACCAATTCTAACTCTCATCTCTATCTTTTTCCTTTTATGAATAAACCTTTAGATTTTAGATTCTAAAGGATTGGCAACAGCATGACTTGTGGGTAAGATCTGATTTGTATATTGACCTGGGTCTGGGGCTTGGTCCTTTGGGATCAGGAGAACCTTTTTCTTTTACTTGGGTATTGATTTTCATAACCATTTGTCCCCATAACGAGTGGCACTGGTGGTAATACTGGGAAACTGGAGTGTCTAAGGAGATTGCTTGTGAGACTTGCGGTTAGCCAGTGGGGTGAGACCGAAGTCCTCTTAGTCTGGCTGGTTTGATTTGCCTTAGAGGTGGAAAAACCTCCAGCCTTGGGCTGTAACTGCCCTGTTTGAGCAATTTGTCCTGAGTTGGCACTCTCAGTTGGGTTCCGCCAGAACCGCGTTGTCACAAATGCTCATATGTAATTAGTAGGGTTGTCGATTAATTGCAGTTAACTCACGCGATTAACTAAAAAAAAAAAAAATCGCCGTTTTAATCACACTGTTAAACAATAGAATCCCAATTGAAATTTATTAAAATATTTTGGATGTTTTTCTATATTTTCAAATATATTTACTTGAGTTACAACACAGAATACAAAGTCTATAGTGCTCACTTTATATTATTTTTATTACAAATATTTCTACTGTAAAAATGAAGAATAATTCTTTTCCAAATTAAATAGAAATGTTTGATTTTTTTTTCAAAAAAAAAAAAAAAACAGAACAATTTGAAAATTGGTGACATTTCATTTTCTTAATTGAAATTATTAAACTGATTAATAAGTTCATACAGTTCTATTTTTACTTTTCCCTGCTATTGATATAGTATAATATTTAAGTGAGTTTTTGTTTAATTAAGTTATTTTTAGGATGATTCCTTACAACTTTGCTAAATATTAAGCAACTTGTCTATGAAACAGGACATGTTTTAACTACCTACTTGAAGTTCTGTTAAATGGCATCTATGTTTATTCTTTAATACAATGATTCCTAGGGTCCTTGGAAACCAATTATTCTACAATTAGGTGCTGTGCAAGATTTACTATTTCAGATCATCAATACATCAACTCCAATATCAGATTCTCTGCCCATAAATCATACCTGATACCTCAGTAGAAAGTGGAATATTGAAATAATACATTGACTGTACACTGCTGTGGGGTGAGTGGGAGGATTTTCCTTTATGACTCTAGAATCAGTAGAGCACCTATCTTAAAACTGAATAAATTTCCTGAGGGAGAGGAAATAAAGCTCTCGTGTATGGTTCTCAATCAGTAACTAAAGTTCAATACGATGAGAAACAGTAATGTTAAGTGATCAAGTTAAGGTTGAATAGTGAATTTCATTTCTTATTCATTCTTACATGTGAGTCTTAATTGAAATATGTATGTAGAGAAAGTGACTTCTAAACTTTGAAAGAACCTTTAGTCACGATTTCTTGTATTTATAGCATTTGTTTAGGAGTGGACAACAGCAACCCTATTTACATACACTTACACCACACATGTAGAGGGGAGATCCATGTTATATTCTATGACTACAGTTGTTTGTTGGTAGTACCATTGTGCCTGGGAGCCCGAGTCGTGGACCAGCATCCCATTGTGCTAGGTGCTGTACAAACAAACACACAACAGAAAGACAGACTAGACCCAAAGAGTTTACAGTCTAAGTAAGACTGCCTCACTTGGTTTCTGCCCACTAATCTATCTTTCCTCAAGATGAATTATAACATTTCAAATACAGCTGAGCAAATAATTGATTTTTTTTGGTTCATAGGCCAAACTAAAAAATCCAATTAGTTTTAAAGTGAAACTGGTTTTTTTTTTTACATCTTGCTGAAAGAAAAATTGTTTGGGCCAAACAAACATTTCAAAAGTTAAAAAAACACTGCCCAGTTCTATTTCCAAACCATTAACCAGCTTCGAACTGCTGCCCTCTTATTAAATCACATCAAACTGAAAGGTTTCCTCCTTTTTTTCCCCCAACCCCATTATGAAATTTCCTCAAAGAATTAAACCTGCCTGGAGCCCAAGATTACCGCTGTCTGGATTGATACAATTCAACCCTGGAGCAGTGACAATTTTCTATATGTAAGAATTTAACAACTCTGAAGGCTGATATTTCAGTGTTCTCCCAGGCTAGAAATGGGGGGCTTTACACAGTTTGAGAGGGATGATACTCAGGTATCCAATGCCTTGAGAAGAATTTTAACTAGTAGCAGAAGAGCTGACTGGATGTTTCAATTCCACAGGACTGATGCTATTGCTCCAGCTTTGGAACAGTGTCTAAGAGAAATCCCTACAGTGTGCCAGCCCCCCAGGGGTCTCACTCTTCCTGCAGGGTAAGTCATGTGGCTTCACTGCCTCCTTAGACCGGACCTCTGGGCCTTCCGAACTCCTGCTTCACACAGTGAGCTCCGTTCAGCAAGTCCAACTGAGACAGACTCCTGATGGAGATTTGTACGCTCTTCAGGGATTAATGCACCTCACCAAGCATTTCCAGTGACACTGTCACAAAACTCTAGGGTTTATTCATTAACTGGAATACAGCTTAGGAAGTCCTTAGGATAGTATAGGGAGCTGAAGGCTAAAGCATAGTGCATTCAGGTTAGCCTCAAGCCCAGCCAAGAGGTAGTGAACCCCTTGGTTCAAGCGTTGTCTTGGTCTGACCTCCTTTGTCAGATTCCAGGGGAGATTCCCCAACTCCTTCCAGCAGCCAGCTCTTATCACTCACCTCATACCTCTCCAGTCCTTGAATCTTGAGCTGGGGATAGTTGTTCAGCTTCTAAGGAGAAGCCCATATCCCTCTGGGTCATTGGTTGCTAGGTGTCAATTTCCTGGCAATTGAATTTGCCATTGTCTTCTCAGATGCTCCACTGATATGGAGACTAAGGCCCTGACACCTAGGCAACACCCACACCTATTTCTCTCACCCTGCCCTGAGAACAACCAGTCCTTTCCCACCCCTCTAGGTAACAATGCACCACATAGGGGAAACTTAGGCACATACAGGATTCATAAAAATATTACAAAAAATTCCTACCTTGTCACCTCAGATTCCATCAGAAGCATCACTGACATTGCACTAGGGTACATGCTGTGCAATATCAGCCCTGGTGAAGTCAGTCATTTGTCATAACCATCCTCCTGCCCATAAAAGGATGTAGTCCTGATGCAAGGACATTTTTCCATACCAATGAATCAGTATGAGTCATCAATTTCTTGGCTGCTGACCAGCACAGCTGATGCAGTTGGAAACCTCCTTTTGATGACGAGATTAGAAGATTTTAGGAGTAGGATTTTGGGTGAGGTAACTCAATGGGTGGGCAGAAATAGGAGCAGCTGGAGCAATACTATTTGGAGGGAGGGATGTGGGGGAGGTTGAGTAGCTTGGTGCCAAGAAGCAGATACAACTGGGTGGTGTTTGTGTGGTAGAAACCAAAGGGAGGGGAAAGAAGACGAGAAAGTGGCTGGGTTGGAGGTACAGTAGTGTATACTGAGGGAGTATCTTTAAAGTTAGACTTTATTTCTGGTGTTTTCTAACACTCAATGGAAGACAGAAGAGTTGGACTTTATATTCTGTTATTTTATATATAAAAAAACTCTACAGAGGAAAAGGGTAATTTGTACAATTGTTAAAAACTGTGGGAACAAGAAAAGCAAGGGGAAATTTAGAAGTGCAAAGTGGAGGAGAAATGGAAGAATACTACATGTAAAATTTTGTCCATACCAGTTCTTAAGGCAATTTTGTCTTACATTTTTGAGTTAATTTTTCCCCTATGTTTCTTCTCAGACTAAGCAATCCACTTATGGTTGGTTAGTTTGATGCAAAACAATACAGTTAGGTGGCAAGAGACATAATGCCCATGTTAATTCAGAGAGAATATGGGGGAGCCAATTCTAGCCCTTTCTCTAGCAGCATAAAAGGGCTATACAGGAGCTAAAGGAGCTGTGGGAGAATGCCACTTAATTTGGTCCTACACTCCTCCCCACCCTCAATAGGCCTGGCATAGGAGTTTTGTTGGGGTGGATGCTGAGAGTTGGAGGGGGCACTCTTGTAGCCCTTTGTCTGTAACTTCCGGGTGCAGCTTTTTAGAGTGACCAGATGTCCCGATTTTATAGGGACAGTCCCGATTTTTGGGTCTTTTTCTTATATAGGCTACTATGACCCCCCCAACCCCGTCTCGATTTTTCACACTTGTTGTCTGGTCACCCTGAGCTTGCTGAAATCTTCAGTTATGAGACTGACTGTTGTCCAAGACCTCTCCCTAGTACTCGAACACTTCTGAAATTCCTAGTTACGTCCCTGCTCAGAGATATCAAACTGGTTACCAAAATATGAGCAGCCACTCTGTCATATGGTGAATCAAGCCTCTCAGATCGGTGTTAAATATTTGAAAATAGAGACCAGCATGCAGGAGTGAACATAATAATTAGTATGGAATATAAGATATTAAGCGGCTGTGTGGCAGACGGATTGTTTTAATGTTTCATACTTACACTGCAGTATCACCAGGGACGCAGATCTGATAAGACTACATCTGCTAGGCTTATCCGGAAAGAACTGTCTTTACACAACATTAATCAGGAGCAAAGTGTAATGCTACAGTATACTCTTTAAAGCTATGGTTAGTTTTTCTAATAAACAACCCTGGCTAATACCAAGAGTTAGAGACGGTCTAAAGTACAGTACATTGATTCTAGATATTAATTTCTTACAACTAATTCGGATACTCATGCCCATCTCCCTTTCCGCACCCACACAATGGAAATCTAGCACTTGATATTAAAGAGTTTAGGTGGGTAAATGTGCAATGATCTTGACTGTGAGCTGTAATTGTACATCCAAATAATTAGTGAGATACATGAGAGATCACTATTGTGCACAATTACTTCAACTATGTGCAACTGGCTATGTAAATGTGTACAACACATACCTGAGTAAACTTCTAAAAAAAATCAGCCCTAAGTGTTCCGCCTAGGTCGCTGAGTGAAACCCTTTAAAAAAATTATCCTCCATACCTTCTTTTTACAAATAGAAGACTGCTGCACTCACAGTACATTAGATGGAGCAATTTAATTCTCCTACCCATACATTCTTATGTAATGGTTGTATTCTGGTGCATTTTTTCGGCACACTTCTGCAATTGTATCAGTGAGAGAAGCCATAAGGGGAGTTGGAGGACAACAGCAACCTGAAGTCAGGAGCAGAATACACAATTAAAAAAATATTGTTAGGGTCATTGTTCTCTGTCCATAGCTAGAATTTATAATAAGTTTAAGGGAAAAAGGTGTGTATGCATATACACACACTGTAAGGATCTATGGAAAGCAAGTCAAAGTCACTACACTTGGGAAAGAAGAATCACTAATTTGTGTTGCGATCCACCTGTGATTCATTTGGATGGGGAATGGAAATTATGTCTAGTGGGATGAGGTCCAGCAAAATGCTAATGTATTGTACATTAATGTACCATAGACTCACTTATCAATCTTACCCCCCAACACCATTGACTGTGACCTGGAAAATTAGTGTGGCCTACACTCACTAAATGTGAGTATAACTACTTTCATTTTGTTTCCTTCATCAGTCCCCCATTACAAAATTATTATGCGAGTATTTTCAATGGAGCAACATAAATGCTGTCTGATTCAACACATTACCTCATATTTGGTTGGTTTGGAAACAAGAAAAGTGAGAAATAAGTTTAGAAAAAAAATAGAATGGCTAAGAGTCACTGGCAATCTCAATCACAGCAGTAAAATCAGTGCTGAGGATAGACTTGATTGAGAGTGTCTCTCACTCACCAATCCACACTGGCCAACGGTGAGATCTTTCCAACCCTTTCAACACGTAATAATGATAAATTACGCTGTTTCACATTATTTATACACAGTTTCACAGAAGCGCATGTTGCTTTACACACACGTGTGGTTATAATCTGTTACCCCTTCCTGTGGTATGTTACAAACAAAAGGGTATGGGGGAAGGGCTTTGAAGGACAGTGGTAGATTGTGAGAAACACTTGTAACGTATCAGATGTTTGTTTTGCTTGCTTCCTTCAGACGTCACACACACACAAAATTACTGTGTCTCCTGAATAAAGGTTGGGGCAGATGTCATTAGCTGAAGACTAATTTAAAGAAGCAATTCCAAATATTATCAAAGGCAACACTAAATAAAGCTCAAAAGATGAAGATTGTAGCAACTATGTAACTGTACAGACCAAGAGGAAAATATATCTTCATCCTGAATGTATAGTCCATCTTCAAAATGTTTCGATAATAGCGGGGATGGGGTGGGGGGTGGGAATGAAGAGTTATTGTTAAATTAGTAAGTCTAATTATTTATTTCTGTTATTCACATCACAGTAGCACTTAAAGGCCCCAATCAGCTAGGCACTGAATACACACTCATAGAACAAAAAGACTGCAAGCTCTTTGGGGCAGGAATAATATATATGAAAAAAAGTGGACAAATTTTAGAAATGAATACAGATATCACTTCACCCATTATTGAAATGAAGCCACTTCTATGTGCGAAGGTTGTAGTCTTAAAAAATGATAACACAGCTAAACTACAGAATAGATTGTCTGGAAGTGAAGAACACCATATCAAATGAAAACATGGGGGATTCTGCTTTACGAAAGCAAAACGGAATTTTGCTAGACCAACAGGGTTAAAACAGCTGCTCTTTAAATGCCATACGATATTTAAGGCTCACACGTGATTTGATCTTCTGTTTTATATGTCATCCTAAAGGAGACACTTCTAGTGCAAAGTGGCTCCAGCGCACTGGGCTCCTACGCACTCAGAAAAAAAGACTGTAGGTCCAAAAAATGATAGCCCATTTTCTGATTGAGATGGATGTGTTCAGTAGAAGATTCTATTCTGAAGAAAGTCTGTGGAACATTCAATAGGTGAATGAGTTTTGGTCTGGGAAAGATTCCGATAGGCCATCCAATTCCACAGAGAAAAAAAAAGTGCAATGAACAGGTTAATAAGAATTGCTATACTGTGTACATGCATGAGTATAATATTCAGGCAATAGAAGGTGTAAATAACGTAAGTTTTTATGGCCCTCATCACTAGTACCAGAGTACTTAATAAAATGATATCATTCCCTGTCAGTAGGCGAGGGCTGGAAAGGGTCTAATAGCAAGTTCCACTTCCTCAAATGGGAAGCAAGTTATGTGGAGAGGAGACAGCAGCAGCTGCTGCATTTGTGCCCTGCAAGGAGAACCTGGGACTGCAAAAGGAGTAAGCACAGTCCTGGCAAATGAAGAGGAGCAGCTTTCTTCCCCTATAATGTTCTCTAGTGGCAAGGAGAAGAAACACTCCTCTACAGCCTCCCCTCAACCCCCATGTGCTTAGCACTTCATTCTGTCTCAGCTGGAAAGGATCACAACAGAGTCCCCCTGAACAGCGAGAAAGGGTCACAGCAGCAGTCACTGCTAACTCACATGGCAGGCAGCTCAACTACACAGGGGCAAAGCTCTTCATGTTGTTATTGAGGAAGGGTGTTCTGTGAAGGAAACATCTTAGAAAGATGAAGGACACTCAAAGATTTATTGTTGGAAGAGAGCACCTTCTCCCCAAGGCTGAGGTATCTATCAGGCACATCTTGAGAAAGAGGCACCTCTCCAAATGGCAGTGGAGTGTGAGGGCAGTGTGCGGGGGAGGGGGAAAGACTAATCTTCAGTGAGATTATCTGTTTTTTCATAAACTTCTCACAGGCAATGAAGTGCCAATGACACTTCATCACACCTAACAGTTTACATAAGCAGTGGCAGCCGCCACCTCCCTCCCAGAAGTGATGTGTGGCAACCATCTATTTTGGGTGGTGAGCATGTCTAGTCTGGAATCTTAGCTTTTTAAAGTTGTATCACCGATGCTGGGGATTCTCTGTTCTTGAAACATTTTCAGCAATGAATGAGGAGTGATAAGGGTGTGGGAGGAGGGAACACACTTGAACCAACAGGATTTTCCTCCTGCCATTTATACTTTAACACATACTACAGTATCAGTATTGGGTGAAAAAAGGAGTTAAGAAAAAGGACTCTCCCCCACCACCATTAGCAAACTTAATGTGTGAACAGTGCTTGCTTAAAAGCCCAAATTGGTTGTCAGTAGGTTTGTATAAAGCCTTAAGGAAGAATGGTGTGAGGGCTGTTTATAGAAAATTACATTGGGTGCAGGCTATTTCACTAATTAACACCTCCTAGCCAAAGAAATCCTTCTTCCTTTTAAAATAAACCTCCTTTAAACTGAGAAAATATCCTAGGACAGTTCTGGAGCTGCCACCCCTACATCTGTTGGTGTCTCCCCTCACAAAAGTGTGTTGCTGTCTGTGTTTGTGTTAGAAGAGGGTTACCAGGGGGCATTCTTGCCTGGTTTATTCATCATTTCAGGGCTCTCCCATCTGCAAAGCTTCTGTTAATGTCAGTGAAATCTAACCTATACAGAAGTTTCAGAGGTCAGATATTTGGCATGCAGAATTTAGAAACCCAAGTACAAAGTTGATGGGGACGCTTCAAACACAGATGGATTACAACGGAAATAGATCTCCCTATACCAAACTGGTACTAGGCAAGCTATTGAGCAGATTTAAGGAAGAACCCATTGAGGTTGCCCAATGCTATTACAGCTCACATTCTAGCATTGTATTTTTACTGACTAAATCAAGCCTCCCACTTTGCAAAGCCAGCACAGAAATAACATTTCATTTTTAATGCAGTATAGCAGGAACAGACACAAGACACAGTAAAACAATTTACTGCATGACCCAGAAAAGCAGATACTTACAGTTCGCAGGAACTGTATTTCATCTTCCCCTCCTTCACCCCCTTCAGCCATGGCTCTTGAGGAGTCAGCTCTGCTAAGACTCTGATTGCCTCCACTGGCAGCTTGCTGTGCTCGGTACAGCTCCTCTTCTCCTATCAGTATTAGCATATAGCTAATCCACAGCCATATAGGGAGCCCAGCTAACTCCACTGCACTGCAGACTGTCAGTCAACCCCCTCACTGCCAGAACCAACTGCACCGCTTCTCCAGTTCCACGGCAAGCAATTCCTTTTCTTTCTTTCTGTCTCTTTGCCCCCTAGAGAAAAACCTATTGTTAAGGTATTGCAGAAAACATTCCATGCATCAGTAGTTCTCCCCCACCATCCCTTATCAATGTCTGTCCAGAGCAGCGTTAATGGTGAAGTGTTAATAAAAGCAAAGCTCACACTTCCATTTTCAGAGATTAGGGTCTACAGTTTTGCATGTAAACGTAACCAATTCAGCAACTCTGGACCTACTGATTATACATCAAAGGATAGGAATACAGATCACATAGGAGAGCTGATTTTAATAATGGATTTTTCAGCTTGTTCACATTAACTTCTATTTATTGCTTCTCCGCATAAGCAGCTGTGAGTCTCATTGGCAAGACGATTCAATGGTCTAATGCCACTACGTGTAATTGTTAAAGCTGTCTCTTTCAGTCGGAGTCATGCTATGGACTGCAAAGTTTTCATCTGAAGCACTGTGAAAGTGCACTTGAAACATGTTATTAGTGGCTCATATATATATTTCAGTTAAAAAATAAGGTACAATTATGTTAAAAACAAAACTTAAAATAACTTTAAATCCAAGTTAAAGTGAAACTCAAATAAAAATCTTTAGCAATTATATGTTACTTCATCCATAGCAAATGCTGAAATGAGTGGGATAAAACTGGAACACCACTTTCTCGAAGTTTGGGGTGTTCAGGTGTACCAGGTCCAAACTGACCATAAGGCTTCTATGTCCTTAATTCAAGGAAGTGTAGCAACCAGCCAGGGAAGAGGGTTCCTGGATAGCAATCTGTCTTTCCCCAACCTCAGGACTAGGTCCCTCAAGGGTTTGCTCTCACTCTCTCTTTACAACTTCAAGGGTATCCAGGAAGAGCAGGGTTTTTGTGGAGAAACAGTTGGTCTCCTGCTCCTATTGAGCAGGCACTTGCCTGAGCAGAGGTAACTCAAAAGCCGTGTGCTGACTTGGCCAGGCAAGTGCCTCTGCAAGAGGAGGTACTCAGGTACAACTGGAGCCCTGATCAGCCCTAGTTCCTATCCAATTCCAACAGTATGAAAATGGTGACTTGGATCCCTTGCAGTCATATCTTCTTAAAATATTCAGTTGCCGAATATAGCTGATATTTTTGTTGCTCTGGAAATCAGTTATTCAGTTTCAACCACACTTGAAAGAGGGTTGAGACCCACTCCTCCCATTGTTCCATCTCAATGCACAATGGGGAGATGAGAAGAGAGACCTCTCCAGAACTCCCAAAAGGTTTCTTAGGGAAGCAAAATATCCTTGGGAAAATTCAATGAAAAGAGTGAGCCTACCATCCATACCCAAATACATCAAAGCAGGCCACTCTGTGTTCCTCTGAGAAGACAGCAGCAGGTGGGAGACTTGTGTCCTGTGTTCTCTCATCCATCTTTTTACACTGACATTGGCATACAGTAATGTGTACTTTTGCTATGCTAGGGCAAGTTTTCTGTGGGGTCTTATAGTAAAACATACTATACAACATGCTACTGCATATGAAAAGTACCTAAACTAGAACCGACTAATAAACTTTGCAAAATGTATATGATGCATGCTCTTAAACTATACTTTAGTTTAGCTTAGAACATCTAGTTCAGTGGTCACCTGAAAGTAGTGACAGTTGATAAATCTGTTAAAATAAAAATGGACTGCAGCTACAGAAGTAATATCTGATCTGGATTCGGAATACCCCACACATTTTAAAAGCATCAGGAATCTTGAGTTAAATCTGGCCCATTTGAAAACTATGGGCATTTTCAAAAACAAAATATCAAACATTTTATGAATACAGGGATGTTCAGTACCAAAGTTTGGTTCCAGATAATTACATTGAGAGATTCTACTAGGCACATGAAATTAATTGACATCACGAGCATGCATATATCTCTGTTTTGTAAAAAAAGAGTGGGTACAATTCTAGCCCCACTGAAATCAATGGGAGTTTTGCCATTGACTTCAATGGGCCAGAATTTCACGCTCTACTTCTAAAACCAACAGATACATTCACTTTAAATATCCTCTTACTTTGATCTGAAACTCATAGCATTAAACCAGCACACAAAGAACTAACATTCTGCCTAATATCAATTCCCATCAGCAGTTTTGTTTGTTCATTTTTTGTTAAGGCTGTCAATTTTTCTTTGCCTGGCATTCAGTTTTACAAAGTACTCTACACATTATTTTGGGAAACAATTTACTGCCTCAATTAACAAAATATTTTGGTTAGATCCATGTTTTTAAAACTGACAAATGAACTGCAATACCACTGTACAGTACTTGTATTCTTTAGTTTTGTTCTGCTTAGTATTATGTCTACACGTTTAATGAGAAATATATTCAGTTGGTATGGTGTAATGAAATTTATAGTCTCCTTAAGAAGCCAAAGCTGTCAATTTTTTCAGGTTTTCCTCTGAGATTGAGATCTAGCAGTTTATGGAGATGCACTTAATCAGACAAGTCTCACTTACACAAAACACAATCCCTTTGATTTTTTAATTTCTGCATTCTAATTTTTCTTGCAGTTCAGCTTTACAGATTTATTGAAGCTGCAATTGAAAACAATTTACTTCCAGTTCAGTGCAGTTTTAATAATTCAGTCTGAAATGGCCAGGTGTGCATTTCAGGGAAAGTAGTAAGTATAGGAAGTATAACTACTTTCATTAGGAATGCAAACACTTTGACCATATTGGGCCATATTTATAGTCAGTTGACACAAACTGGGTGAACATAATATACACAATGATCCTGATTCTGAATAATTGACCTTAGGGGGCTTCTTCACTGGAGCCATTCCCCTTAGTGCATCTTCCAGCTGAATCCGTTCTTGGCAGAGACTATGATATCTTAAATTATTCAAAATAAAAATCTTCGGTTCCACAAAAAAATATAAGAAGCAAAAACAAATCTTCCAAATAAATCCTTATTTCTGTCATCACGATGGACAGACATGCTGCTATCACGTAGCTCTGCTTATGGTTCAACATCTAGCTCTAGCCTTTTACTAAGAGATTCATGACGACTCTTCACATGAGTTCTTGCTTCTAGCTTGGCTTTTGGCAGGCTTTACTGCTGCTGCCGCCAACCAATAAGTCAGAATTTTTATAGTGGCACCAGCCTGGCAATGAGAAACAGTAGTGTGGAGAGTTTGACAACAGAAACTAAATGTCCATGCTGTGGCCACTGGGAAATATCTGGAGCCAAACAATTTTTAGTTGTTTGTGTTAGCTTTTTACAAGGCTGGTTTAGACTAATCAAAGAGATCAGAAGATTTCTAAAATATATTCACAAAGCTCATTGGTATGAGTGTGTGCACATGCATGCATATGTTGGCACTTTCAGAAGTGTGTCAGCTTCGGGTGGGTAGTTCCACACTGTTTGTCTCTGTAATAATCGTAGCTCAAAAACTGAGTCACAACACACTTTGGATAATAGCTGGTTCCGTTAGTCTCTTCCCAGGAAAGCTCTTGCGTACTATATAGGATTTAACATTTGACCTTCTTTCTAAAACAGTGAGTAAGAGACTGGAAATACGTAACTGATTTTCTCATACAAATGAAAAGGCTGTCTGCAATGCCTTGGGGTGCATGTGTTCCGTTTAATTGTGCTCTTACAGTTGTAAGCATGAAACACACACCAGTTCAGAAGGCCACCAAAAAACCACACCAAACACTTAAAGACCTCCCCCTAAAGCCTTTAAGGTGAGTTCTAAGTAGGGTTTAAATGATCTGCAGGCAGTCTGCACTGGGATGAATGTCATCAATAGGATTTCACTCTGCTGGTCACCAAGAGTCAATTGTTTCAATTTTTAAGTCAAAATGCATTTATGGGAATCATAGGAAGTTGATAAACTTAAGAGCCACAGTAATGATTAAACGATTATCACTCTGAGGCATGTTCACCAGACTCAAGGAATTCAATCTGTTTAGCTGAAGAAAGGGAAGGTTAAGGAGTGACTTGATTACAGCGTGTACATATCTACATGGGCAACAAAAAATTGACAAGGAGTTCTTCAATCTGGCAGACCAAGGTTAACAAGATCCAATGACTGGAAGTTTAAGCCAGACAAATTCAAACTTGAAATAAGGTGCACATTTTTAACAATGAGGGTAACTGGACACTGGTACAATTTACCTAGGGTTGTGGTGGATTCCCCATTACTGACTATTTTTAAATCAAGATGGGATGTTTTTCTAAAAGATCTGCTCTATATTGGGAAAGTCCAGTGCTTAATTTGTGCCAGGGCTGAACCCCAGCACTTCAGGCTTGTCGCATCTGTTATGAAAGTAAAAAATTGCTTGAGCCCCGGCATCTCTTTCATAATAAATTAAGCACTGGAGACGTCCTATGGCCTGTATTATGTAGGAGATCAGATGATCACAATGGTCCTTTCTGATATTCAAATCTATAAACCAGAATTGCTCCGCAATAGTTAATCTTTCTTTGGGCTATATTCCTCTGTATCCAGTGGCAGATTAATGATTTTGCTGCCCCTAGGCCCTGAAATAATTGCAGCCCGGCCCGCCCCTGGCCCCGCCCCGACGCAACCCTTTTCCTGTCCCCATTCCAACCCCTCCCACAAAGTCCCACCCCAACTCCGCCCCCTCCCTGTCCCTATTGGATCCCTTCCCCAAATCCCCGCCCTGGCCCCGCCTCTTCCCCCAACACGCCGCGTTCCCCCTCCTCCCCCATGAAACAGCTGTTTTGCAATGCAAGCACTGGGAGGGAGGGGAGAGAAACAGGACGTGGCAGCGCACTCACTGAGGAGTTGAGCTGGAGCAGGGGAGCTTCTCCGTGGGTGCTCAAATTTGCTGCCCTTGCATATTTGCCACCCTAGGCCTAGGCCTTGTCAGCCTAGGCGATAATATGCCGCTGTCTGTATCCTGCTCCCATCTCCAACCTGTACAGTAGCATTATGAAAACCATCTACCATTTTTCTTCCCATTTCTAGCAACGAATTCATGTTCAACTCCTACTGAGAGTTATGATCTCCCATAGATGGCAGAAAAGAATGCCTTGGACATCAGTAAGTGAAAAGCTTTGCGATAATAATATCTGTTGCTTTTGGAATAGTAAGAGCATTAATCCATTTTATTTATAATTTCAGCAGTCTATGTTCTTCTAAGTTTATACTTCTTACTTTTTTGGGGGGAATAGACTGCTATGTAATTAGAATTATTACAACTTATACCAGAATAATTATGGGTTTAAAGGACAAGATGAAGGACACATTTGCCAACAGATTCTTAGTTTTCTAGTAATTTAAATAGAGATATGATTTATCTATAGGCATTTCTAAATATTAGAATTTTAGCTATGTCTGTTCTCTCCTGTGCTGTCAAAGATTCTATTCTTCTTATGTGTTTAAAACTATCCTGGTTTTTCATCAGGGCTGGTTTTGTTTTGAATACTCAGGACATCTTGTTTGATACAATTATTTTTAACATATTATGGAACCCACTACATACTCATCATCAGTACTGCTTTAAGCCCAACCTAACAAATTGCTGAGTACCCTCAAATGCTACTGCAGTCAATGGGAGGTAAGGTAATAACTCACAGGAGATGCTCAGACCCTAAAAAGGTCCTAGCCACTTTTGCAAGAGGCAGCTGCAGGGTTGGACAGTTCCATTGGCACTGTAGAGACCTTCAATGATGTTTCCAAAGTGAGGCAGTTTTAAGATGGAGAAGATTTGAAAACAGATCACTTTGAGCTTTAGAAGATATGAAAAAATTGTGCTAAGCCTAAAATGGTTATTCCATTCAGAATCAACTCTGAAGGGCAAACTAGAGTAGCTTTCTTGTTCAAACTTTCAGCTATTTTACGTTTGCGGTTTTGTTTTGAAGTTAGCTTTATTTTCACTTAGTTGGAAATGTAATTATTGGAACTAAAGCCAAAAGTACTTCTAATATCAAAATGAAGTTCTTCAATATGTTTGCATCATCATATGTTCTAAAATAAATGATATGGTATTTAAAATAAAATGAGGTTTTATTAATAAGAATTTATTTTGCTAAATTAGAAATTGCTACAGGTCCATTTTCTTTGCCTGAAGCCTCAATGCTGAAGACTGTGAGACTCACAGTTCAGTATTCAAGAACAGACTCAGGTCTTTCAGGCTCTCTGCCAGGAAAACATACTTCTTAACTCCCATATATTCACAACGTGACACATGCTTTTGAAGTCTGTCATACAGTCACATAGCATCCTAATATTATCTCATGGGAGAAATTGTCTTCATGAGATATTATTAGAGATGAGTTAGAGATAAGTTTTACAAATTATTGATGCCTTGTTTGTTTGTTTGTTTTTTTAAACCTTAGAAAACTCTTTCTATCAGAGTTTTGAAACTCAGACCTCTTCCAGTTCCTTTTTGGTTATGGAGTTTTTCTGCACTCTGCAATACAGATTCTTTACAAGAACCACTTGCTTTCCTATGACTTCCTGATTACAGAGGCTGCAAGTACAAGATGCTATTGTGCAAAATGGAGCTGATCTGCTTTGTCTCTTGAAACAAAACTCTCAAATGCTATTTTTCTGTAGTATCTCCCTGCTGGCAAAATATAAAATGTTATTTATGCTGACCTGCATGGAGAGCTGATTGCCCTGTTAGTTAAAAGAAAAATGCTGCTGTCACTTACCAACACTAAGAAGGATCAGGAAAAGATCTCTGTTGAGCATGCAGGCTGCCTAAACAGCTAAGATCTCCAGGTTCCGTTGATCAAGTGAAATGCAATTGCTCCAGCTCTGTGCATTTCTCTTACTATGGTGGACGGAAACATAGTAAAGAACATTGCAAATAAAGAAAAACACTGAAGATTGTACAATGAAAATAATAAGTAATTATTTGCTATGCTTCCCTTCTTTTTTCCTCTATTTTGACTGATCTCCAAACTTTATGTTAGATTGCCATCTGGTGGTATAAGTGAAAGAAAACCTTTGGTTAAGTATCAAGCTGGTAAATATGACAAAAAATATTTTATGTAGGACAGCAGTAATCTGTTTTCCAACTATATTTCAGAATAAAATAGCATAAAATACACTTAAAACTATAGTCCATGGTGCTGTGAACTTGTACATTGCATTTTTTCCTTGAGAACAAGCCTGGACTGCTCACTAGTTCTTTTCTAAACCCAAACCATTTAAATCAGAGTATGAATAATTCATATTTTAGTGTATTTATTAACAGGTATGCTGCTGAAACTTCCCAAGTGTATAGCACTATAGAAAAATTGTGTATAGCAAAATTTTTTGAAGGTGTCCATTAATTATTTTCTGGTTGCCCAATCTGGGAAACAAAGAGCCAGATTTCCAGAAGTGTTGAGCAGAAGGAAACAATCCCATAGTTAGGACCCTCCTTCCAGATGATGATGTGATATCCTCTCGCACTGAGGATAGCTCTCTAGGGGCGGGGACTCCAGTTATTAGGAAGAGACAGGTAATAGTTATGGGCGATTTGATCATTAGAAACATAGATAGTTGGATTTGCAATGACCGGGAGAACTGCATGGTTACTTGCCTGCTTGGTGCGAAGGTTGCGGATCTCTCGAGACATCTAGATAGACTTATGTGTAGTGCGGGGGAGGAGCCGGAGCTGGGTGGTTGTGGTACATGTAGGTACCAATGACGTAGGGAAGGGCAGGAGAGAGGTCCTGGAGGCAAAATTTAGGCTACTACCCGAACATGGTAGCATTTAATTTCGCAAAGGGGAACTACACAAAAAAATGAGGAAGTTAGTTAAACAGACATTAAAAAGATACAGTGCCAAAAGTGAAATCCCTGCAAGCTGCATGGAAACTTTTTAAAGACACCATAATATAGGCTCAACTTAAAATGTATACCCCAAATTAAAAAATGCAGTAAGAGAAACAAAAAAAGTGCCACTGTGGCTAAACAAAGTAAAAGAAGCAGTGAGAGGCAAAAAGGCATCCTTTAAAAAGTGGAAGTTAAATCCTAGTGAGGAAAGAGCATAAACTCTGGCATATGAAGTGTAAAAATATAAATAGGAAGGCCAAAAAAGAATTTGAAGACTAGCTTGCCAAAGACTCAAAAAGTAATAGCAATTTTTTGGAGGTACATCAGAAGCAGGAAGCCTGCTAAACAACCAGTGGGGTCACTGGACGATCAAGATGCTAAAGGAGCACTCAATGATGATAAGGCCATTGTGGAGAAACTAAACAAATTCTTTGCATCGGTCTTCCTGGATGAGGATGTGAGGGAGATTCCCAAACCTGAGCCATTCTTTTTAGGTGACAAATCTGAGGAATTGTCCCAGATTGAGGTGTCATTAGAGGAGGTTTTGGAACAAATTGATAAACTAAACTGTAATAAGTCACCAGGACCAGATGGTATTCACCCAAGAGTTCTGAAGAAACTCAAATGTGCAATTGCAGAACTACTAACTGTAGTCTGTAACCTATCATTTAAATCAGCTTCTGTACCAAATGACTGGAGGATAGTTAATGTGATGCCAATTTTTAAAAAGGGCTCCAGAAGTGATCCTTGCAATTACAGGCCAATAAGCCTGACTTCAGTACCGGGCAAACTGGTTGAAACTATAGTCAAGAACAAAATTGTCAGACACAAAGAAAAATAGCTTGTTAGAGAAGAGTCAACATGGTTTTTGTAAAGGGAAATCATGCCTCACCAATCTGCTAGAATTCTTTGAGGGGGTCAACAAGCATGTGGACAAGGGGGAGCCAGTGGATATAGTGTACTTAGATTTTCAGAAAGCCTTTGACAAGGTCCCTCACCAAAGGCTCTTCGGCAAAGTAAGCTGTCATGGGATAAGAGGGAAGGTCCTCTCATGAATTGGTAACTGGTTAAAAGATAGGAAACAAAGGGTACGAATAAATGGTCAGTTTTCAGAATGGAGAGAAGTAAATAGTGGTGTTCTCCAGGGGTCTGTACTGGGACCAGTCCTATTCAACATATAGATAAATGATCTGAAAAAAGGGGTAAACGGTGAGGTGGCAAGATTTGCAGATGATACAAAGCTATTCAAAATAGTTAAATCCCAGGCAGATTGTGAAGAGCTACAAAAGGATCACTCAAAACTGGGTGACTAGGCAACAAAATGGCAGATGAAATTCAATCTTGATAAATGCAAAGTAATGCACATTGGAAAACATAATCCCAACTATACATATAAAATGACGAGGTCTAAATTAGCCGTTACCACTCAAAAAAGTTCTTAGATTTATTGTGGCTAGTTCTCTGAAAACCTCCACTCAATGTGCACTAGGAGTCAAAAAAGCAAACAGAATGTTGGGAATCATTAAGAAAGGGATAGATAAGACAGAAACTATCATATTGTGTCTATATAAATCCATGGTATGCCTAAATCTGCATGCAGATGTGGTTGCCCCATTTCAAAAAAAGATATATTGAAATTGGAAAAGGTTCAGAAAAGGGCAACAAAAATGATAAGGGGTATGGAACAGCTTCCATATAAGGAGAGAGTAATAAGACTTGGACTTTTCAGCTTGGAAAAGAGACGACAAAAGGGGATATGATTGAGGTCTATAACATCATAACTGGTGTGGAGAAAGTAAATAAGGAAGTGTTATTTACTCCTTCTCATAACACAAGAACTAGGGGTCACCAAATGAAATTAATAGGCAGCAGGTTTAAAACAAACAAAAGGAATTATTTCTTCACCCAACGCAGTGTCAACCTGTGGAACTCTTTGCCAGAGGATGTTGTGAAGGCCAAGACTATAACAGGGTTCAAAAAAGAACTAGATAAGTTCATGAAGGATAGGTCCATCAATGGCTATTAGCCAGGATGGCCAGGGATGGTGTCCCAAGCCTCTGCCAGAAGCTGGGAATGAGTGACACGGAATGGATCACTTGATGATTACCTGTTCATTCCCTCTGGGGCACCTGGCATTGGGCACTGTCAGTAGACAGGATGCTGGGCTAGATGAACCTTTGGTTTGACCCAGAATGGCCATTCCGATGTTCAATAGAAAGTTTTCAACTCCTCTAAAAACTCAGGTCCTAGATATGCAAAGCTAAGCACCCAATTACAGAGGGTCTCAAAATTAGTAGGTACTTGTGCAAGTTTTGGGCATAATATCTACTTTAGGTCGCCACCTGAAGAAAATAATACTTCCCTATCTCACAGAAGTGTTGTGAAGTTATATCAGTCTTTGTAAGGCACTCAGATTCTACAATGATAATTGTCATGCAGAAGCCCATGGAGAAATAAAAACTGCTCCCTTAGGGCAGTGAGCATGGTGCCTGCCCCAGTGGGCATGGCTGGGGGTGGTACAGCCTCACCAGAGGAGCTGCCAAGGCTGGAAGCTGGCTCCCGCGAGCGGCGGCCCGACATACTGCTGCTTTCGCCGCTGTCATTCCTGGTAGAGCCCTGCAGCTCCCAGGATATCCACTTTATTTACGTGGATATCTGCATCCATGGATGTAAATTTTGTATCTGCGCAGGGCTCTACAGAGCAGTTGCTTCAGAGTAATGCTGGAGCTTACAGGGGTGGGTTAGACACAGTGCAACATGATAGGAGTCAGAACTTTGAGATACTATGGATAAGAGAGAATAAACATTTAATTAATTCTGCTGCTCACCTGTGGGAACGCTGAATTTCCATGATTTATAACTGAGCCAAACACTGATGGATATTCACAAGGACAGCAACTATTCCTCTGCAAAATTTCAAGTTCCAAATTCAAGCCCCTAGCGCACTAGAGCTATTCAAAGTAATTCTTTTATGTTAGTAAAACGAACATTGACTAAACTGCCTGTTTTTTCACTAGCTTTATTGTTAAGTGTCTGAACTATTTTGACCAAGCAATCCAAAAAGCTCAACCTCTGGTAGAAATCAAGTATGGAAATTTCAGCAGTAAAGGTAAGAGTTTTACAAAGTTATAAGCAACTGAAAAGAGAGACTTAAAATGTAAAGTGATAAGTAACCTTAACAGGCATGCAGTGGATTGAAATGAGCTCATTAAAACAAGTTAAATCAACATTTTAGAGTGGTACCTACAGCTGCACATTACGAACCACCCAGAGTTTAGGCAAAATCTTATGCAGCAAACCAGCCAATAGGGAATTGCACTAATTCACTTTTGTGGTAATAAAAGCATAGATAATCACTTTAAGAACTGACTGAGACAGAAACAAAATCCAAAGTAGGTTGATTTTCAGTAAAATTCAGTAGGCTGTTGTTAAGCACACAGAGTACTGAAATGAATTAAATGTACAATTATCAAAATATAGCATGACAGTATTATAAGAGTTAACATGTAATTACAGTTATTTCTATTGGAATTGCCATATAGCTAAAGACAGAATGCCAAAACCAGATTAACTGTAGCCATGAGAATAATTCACAATGAATACACTGCTCTACAACCAAAATGCTTCTGAAATAAATGTAGTTTATTACTTTACTAATTCTGGGTCACTGAGAATGAAAATGATGCTTAAAATTGTTGATTGGCTCTAGTTTTCAAGATATGCTATTGGGTCAGTATATACGACCCTTGACTTGGGAATGGCGGAGGATAAGTGAGTTATAAAGGGAAGGGATCTCAATTTAAACCAGAAATGACTAAAATACATCTTTGACTGGATCTATGAATAAATCTATGACTGGGTTTGGACAGTACTTGCTTTTTAGGCAAAACAATGAATGATGCAATCTGAAGCTGGTATTGCATCATACATGATATGAATTGCATCATGTTATTCCTAGAAGTCACGGATGATGCAATCATAACGAAGCTTACATCACTCTGCTGAACAAATTGCCCTGTATCAGCTCTAGAAATCATACAGTGTCGTGCTCTCTTATTTGTCAGTGTTTGATTTTGCAAAGGGACACATTTCTGTTTAGCCAAAGTGAGCAGAGATGCCTCGTACTTGTGTGAACAGTGCAGATAACTTCTGCTATGTTTGTGGTGAAGTGACTTTTGCATCACAAAAGCGCAGTATAACCACTATGGTTAAGAAAGCCTATCACCTTTATTTTGGCTGCAAAATTGGAGATCAGGACAAGAGGTGGGCCCCACACATATGCTGCAACACTTGTGCAACAAATCTTCACCAGTGGATGAACAAGAAAAGGAAATCTATGCCTTTTGCAGTGCCAATGATTTGGAGAGAGCCAACAGATCATACCAGCAATTGTTACTTCTGCATGGTGCCTCCAGTTGGGAAAGGTGTGTCAAAGAAGAAAAAGTGGACTGTGCATTATCCAAACATTCCATCAGCTATACGCCCAGTACCCCACGGAGAAGGACTGCCGGTTCCTGATGCACCAGAATCATTCTCACTTGAGTCAGACAAGAGGAAGAGGATGAAACTTCTGGTCCTGAACCATCAATGTCACAGGACCTACATTTTCTCCCTTCCTCCTCCTCTGAACCACACCTCATAACACAAGCTGAACTGAATGACCTTGTCAGGGATTTGGAACTACCCAAGAGTAAGGCAGAGCTGTTGGGCTCCAGACTACAGCAGTGGAATCTCCTGGCAGGTGATGTTAGGGTTTCCATGTTCCATGACCGTCAAAAGGATCTTGTCCCATTCTTCTTCATGGAAGGTGATCTTGTAGCCTGCAACAACATCGATGGTGTGATGGCAGCCCTCAACATCGTTCACGATCCAGATGAGTGGAGACTGTTCATTGATTCATCGAAGACGAGTCTTAAAGCTGTTTTACTCCATAATGGCAATGTTTTGCCATCAATTCCAGTTGGTCATGCAGTCCATATGAAGGAAACCTATGACAACATGAAACAACTTTTGAGGTGCATAAACTATGACCAACATCAGTGGCAGCTTTGTGGCGATTTGAAGGTTGTTGCTCTCTTGCTTGGTCTGCAGACTGGATACACAAAGTACTGCTGTTTTCTCTGCGAAGGGGATAGTCATGCAAGAGATTCCCACTACATCAAGAAAGATTGGCCACTCCGACAGTCATTGGAGCCTGGGAGGAAAAGTGTTCAGCATCCACCACTTGTTGAATCAAGGAAGATTTTGTTACCATCCTTACACATCAAGCTGGGTCTGATGAAGAACTTTGTCAAGGCCATTGACAAAATACAAGCAGCTTTCAAGTACCTCCGTGGAAAATTTCCAAGGTTAAGTGAAGCTAAGATAAAGGAAGGTGTCTTTGTTGGGCCTCAGATTCGTGAAATTCTTCGAGATGATGCATTTGACCATGCACTGCGTGGCAAGGATAAGACGGCATGGACAGCCTTCCAGTTAGGGGCAATAAATTTTCTCAGAAACAACAAGGCAGACAACTACAGGTTGTTGGTGGAAAACCTCCTCAAGGCATACAAAAGCCTTGGTTGCAACATGTCACTAAAGATCCATTTTTTGCACTCTCATCTAGATTTTTTTCCCACCGAACTGCGGAGCAGTGAGCGACGAGCACGGCGAGCGATTTCACCAGGACATTGCAACAATGGAGAAACGCTATCAGGGCAAATGGAGCCCATCAATGCTTGCAGACTATTGCTGGACAGTGACAAGAGATGCTCCATTTAATGAATACAAGAGACAAGCCAAGAAGCGCCGAGTAGACACTGAATAGGACTAAACTATGTACATAATAGTTTTTTGCCTTTTGTTTCATAATACATTTTATTTATATAACCCTTTTGCCGATTTTTAAAGTGTTACATAAACAGGACAGGTGAAATATTATCATGTAAAGCAGCCATAAACACATGAAAAGACCTAGGTTTACAATTTATGATTCAAACTCTACTATCTACCCAATATACATAGACATAAAATGTAAAAACTTAAATATCTTAGAAACAGTAGCCAATCCGTTGTTTTAATTGTCATATTTGAATTCAGACATCAAAATACATAATAAATAGCACATTTTATCTCTGAAGCAGACTTCTCAAAAATTGTAGACCAGTGTAATTTATCTGACAAATTTAGCGACTTTCTGCAAGATGGATCAATCTACTCAAATTCATTTATTCAACTTTTTCTACCTTACAGACTGACTTTGTTTATGATGTTTATTTCATACGTTGTATTCAAGCTGGGATGCTTAATTGTGATTTGTCATTAATATAAAGGAAACACAAGGAGGGTGCAAACATAGCAAGCAAATTCATTACAAATGTGAACAAATATCCACAGAATACTTCAGCATTAACCTTTATAAAAGTCTCATGGGGTCATAACTTACGCCCTGCCTTCACAGAGGACTTGCATTGTGATTGACCATTAAAAACCCAAGGCACCTTTATTCACTATTTGTTTATCCCACTAACAGAGCAGTAGTTCGTCCCTAACATCCCACTATCAGAAAAGCAGTTCCGCTGCACTCAGAAATATTGGCAGAGGGGCAGAGGAAGTTGTGTGTTGATATCAGATACAGAATTTTCTTTTCCTCTGTAGGTTTAATTATTCCTAGTGGAGTAATGTTAGTATCAAGAGAGCTCAGAAGGGAGGAATATGCTGATGTGGATTGAGGGATTAGAGATTAACAAGAACATGAAGGGCAATTGTGGACAAACAACATCACTTGTCCCATAACCTCAGCTGTACAGAACGCAATGCCATCCACTGCCTCAGAACAACTCTGACATTATCATCAAAGGGGCTGACAAAGGAGGTGCTGTAGTCATAATAAACAGGTCAGATTATGAACAGGAGGCTGCCAGGCAACTCTCCAAGACCACATTCTACAGGCCACTATCCTCTGATCCCACTGAGGAATACCAAAAGAAACTACACCATCTTCTCAAGAAATTCCCAGCTACAGTACGGGAACAAATCTACATGGACACACCTCCAGAACCCCAACCGGGGGTATTCTATTTGCTACCCAAGATCCATAAACCCGGAAACCCTGGACGCCCCATCATCTCAGGCATTGGCACTCTTACAGCAGGATTATCTGGCTATGTAGACTCTCTCCTCAGACCCCACGCTACCAGCACTCCCAGCTATCTTCAAGACACCACCGACTTCCTGAGGAATCTACAATGCATTGGTGTTCTTCCTGAAAACACCATCCTGGCCACCATGGATGTAGAAGCACTTTACACCAATATTCCACATGAGGATGGACTACAAGCTGTCAGGAACAGTATCCCTGATGAGGCCACAGCACGCCTGGTGGCTGAGCTTTGTGACTTTGTCCTCACCCACAACCACTTCAGATTTGGGGACAACTTATACCTTCAAGTCAGTGGCACTGCTATGGGTACCCGCATGGCCCCACAGCATGCCAACATTTTTATGGCTGACTTAGAACAGTGCTTCCTCAGCTCTCGTCCCCTAGTGCCCCTCCTCTACTTGCGCTACATTGATGACATCTTCATCATATGGACCCACGGAAAGGAGGCCCTTGAAGAATTCCACCTGGACTTCAACAATTTCCACCCCACCATCAACCTAAGCCTGGACCAGTCCACACAATGGATCCACTTCCTGGACACTACAGTGCAAATAAGTGATGGTCACATAAACACCACCCTATACCAGAAACCTACTGACCGCTATATGTACCTACATGCCTCCAGCTTCCATCCAAGACGCATCACACGATCCATTGTCTACAGCCAAGCCCTAAGATACAACCGAATTTGCTCCAACCCCTCAGAGACAAACACCTACAAGATCTTTATCAAGCATTCTTAAAACTACAATACTCACCTGGGGAAGTGAGGAAACAGATTGACAGAGCAAGACGGGTACCCAGAAATCACCTACTACAGGACAGACCCAACAAGGACAACAACAGAATCCCACTGGCCATCACATACAGCCCCCAGCTAAAACCTCTCCAGCGCATTATCCACGATCTACAACCTATCCTGGAAAATGATCCCACACTCTCACAGACCTTGGGAGGCAGGCCAGTACTCGCTTACAGACAACCCCCCAACTTGAAGCAAATACTCACCAGCAACTACACACCACACCACAGAAACACCAACCCAGGAACCAATCCCTGTAGCAAATGTCGTTGCCTACTCTGTCCCCATATCTACTCTGGCAACACCATCAGAGGACCCAACCACATCAGCCACACCATCAAGGGCTCATTCACCTGCACATCTACTAATGTTATATATGCCATCATGAGCCAGCAATGCCCCTCTGCCATGTACATTGGCCAAACCGGACAGTCCCTCCACAAAAGAATAAATGGACACAAATCGAACATCAGGAATGATAACATACAAAAGACAGTAAGTGAACATTTCAATCTCCCTGGTCATTCTATTACAGATTTAAAAGTCACTATCATTGAACAAAAAAACTTCAGAAACAGACTTCAAAGAGAAACAGCAGAACTAAAATTCATTTACAAATTTAACACCATTAATCTGGGCTTAAATAGGGACTGGGAGTGGCTGGCTCATTACAGAAGCAGCTTTTCCTCTCCTGGAATTGACACCTCCTCATCTATTATTGGGAGTGGACTACATCCACCCTGATTGAATTGGCCCTGTCAACACTGGTTCTCCACTTGCGAAGTAACTCCCTTCTCTCCATGTGTCAGTATATAATGCCTGCATCTGTAACTTTCACTCTATGCATCTGAAGTGAGGTTTTTACCCACGAAAGCTTATGCCCAAATAAATCTGTTAGTCTTTAAGGTACCACCAGACTCCTTGTTGTTTTTGTAGATACAGACTAACATGGCTACCCCCTGATACTTGATACCATGTAGAGAAAGACTTTTCAGAATTCATCCAGTATTAGTGAAACTACAGAATGGATGAGTAACAGGGTATGTCTATACTATAGGTGGAAGGTATCAATTCCTGCTTGAGGAGACATACCCACACTAGTTCTGATCGAGCTAGTGTACTAAAAACAGAAATGTAAACAGGGAGGCATGAGGGACTAGCTGCAACAAATACATACCAATGGCCTTGGAAAGAACATACAGTAGAACCTCACAGTTACAAACACCAGAGTTGCGAACTGACCAGTCAACCACACACCTTCTTTGGAACCAGAATTACTCAATCAGGCAGCAGCAAAGACAAGCAAACAAACCAAATATAATAAAGTACTGCATTAAACATTAACTACTAAATAAAATAAAGGGAAAACTTAAAAAAAGATTTGACAAGGTAAGGAAACTGTTCCGTGTTTGTTTCATTTAAATTAAGATGGTTAAAAGCAACTTTTTTCTTCTGCGTAGTAAAATTTCAAAACTGTATTAAGTCAATGTTCAGTTGTAAAGTCTTGAAAGAATAACCATAACGTTTTGTTCAGTGTTACAAACATTTCAGAGTTACGAACCTCCATTCCTGAGCTGTTTGTAACTGTACTCAAGACAGCTAGCCCCTTGTGCCACTATGGCTACACTTCTATTGTTAGCAAGATAGCTTGATCAGAACTAGTGTAGGTATGGCTCCTCGAGCTGAAATTTACACCTTCTAGCTCTAGTATAGACATATCTAGAGATTTAGCCAAGCTGAATACAACCCCCTTCCCTCTCCCCAGCTCTCTTATTACAGCTTCAAAAGTTCAACATCGGAACAGCACTACTAGGTGGTTTCATGAATATGCCAGACAACTCAGCGGCTCACACAGTGATATACACTACAGAGAGAGGGTTCTTAATAAAAGCTAATGCAAAGCAAAAAAGATTAGGTCCAGAAAGCTACTTGAAAACTATTAGAAGCCATATTTAAAGACAGAGCAATGAAGTCTAAATTTTACAGTAGAAGTACCTAGAAAGCTAGCAGGAAGTAGTGGAACAGGAAACAAAAGCTTTTAGTAAAATTATGAAATATATAGACTTCTCTAATGCCCTTTTAAAACTATAGTAGTATTTTATTTTTCTGGAATTATTAGATGTATTAATCTCTGCACGTCCAACTGTACAAAAGAAACACCTTCACTTTTTTGTTAGAGAGAAATCAAACTGCTTAGAATTAAGAAAATGTTTTGTAATACACTGAATTAACAGTAAACAATAGAAAATATATTGAAAAACTTTGGTGCAGAGGACAATATAGGTGCCATTTATAAATTATGTTTATCGCATAGGTTTGTGCTACAAAAGGAAATAACTAGATTGTTTTTGAAAAACAATTGCTATGGACGTTCTTATGGAATTGCTGTGGAAGTTCAAACAGATAGGTTTCTTGATACAGATCACGTCAGGTAAATTGTCTGCATAAGATAATTTGTCAAGGCCATCTGACCACTGTTTTTGCATAGGTCCACATAAGGTGAAGTCCTGGTATTTCTTATGTGTATCTTTGTGTAGTAACTGTCTGCATCAGCTGGGAAGCAACTGTCCAGTGATCATCTTAACCAACACTTGCTCTGTTTAATTCTTCCTCTTGTACTGAGATGCAAGCGAGTGATCAGCTTATTTGGTAGTGATGATGAGTAGCAATGAACCAAATACCTAGAAAATGGCAAGACTGCTTAGTTTCTCAGGGTCTGAGTTAAGGATACTTAAAGATCTGGGATGCATCATATGTTCAGAATATGGCAAATGTGGTTCACACCTCTGGGCATTATGCTATTGCTCTGCTGTGGAAAAGAACAAAGCTATGCCCCAGAGTAATGGTAAGAGAGATTGTAACAGGGAGGCTCTCTTTAAAAAATATACAACATATGTAAGTCTGAAGGTTCCCTTTTATGAAGAACATTGCATGAGGTAATGGATTTTGATGCTAGTACACCACAGCATTAGTAAAAACTATCTGAAATGCTGCCTGAGAATGAGGGGAAAAAATCCTGTCAATTAAAATTGAGTGGATTATTGTGCATGGTTGCACATGCGCTTGCTTAGAGTAATAGGATTCTGAACAAGTGTTGACAACCGTGACGCTAAACCAAGACTGTTGACACATAAGTTATAGATGGATAATCATGAAAAAATATAAGTAATAGGTTATGTCAGTAGTAAAAAATACTTATTAATTAGCAACTGAATGTCACAATGGCGCAGCTACAGCATTTTATTCAGTAAAACAGATCATTTAAACATGACAAGTTGTATGAATGGAGAGAGTAAACAGCAAGTTCATAGTGACACATTGAGCACCACAGATCCAAATTATTTTTTAATTGGCAATAACATTCTTCATCTTTTCTAGAATCTGATCCTGAACAGAAAGAAGAACAGGAGTACTTGTGGCACCTTAGAGACTAACAAATTTATTAGAGCATAAGCTTATGCTCTAATAAATTTGTTAGTCTCTAAGGTGCCACAAGTACTCCTGTTCTTCTTTTTGCGGATACAGACTAACACGGCTGCTACTCTGAATCCTGAACAGAGTATATGCAAGTCAAGTGGAATCACTGGTATACCTGTAGTAACCTATCAGACAAAATGAACTGTATTTAAATGCAGTATGTCTTCAAATGACATTAGGCATCGTTTATAGGCTTAATTTAATGATTCATTGGGAAAGACATTAAAAGATATATAGTCAAAAACTGTAAAGTTTACGTGGAATAAGAAGTTATTTTAAAACATTTGTATTTATGATCAAAGGTTGACACCAACTATAAAACTAAAATTGGAAAATTTGGTTCTCAAGTACACATCTACCCCGATATAACGCTATCCTCGGGAGCCAAAAAATCTTATATCGTTTTATCGTTATATCGAACTTGCTTTGATCCGCTGGAGTGCACAGCCCCGCCCTCCCCGGAGCACTGCTTTACCGCATTATATCCGAATTCATGTTATATCAGGGTAGCGGTGTATAATAAAATAAAAGTTATGAAATATGTTTCATATATTTAGGATTAAATAAATAAAGTGAGATCAAATATCTCATATGATCTAAAATCTCATTTAGGGTCTAATTCTGCTAAGCCCCTGCAACTAAGTCTACAGTCATTAGTGTTTCTTGGCATCCAGACCTTTAACTTCATTCTTGGAATATATATTGGTTAGGCTGTATGCCATACTAACATAGAAATTGTAGTAAGATGAGGCCCTGAAACAAACTCTTGTGTCAGAGGCCCAGTCTGAGGCCTGAAGCCCGAACCAAAGTACTTCCAGGCATTGCTAAGCAAAAGCTGGGCTGTGAGCCAGAGGTAGGGCTCTCTCACAGAAGTTGGTGAGAAGAGGGTTGCTAGAAGCAGGTGCATCTTAAAGACAGGGTCAAAAGGACAGCATGATGGATAGATCTGTCTGAAACAACATGATCAAAGGAGGAGACAGCCCCCAATGAGTCAAGGGGCAGTACTTCAATACGTCAGTAGGGATGAGTAATCTGCCCTGTAACTGTATAAAAATAGGTCCCGGAGTTCGCATCTTTGTCTGGCCTAGGGGGCAGTGGAAGTCCTGCCGGTCCATTGCCAGGGGGCACAAATTCGTAGTATGTCTTGTAGAGTCTACGGGAAACTATTACTGTGCTTCATTTGACAATAAACCTGGCTCGGGTTCCTTCATACCTTACTAGAGTCTGTGGTCAATGGGGGTTCTCTCGGGGTTTGCTGTGTCAACTATCTGCGCAGAGCCGGGGCAGCACACAGAGGGAACACGCACACAGCCGACTGTTATCAGCATCGAACAAGAGCAGAGCACCACACCGGTAGCTACTCACAACACTGGTGACCCCGACCGCTGATCTGGTGAGTAAGCGAGCTGTCTGCTGTAGGAATCACAATCGGACATGGCAGAAAACCACGAGCTAGGGAACCCCCTTAACCCCTCCCTACAAATCCCCACAGAGTTTAAAAAATATAATGTGGAAAAAACATGTAATGTAATTTGTAAGGCTAGGGCAGAGACTGTAGCCTTAAAATGTAAAATATTGCAAACTATAACCATGGCTGTTGAATGGTTAAAACAGCACTCCACAAAATTGGTGGGGTAAGTAACAGTAACAAAGAAAGAGTTAAAAGAATCAAAAGAAGTTACACAGCCCTGGAATGCTTCCACCCCCCTTGCAGGGTGGCGAGCAGCCCAGAGACAACCAGCACAGGAAACAACTGCAAGTAACCTACAAAAAATACATGTGCCGTCCCCTGTTATAAATATTGGTGGTAAACAGCAGGCTTCAGGTAGCTACCCTGTGCCTGAAGAATGGGGACAGAAATGGAAAAAGGTGGCCCTAGTAAAATTAAAAGATGAAACGGGGTCCACTGCAGTGCAACCACCACCTTATGATAAAAGCAAGGTCCTGGTAAAACCTAAACCGGGACCTAGACTGGTGCCTGTTAGAACGGGAGAAGTAAGTGCACAGAAGGAAAGAGTAGCAAACAATACTTTCATTGAATTGGTAAATTAAATGAAGGAAAAAATGGAACAGTTCACAGAGCACATTAGGAGACAGGAGCTGCAACTTGATCACAGGGGAGTGAATAAAAAAGAATTTCAAAGTAAAAAACCGAAATTAAGCGGGTTAACACCTATAATTAATACATTAACACATGAAGCTGCCCCAAAAAAATTTAACTGCAGCAAAAAAGTGCACTCCTGCAATCCATTTGGCAAGGAACAGACATTGGGGGAACAAATTCAGGTTTTACAAGAGCGGGTAACTACCCCCACTCTCCTCTCAGAGCCAGGATAAAAAACAGGGGTCGGTTCCCAACTGTGCAGGTTCTCAACTGCTTTGACCCACGAAACCATACTCCACGCCCATATCTGAAAATATAACCACCTTTCTCAAATATTTTTACATACCGGTTAAGTTTTGTCCTTTATATGCTTCCTCAGTTTGCTAAACTCGCTGCTGCTGCTGGTACTTTCAAATACCTTGAGAGAGTTAATCTCTCTTGGCTCAGGTCTCGTTACCTTCCTAGATTGCTCTTCACCCCCACCCCCTTCACCCCGCCTCTCCTCACTTCTACTCTCTCTCTTTGTTTTAAAAGTTAAAAGTTATAATTTTTACAGAAACCTCCAAAAGATAAAACAATTGAAAACAGAACAAAACAAGAAACAAAAAGAAAACAAGATAAGAATTTTACTTTAAATAAATCCAGTAAATTAATTATTTTAACTCTTCAGGAATGCAACAGCTGGAATTATTCCTAACTTTCTTGAAGATATGGTTGCCAAGCAACAGAAGTGCAGACTCTGCTTCTAATCCTAACCACGCACTAATATTTGAAACATGGGCTTTTCTAATTTCATATAGCAGAGTTTTAAAATAATGTTAAATATAAAGTAATGCAAAATTCTTTGCTACCAAATTAATACAATAAATTTGGCATATATTAATATATTTTTTATCAATTTATGTTACAAGTTTTAAATAAGGTAATAATTTGTTTATTCAAATGTTTAACCCTTTTTATTTTATTTTTTTATTGTATTTTGTGTTTGCCTTATTTTGTATAGTTATGAATAGAATTCTGGCGCCATTTGTTTTTAATTGTAAGTTTGTCCTGTATGTCATGTGTGTTGTATGTTGTGTATGTCACGTGACTATTTTTTATTATTTTTATTTTGTTGCAACAAAAGTCAATCTTATACCCCTTTTAAAAAAAATATATGTATATGTGGTACCACACTATTTTAAGATCATGGTTGGGGTATAATCATAGTATTATTAACACCCATTTTATGTGCAAAGTTCAAAAAGGTTTCAGTTACAAATATATGTACGTATATTTATGCCTCAACAAATAATGCAATTGCCAACAAAAAGAATTCTCTTTTTGAAAACAGTTTTGTTTTTTAAGTATTTTTTATTGTTATTCAAAGAAAAAAGGTAAGGGGAAACCTCAACATTAAGGTAAAGATAATATTAACAAAATGTCAATTTCTTGTTTGGGCGTCTTATAAACTTGTTTGTACTTTTAAATATAGCTATACGAATATGATAGCAAAAAAATTATTCATAAAGCTAAAGAAACATCAACAGGTTTCCACTTTTGGCTCCCAAACCCAACAAAGCATCATCGAAGTTTAATACCCTCAAAGTATTTGCAGGAACATATATTTAAAAATTATTTTGGTTTAATTTTATAGTTGGTTTAATTTTATACGTTTTTCTTTTATGTTATGTTATGTTAATGGGAAGCAATGGTTGTTAAAGTTTGTGCTTCTAAACAGTTAACAAGAGTGAAGTTGGTATCAAGCAAATTAACTCTAAAAAGCTTGTTAAAATTATGTTACTAACTTTTTTTTGCTGAAACAAAGTGTTCAGCGAGGGAAAGCAATACACTTTCTCATGAAAGATAGTGAGCATTTATTTTAGCCATTAAGGATTACGTTTACTATGAAATATTAGTAATGCACCACAAATGAAAATGAATGTCTATGCAACAATTGGAAAAATATAGCTTGTAGTATAAAAGACTTGGTCCCAATTACATTGTCCCTATTACACTGTCAACAAACTAAGTCAAACTGTGTACTAAGTTTGGGTTACTGAAAAACAAAAACAAGAAGAAAGGAAAAACAAACAAACACTTTATTATATTAACTAACTTAAGAACAAAGACACCAGAAGATATCACACCACAAAGACAACAGAAAATATCTGTATACAGTGAAGAACCCCCCCAAGCATCAAGAAAAGAAAAGTGAAGTGCTTTATAAGAGACTGGTCAAATATACTTCTATCTACCATATATGGACAATTAAGTTAACAATCAGCTAAAAAGCACTAGCTGGACCAGGATAAACAGTCATTTAATTTCAACTTGGTTACTGTGTAAAAACAATTGTATTATTGCTGTACTATTGTATTATCATTGTACTGTTGTATTATTGCTGTATTGTATTATTGCTGTACAACATTTACAATGTGCATAACCTTGCTAAACTGTTTAACCAACACACAGGTAAAAACGAAGTGGTAAACAAACGAAAAGTTACATGGTAACTACAAATTGCCTGTAATATTATTATCAGTCATAATTTGGGTCAGTGACACTGCATCCTAACTGAGGCACATGTTATTCAAAACAATCTTGTTCGGTGTCTGGGTACCAATATTAAATCCTGACACAGCAATATTTGATAAGTTGGTTATTCTCCATTCAGTAGGTTATCTGGAAGATAGCATCCATAAGAAACAACTGGATCTACATCAACTACTGGTGTATCACAGAGCAGTTCAACCAATGGAACAGAGAAGCTAGCCACTTCTGTTTCCTGCCCAGTGAAGCTTACCAGAGGGTGACAACCAGCAGTAGGGGTAATTTATAACATGGATGGGCAGTACTGAGTAGTAACTAATCACAATATATTTATATATAAAAGGCCTCAGTAATTTCTGTTTTACTTCTCACATACATAGCACTGTGGGACACATTATCACAATCCCTATCCCAGTATTTCAAAACACTCAGCCTACTACTACTGATAATACAGATGGTAACTGTAATTGCCCTAATAAAAGTGGGCTGCTATCTGCAGTACCACAAGGGCCAAACTACAACCACAAATTGGAAAAGAATTGGTATGCTTGGTTATAAAGTCCTGTTATATGTACACATACATACATACTATACATATATGCCCATATACACTACAAATATATACACCATATCCATATTACTAATATATATTAATGATTTGGGAATGCCTCTAAGACTCAATTATAAAACTACATTCCTCAGTCGAAATCCCGGGCCTAATATTCCCAGGCCCACCATAAGGGACTAAATTTAATTGGATAATAAAATCTGCCTATCAGTTGTACAAAAGAATGTGCAGACTGAATGACGGATGGGGCATGAGTGTATGGATGGTCAAATGGGATAACCACATGACAGTGTTTAGCCCACTGGGTTGTCCTCAGTCCATACATTATGCTTTTCTGGGATGGTGGGTAAACATCTCCCTTTAAAAAGACAAAAAGTGGGGGAATGTAGTAAGATGAGGCCCTGAAACAAACTCTTGTGTCAGAGGCCCAGTCTGAGGCCTGAAGCCTGAACCAAAGTACTTTCAAGCATTGCTAAGCAAAAGCTGGGCTGTGAGCCAGAGGCAAGCCTCTCTCACAGAAGTTGGCGAGAAGAGGGTTGCTAGAAGCAGGTGCATCTTAAAGACAGGGTCAAAAGGACAGTATGATGAATAGATCTGTCTGAAACAACATGATCAAAGGAGGAGACAGCCCCCAATGAGTCAAGGGGCAGTACTTCAATACGTCAGTAGGGATGAGTAATCTGTCCTGTAACTGTATAAAAGTAGGTCTCGGAGTGCGCATCTTTGTCTGGCCTAGGGGGCAGTGGAAAGTCCCGCCACTGACTGAGCCGGTCCATTGCCAGGGGGCACAAATTCGTAGTATGTCTTGTAGAGTCTACGGGAAACTATTTCTGTGCTTCGTTTGACAATAAACCTGGCTCGGGTTCCTTCATACCTTACTAGAGTCTGTGGTCAATGGGGGTTCTCTCAGAGTTTGCTGTGTCAGCTATCTGTGCAAAGCCGGGGCAGCACAAAGAGGGAACACGCATGCAGCCGACTGTTATCAGCATCGAACAAGAGCAGAGCACCACACCGGTAGCTACTGACAACAGAAATTATTTCTGAATTCATTAAATATAAGGAGTAAATAAGGCCATAATGGACTTTACCTTTGCCTTGAATTAGGCATAACTCACACTGACTATCCCTGTAATTTGAAGATGTAGCCATGTACATAACATCCAGAGCAGAGACTCAAATAAAACCCAGAATTACAATATACTGTAAATATCAGCCAGTATGATTGATCACACACAGATGTGAACACATTTAAATATTTTAACTGTGACACACAAGTGGATAGTTAGAAGAGGCTGGTGGAATACTAGAAAAAATATTCATATAAACTAAAACTGTAGTTAAAAACAACAAAACAAAACACGTTAACTCTTTTCTAAGACCTTACTGAAGACCGCTGCTGGCTATTCTTCATAATCAAATGAATCAAAGATGCTTTCACCTTTTTACATGTAGGTAATTGTAGTGAGGCGGTGTGGCTCCCCGCCGCCCCAGAGAGGGACAAGCCCTTCTGGACACCGGAGTGGGCGGAGCTAGGGAGCTCTGAGCCTGCCCCTCAGAGGGTCAGGCAGCGCCCAGGAAGTACAAAGGCTCCACCTCAGAACTCACTGGAGGTACAGCCACCGGGGAGGCCAGATACCTCCGGCCTGGCCCGCACCTGGGAAGCCCCTGCGGCCCTAGGTGCACCCAAGGACTGGTCTGACCTGCCCCTCGCCCGCTACCCAAAGGAGTTGCTGGGCCTGCCCCAAGCCAGTGTCGGGGATTTCTTTTATCCCGGACGGCTCAGGTTTCGTTGTCCGACCGCAAAGAGACAGGCAACGACCAGCAAAGATCTAACTATCAAGCTCTTTGTAGGCATGCAATACAATAGAGAACTACTACCCGTCTCCATAGAACCAGCCCCCTCCCCTCTGCAGATGCAAAGCTATCTTTATTAGCCACTTCGCTGCGTCATCACTTACGTCACGTCATCACTATATTTTCCCAGCATACAAGAGAGGAACAAAGAACAACTGTTATGTTTTGATAAGCTTCAAGGTTAGACAAAGAAATACAAGTTACTTCAAAAAGCATCTGCAAGCATTTTTCCCAGCCTCTGCAAGCATTCTCTTATCTAGCAAGGTCAAGCAACCTAGCGCCTGACTGTTTCAGCTAGTATATTTTTTCAGTAGGCCTCGCTGGTTGCTAAGCAGAACAGGCCATCAAGGCAAACTCATCACCAGCTACCCGGAGGAGTTGCCAGATCTGCCTCTTACTAACTACCCCGAGGAACCCATGGTGCTGGACCCCCCAGAGGACACCACCGTGACCCAGATACCACCAGAGGGGGAGCCTGGAAGTAGCCCGGGGGCAGCCGACCCTAGTCTGGTCTTCTGTCTCTGCTAGGGCCCCGGGCTGGGATGCAGTGGAGTGGGAGGGTTTGCATTCCCCCTGCCACCCAACTCGCAGCAGTCTCCCCCTCTCCAAGGTCCTTTTGAGGCCTGGGCTCATTGCTACTGTTTGTATTACTACTGCTCAGCCCCTGCCTGAGGGCCTGAGGGCCTGAGCGCCTGACTCATGGTTGCCCCGCCCAGACCTAGGGCCCGGGCTTACTGTGCTTATTTCAGTTGCCGCACGGGCTGCTGAGGGAGACTCCCACGGCCAGACTAATTCCCCCAAGACATCAACAGTGTATAGTGAGGCAGTGTGGCTCCCTGCCACCCTGGAGAGGGACAAGCCCCACCTAACCTCTTTACAGTAATGAATAAGACCTTTGGGGCTATATACTAAATATCTGAAAGCAAATATTACATCATCCCTTTGTGCCCATGAAAGCAATTATTGTAAAAATTCAACATTGAGGAAATGTATTTTTGCCCAACTACTTCTTTCTTCTAAATGTATTGTGCAATAATTTTTGTCTTACTATGATTTCTTTGGATTATAACTAAAAGTAGTTTAATAGTATAGGAATTTGAGAAATAAATTTACTATACTAATTATCAATGAAACACAGTGGGGGAAAAGTTATTATTCTGTTTGTGTAAAGTCCTGTGATGGATTATGTATTAAAATGTAACATATTCCCCTATTCAAAGGGTGTGATACCTAGTAGTTGACTATGCACACATCTTTTGCAGAGAGAAATGGGCCTTAAGCAAAACCATATCTACATCCAGGGCAAGCCCAATTTGGGATTGCTATGGGGAGCTGTATAGAAGTATAAAAATAGGGAGCTTCCCTGGAAAATCTGGAAATATCAGCAGCCATCCCTGCACATCAGAATTTTTTTTAATAAAATATGTATGGCAAAAATACTAAGTGGCTCACTGCTTTTTAATCTGAAATCTGTATTAAGATAAACCACACAAGAAAACCGGGCTTCTCTTTGAATATCAGTAAATGCTCACCGAAACTCAATAAATCCATAGTGTCTCCTAAACTTTCTGCATTTCCCATTACATGCCTCTTCAGCCCTATGGTGTTCTTGTCCTCCTGGTTTCCCCATCTCTCTTTCCCCGCCCCATAACTAACTCTCTTCCCCACCCCATCTGTCCAGGGTCTTCTCTCTCTCTCACCCTGTTTACAGCCCTTTAGATCTCCTCCTTCCCCCACCCTCCTACCCTATTTGCCCAGGGTTGGCTTTTGCTCTGCTCCTTGGGACTCTCCCCTTTTGAGTTTTCATTCCCACATCCTTCTCCTTCCACACACCCCTTCCCCGCTAGGTCATGCGCTCTTCAAACTGAACCTCTGTAGCTCTGCAGGCTCCCCAGAAGGTCACAGGCCCTTCTACTCTATCAAGAATGCCCACCTCCTCTGCACCCCCAGCCAGAAGCATCATTCACACACCTCTAACTCCTCCAGCTTCCCACATCACATGCATGCGCATGCATGCTCCTCCCCTATCTCACATACTTTGTAGAGCGATTATGTTACTTGGTGCTTCCTCTTAGCCTAGCTTCAGTAATCAGAACCAGATGAGGAGGCACCTAGACACACACAGTGGAGTCTACTGCTGATGGCTCACTGAAGAGCTGTGGCTAAGATCCCCCGCTGATGGGTAGCAGGAAGTACAAGAGCCTACATAGGGAGGTTGTAAGAATGAGTCAGGGAGGTGGCAGCCCTCTAGCACCTGTCCATGTATCTCTTAAATGAACCTAAATTCAAAGGACATTCCTCATTTTACTCTCAAAGTCACCTACATCCTACAGAAATTTAGTACCACCTCACTTCTGTTGCTGAAAACTATTTACATTAGAGACAATGAACTGAGGCTATAAAAAGTCATTTAAATCCCACAGCATGAAATTTGACCCCAAAAAAAATCATTCATGATTCATTTTGGGTCTCTCTCCTATATTTGGGCCTGTGGAAGTTGAAAAGCATGCCTCCTCCTGGGACCACAGATCCAAGCCATCTGAACTACAAGTTCAGTTCTAGACCTGAACTTTGTGATTCAGGCACGTCTCCAGCTGAAGCGAGCCTCCAGCTTTATAAGCAGTAGGATTTACCTGTACTAAATTTTAAAAAAAGTGCACTACAATTACAGTCTTACTTTGAGTCTAAACCATACAGGAATTTATATTCATGGATCATATAGTAGCTCTTGGAAGGCCTATCCTTGGAGCTACAGGAAGAGACTTAAAAAAAAAAAGTAATTTAAAGATAAAATGGGGGTCTCCAGATATCTTTACTTTGTATTTGTTTACAAACATTCCTTTAATACACAGCAGTCTAGCTTACTTATTTTTGCAAGACAGGGAATCTTTTTCAGTACAGAAATTAAGCCCTTATGGCTCTTATTTTTCCTGACCAGAATAATGAGTGGCCCATAACAACTACCTCAAGTCTAGTCACAGACAAAGTGGATGTCTGTCTGTGATCATTACTTGTAGTGATCATTCAGCACTATCAATATAAAACTTTCTTCTACAGAGCGGTTTGTTATTGGTGTGGGTGTACACTTGTGAGGCAGCAGCATAAAATTGGACGTGTGAATGGAAACTGTGACAACTGTGTGTCTCTGTATACCTGTGTGAATAACTGCCTGAATGCCTAGCTAAATCAAAGGAGGCTGTACAATGGCTGTTACAAAACCTAGCAGGAAAGGTAACATATGTACACAGCTTCCAAAGAACTAGAATAACCATGGCTGGGACAGTAGTTGGGGGAAGAAAGCTACCTAGCTGGCATCTCTTCCCAAGGTTAAGATTTCTTCTTTCATATGTATCACAAGTTAATAGACCATTCAGCCACCTAACCACTACATCAAGGGTAGCACGGTATTGCAGTCCATCCTCCAATCTTCTAATTGCGTACTCTTCCACCACATTTGACCATCTGCATTGCTGCCCTGCAGTCACACTATGAGCAGAGGCAAATTTTTGCATTGTGGCAGCCACTCTGGTCATTCCACTCAGCAAACCTGGTAAACCTAATCCAAGATATATATCCCAGCTTGCAAACAGGTGGATGTAAATTAGGGCTTCTGAAATTCCTCAGCATGCCTGTCGCTATTTCAGAGTTGCTGCCACTCTTCAAGCACATAGCTGTGAGCTTTGATCAGCCATTTTTCATCTGAGATTGGCACTTGGCTGGCAGCACTGGAAATGAGTTGCAGTGGCCACTCACGCAAAGAATGTTGAAGTCAGATGTGTCAAATCAGCATATGAACAAACACATATAAAAGTAGACATTAATGTGTGGCTAAGGCAACCACTAATGATATCGGAAGCTGTGTTCAGCTCCATATCAACAAGATGCATATGCCCACTTCTTCCCCAAAATTCTGCACAATATTTTGCAGGAGCAGCTACCAGCACCAGGACTGAGGTTCATAAAACATTTGACTCCGCTCCCCAGGAGGTTCCTGCCATCTTCTGGATCAATGCAGGGTGGGAGGTCATCTTCTGTAAGTGTTCTAGATAGGACTGGTATTAGACTGCAGTCCTGCGTGACAACTGGCTAGAAAGGGAGGGGACAATCCTCAACACAGATTATAAGGGGTCGATTGGCCTAGCGATTGTCCAGATGGAAGATTGTGGTCATCGTCTTAGACTTACTTAATGTAAGTCTCACTGACAAAGGTAAGTGGCCAGAGCATTCATGTTCTGACTGAGTGACCCTTCAATACTGTGTAGATCATTACCCATATCAGCAAGACAGATGTCATCTGCCTACGCATACTTATTGTTGATAGGTCATAAGTATATACATTGAAAAGGTGAAGAGCTAGAATGGATCCTTGAGGGAGTCTGTTACAAAGATGCCTAAGCTGGCTGACGTGGTCTCCAGCTTGCAGAAAAATTTCTCACTTGTTATCATTTCCATTATTAACTGCACCATGGGTTTACAGGGAATAGTCTGAAACAACTTGGAGGCCAACCCCACATGCCAGACAGTATCATATATCATTGACAGATTCACTAGAACAGGAGCAACTTTCTAGTCCTTCTCAAAGACATCACCGATGTCTTGTGTTAAGTAAATGAGTTGGTCTTGGTTACATGTCTAAAGTCAGACTGAACAAAAGGGGAGATCACATCATTTATACACATCAGAATCAGTCTCTCCATAAGCTTGCATGTGACAAAGGAGAGAGCTCTGAGGATCTTCCAGCAATTTTACTGGTTTCAGAATGGCTATGACCTTTGCCATGCACCACATTTTTGGGATGCAGTTGTCCTGGAAACATTGCTTGAGGAACCAAAGCATCAGCTTTTGGGCCTACATGAAGTATGAACACCATATGGATATAATGCAGACCTTAAGTATTTAACGTTACCTACTAGCAAAAAAACTGCAATTCTGCTTTTCCATAAATCTATTTCTGACCCTGTGGCTTTGAAAAAATATCAAATCTTAAAATCATCACTGGTCCCTAAACTAGCAGCACATTTTTGCACCTCCAATGTTGCTTTCTTGCTACCTCCTTCTGTTGACGCCATAAGCAGCTTTAGAAGGAGACAGTCATTCTTCTTAAAACAAGGTGGGTTATGAGGGGGTCAAACCCCATGGAAGAGGTGCAAGGCCCATCTGAAAACTTAGGAGATCTCTAGAATGTCAGAACAAAGGGCCATGAAAATGACCTGAAAATGGCCCCTGCGGATATGCTAGGAGTGGTGGTGGTGGTGGTGGTAAGGGGGGGAGGGAGAACATTTCGATGACCTTCTGGTTTTATAGGCATCACCAATATATATTGATACAAGGCTGCGGATTCATTTTTCATAAAGGCTCAATTTATTAATTAGGTACATTTAGAAATATTTTAATTAGTACAATCATAACACATGAAAACTTGAAATATTAGAGGGCAGGAAATAAGTGAATGAATCAAGTACAAAAATGTAATCAATTTTCTGCTACACTTTAAAGCTATAAGCATCTCACTGTTCTTAATATAATCTTTATAGATCAAAAAGGATAGGTCTTTATTTACAAATAGAGACATTGTAAATTTAAAAACAAAGTCATATTTAAGTCAACACAATGATGTTAGATAGTCACCTGGCTCTGTTTAGCCTTTAGTAACAGACAAACACTTCCCCAAACATCTCCAAGGAAAACTCTACAATCTTGTCCTCCACAAACCCACCCCAGAGATCTTCTGGTTGCTTCCCAAGATATGATGGGTTCCCTTGTTTTCATATCTGGCCATGGCACTCTTACTGAAGGAATATCAGGACTCATAAAAACCATCCTCAAACCACTCACCACACAAAAGGGCCAGCTTCCTCCAGGACACAACCAACTTCCTTCAGAAACTCCTCAACATTAACAACCTCCCTCAGAACACCATCCTTGCCACTATGGATATCACCTCTCTATACACCAACTTCCTTCACAAAGACAGCATCTGTGTCTGCCACAAATAGACAATGTACAATGTTCAGAGATACACCCCAAACTTCACCAAACTCATCCATTTCATCCTCATCCATAACCACCCCACAGTCAAACACTTTTCCAACCCATGGGAACAGACAAGGGTGCTAGAATGGCTTCCCAATATGGGCTACCTTGAGGAAGAGTTTCTGGACATATGCACCACAAAACCAATGATACACCTGAGATACATGGATGATATTTTCATCCTCTAGACAGATGACCTAAACTCCCTCAAACTTCCACAACCACTTCAACGTCAACAACCACCACACATCCATAAAACTCCCTCTAGAACACTCCCACATCAGCATCAACTTCCTGGACACTACAATCAGCTTCAACAATCAGCTTCCTATAGACCGCTATATACAAGAAATCCACAGATCACCACACTTATCTTCACAGATCCAGAAACGACCCCATTTATACCAAGAAATCTGTTACCTACAGCCAGGCCCCTCAGGTACCACAGAATATGCTGTGAGGAGAAAATCTGGGATCCATACCTTAATGTACTTCACACCACCTTCAAACAAGGACACTCCACCAGAGAAGAAGATCACATAATAGAACAGGCCATTCCAATATCCTGAGAGAGCCTGCTTCAATACAGAAAAAACAAAACAAAAACTCTCCAACCACCCATCCCCTAGTTGTCACCTACCATCCACACCGGAACCCATACGAGGTATCATTAAACAAGTATAACCCACACTCAATGTGGACAACATCCTGAAATAAATCTTTCCTGAACCTTCTCTTCTGGCCTTCAAACAACCCCCACTATCTCATTAAACTCACCATCAGAAGCAAGCTCCCTGCAGACCAGGATACACCAGCTGAAAGTGGCACAAGACCCTGCCATAACAACACATGCAAAACCTGCATACACATCTCTGCTGCTACAGTGATCAATATCCCCCACAACACACCTTCCAAGATCCATGGCTACACATACATGCCTATCGCAACATGTGGTGCACCTTATGCAGTGCACTAAAGGCTCCAAGAACTATGTGGGTGAAACTAATCACTGTGCTCTCAAATGAACTTGCACAGAAAAATGATTAAAAACCAAAAAACACCATATCACCTGTGGATGAACACTTTTCACAGGGCAATCACTCCATATCTGACCTTTCAGTCCCCATCTTCAAAGGAAACCTGCACAACAAAAGACAAGCCTGGGAGCCCAAATTTTGCTCAACACTAAAAATCATGGTCTTAATAAAAACACTGGACTTATGGCTTATTACAACAATCTGTAATGCACAAACTCTTCCCTCCCACCACCCTTTTGTCCTATGACTGCAGAGGTGTTAACTGGCCACTTTACCTTGTATGATCGTTTAGAATGTGTGTTAATTTATGCTAAACAATCTGTTCCCTGTATTTAGCTGTGACACTGAATACCTTTTCCAGACCTGAAGAAGAGCTCTGTGTAGTTCAAAAGGTTGTTTCTTTCGCCAACAGAAGTTGTTCCCATAAAACGATACTACCTCACCCACCTTGTCTCATTACATGGGCAGTATGATTTACGAAGCTAAAAATCATTTAAATAAATGACACACAAACATTGCATTGTTAAATAGAAATACTGATATCACAAGCATAATATTATGAATAGGTTTGCATCTAAGCACTCTGTGCAAAACTTTACACTGACAAATCAAAGGCCCACAGAATTTCTTACCATCTTTTGCTAAGATATTTCTCAATAGGCCAAGGTGCAACTATGTAGGGATAGTAGTTTAAGATTAATTGTACTTTTAATATGACCTATCAATCGAAAGTATTGAGAATGAAGAGGAAAGAATGGTTACAGTAACTGTAGGTTTTTTGTTTGTATGCAGATCCCGCTGCAGCTGCTCACATGCATGGGCTTGCAATCTTTTAAATAGCAGGACTTGTCAGGACTGCTCATGGGCTCTGAGCATCCTAATGCTCCCATGAGAGGGCACAAAGGATGGAGTTGCCACGACCCTACCTCAGTTCTCTCACAATTTAAAGCCTGTGTTAGCTGGGCCCCAAAAGCAAGGATGAAGACAGTGTGGAGGACAACAGTGTAGATCGCGCAACAGTTACTGTAAGATAAGTAAGCGCTTCCTCCTCTTCTAGAACGCGACAGTGCAGAATCCACTGTAGGTGACTAGCAAGCAGTACCTCCTCGGAATTATGGGATGAGGAGTATCAGAAGCATTAGCCGAACAGCAAGTGTAATACTGCTCTCTCAAATCTTCCCTGAGGGCTAAGTCCAATGTATAATGTCTAGAAAAGGTCGGTGTGAGTTACTCCATGTTGCCACCGTGCAGATTTTGGATATTGGCACATTTCTAAAGCAGACAGAAGAATCTGCTTGAGCTCTGGTTGAGTGAGTCTTGCTATTAGGTGGTAGAAGTACACCAGCCAACTGGTAATCAAGATACTTTGTACTATCCAGTTAGGATTTCTCTGTGATGAAATGGCCTTACATTTAAAATGGACAGCTAAAGCCAGAAATAAATAGGAAGAGAATATAAATGCTACGTTGTCAGAATGAAACCAAAATAAGTCTCTGGAAACATCCAACACATTTAGCTTCTTGTTTCCTGATATAGAGTGGGGATTCAGAAAGACAGGTCAACTGATTGATTCAGATGAAACTCTGAGACCACCTGTGGGATATTGTTTCACTGCCACCTTGTCCCTGTGAAATATTGTGAAGGGAGGGTCAGATATAAGTGCATGAAATTCACTCAGACTTCTGGCCAAAGAGAGATTAGAAAGTAGTAGTAGGCTATTATCACATATGTGAGGTAGCCACTAGTGGGGATGTAGGACATACTTTGTCAGTGACTTACACAAATATTTCCTAGACAATAGAATATGAAGAGTCAGAATTCCAGGGCTCTGGTGAAGAGTGTGGTTTGATACATGCACACTGCACAGCCAAGCACATAGATATGGCAGATTCATTCTGAAAGGCAACGTAGCTGTGGATGACACTTGGGTTTGTCTTTATTAGAGACAGAGCTATTCCCAACTCTGCCTGTAATGGTCTTGTGCAACCTCTCATTTACCCATCTGTAAAATGGGAGGAATGATACTTAAATGCTGCCTAAACTAAAGTTATGAGGCCTTGGTGAATAATATATTAATATTTGTATTATCATAGTACTTACCAGCCCTAATATTGGAGCATCATGCTAAGCACTGCACAGTTACCGAATTAAAAAAAACAAAAACAAAAAAACAGTTTCTGCCCAAAGAGCTTATAACCTAAGTATAAGACAAGGGACAACAGATGTATACAGATGAGGGTTTGGGGGAAGTACAAAGAAACAATTATACAATATCGGTCAGTATGATATGCTGTGAAGTAAACATGATCATAAATACCTGTAAGATGAGTTCAGACTAGAACTCATTGCCTCCTTCTGGTTTACAGAACAGCACTGCACTCCTTCCCATAGGCCAAAGGAGTAACTGTCACTGCTGTGTCTCACCAGGAGCTCAAGATCCAGAGGAGAGAGACTCAATGCAGATGGAATGTTCATAGATTTTTGCAGCAAACCTCTAAAAGGTTCTATTGAGCATGCACATCTGGCATTTTTCAGAGCCTTATGACTCAGATCTAGGTGTATTTTTACAGACACAGCAAAAGACACCACTCTGATCCTACAACTACCTCCTGTCCAATTTCAAGTCCCTGCTCCAAAACAATGAGGCAATGGAACTCTTCAAAGAAATCGTTGGGGGGAAATTTAACATGGGGGGGGGGGGGAAGAACCGACTTACTTTTCCCTAACCTCATTCTCAGAAAAACCACTGAGTTGTTTTTGCAGAAACTTTCATAAACATTCAACACGAAGCAGACAGCATGAATAGAAAATTTCAATCCCAGTACTTATAATTTTGCCAAAATTCAACTAACTGAAAAGAGGAGCATATAAGTGTTCAGCAACCTCTGTCTGTAATGGACTAGGATAATTCGCTAGTTGTATCTGTGCCACCCTGAAAAGAAATGAAACCTTATCTAAGTCTAAAGCATAATGATCACTCTGACATCATGAAAGGAGAGAACTGATGGGAAGCAGCAAGCAATAATAAAACAGCTTCCACCAGAAGGAAAAGAAAAAATAATCCTTAGGATATTCACTTACAGTTGTGCTGTTTGTCACTAGAAGTCGCTGCACCATTCGGGGAGTTCCTGGAAAGAAAGCAGACATCTAGTCAAAGACAAAAGATGACTGCCATCTTGTTTAGGCTGGAGCTTATTGCGGTCATCCCTAATAAGAGGACATTGCTTAATGAGGACCGTGGCTCAATATATAATGACAGACCCAAACAGGGCCCTACCTTTGTTTCCTTAGCACATTAGGAGCTAAAGCAGCCTGGAGAGTTCCATATTTTGAACATGTCATTACCAATGTTGTCCACTCTTGGAATTTTATCACAAGTCTTGCAATATCTGATGTTTTTTCTGATAGCTCCAGCTCCTAGAATTGAGTGAATATCAACTTACTTTTAGTTGTTTTTTTAAAGGGAAGGTTCAAGCCCTCCCTGTTGGGAAGAAAAGCTGGAAAACATGAACTCTAAAGATTCAAAACACCAAGACAAATAAAAAGACCCAATCTTTCCCTGAATTTCATGGGTTTTTGATATCTGAACAATGAGGTCTGAATGCCTGAGCTTGGCAATTCTGCATTACCTTCTCACCAACTTGTTCCTTAGGTCATGTGGCTGTGGTCTCCCTTATCCAGAAGCAGCAGGAGACAGCACTTGGCTTTACAGAAGTCAGTTTATTTTAAATTGCCCCAGATCTCCTCAGATGTCTATTAGTTGTGCTGCTGCTTTGTGGGAGAGGGGTTATATTCTCATTGAACTGTAGTAGAGGCTGCTTTGATCTAAGCACTTTAACTTACTTCTACCAGTAGTAACTTCATAAAAGTATTAAGATTGGGGTATTCTCTAGATCCTCTCCCTACTAGAGCCACTTCTAGGCTGGAGGAAGAAGGCAAGAAAAGCATGAAAACTCTTGCAATGAATCACTGACCCACAGAAGTCAGGCTCTCAACTGAGCTGTACTTCCTGAAGTGTAACAACAGGGGGAGAGAGCATTCAGCTTAAACAGGGAAAACTATGAGAAGGCTCTCCAAAGTGTGAAATGATGGTGTAAAGTCAACTTGTACTGGGCTAATGGAGCTGCAGGCAGCCATTACTTTGCTTAAAATCGATGACAATAATTAACTCTGCAATATTCACCACCTCTACAGAAGATCCACCATGAAAAAAATACCACTAAATGAAAACTAGCATTAGAGGTGAACTGGGACATCAAGGAAAAGGAAACTACACAAAAGTGTAGTACTGCACGTTAGTTATGTTTGTATATTGCGTAGTATTTTAAAGTTATGTCAAGGTTGCCTAGAACATATAGCTAGGCCCTCCTTTTTTAGTAGGTGTATAAATCTAAATACATGCAAGGAATTTTTTAGGAACAATCAGACAAAACATATTTTGCCTGATAAGTCATGAAATGTATATAATATACCCCAAACTAGAATCATATCTCACAAACACTTACCCTTATGTTTGGTCCCACCCTTAATTGGAACATCATTAACAAGAGATTAATACCCTATCTCTAGAACTGTTTGTAAAGAAGCAAGTCCTTAGTTATGTCATGCTTGGGTAGCAAAGCAAAAAAAAAAAAAAAAAAAAAAAAAATGATGAATTTCAGCACACATTCTTAGTAATTAGCCTGCTTCTTGCCAAGCACAGCCTAAGGCTTATGTAGAAATCAGAACTGACCATTTTCAGTATCAGATAACTCAAACATCTCCAAGAAAAGAACAGGAGTACTTGTGGCACCTTAGAGACTAACAAATTTAGTAGAGCATAAGCTTTCGTGGGCTACAACCCGCATCCGAAGAAGTGGGTTGTAGCCCACAAAAGCTTATGCTCTAATAAATTTGTTAGTCTCTAAGGTGCCACAAGTGCTCCTGTTCTTTTTGAGGATACAGACTAACACGGCTGCTACCCTGAAACATCTCCAAGAAAGTATTCCATGTAGTTTAATATAAAAGGACAACACATACACTTGGAATATTGTCTCCCTCTCGATTGCAAATAAAGGGAATGAATCTACAGTGACTGGACACTTAGTATCCCACACAAATTACCCTCTTCAGATATATTAATTTAGGACCAATTGGAACCATACTACCATTTGTATTACTGAGAGATCTCCACCTAGACAAGCAGTCTCTTGGAAGCACCATCCCCGAACCTCCATGTGGTCAATAGGTATTAAAGACTGCATGATGCTTTTGTATACTGTAGAGTGTTTAACCCAGGTATCCTGATCAAATCCCAAATTAGATACACTCAACCTACGAAAATCCCCATTGCAGATTTGATTAGATACAGCACACTTCAAATCGTGTTCTTAACTATACTGTACTAACTGTACTTTTTCTATGCACCATCAAAAAGTAGAAGTTACACCCAAGAGTTGGCAGCATTTTAGTGGTGGATGAAATAACTCCTGTGTATGCTTTGAATATTATGTTCAGTGTGTATATAATTTTGGTAAATTTGCAAAGCACTGGTTTTCCAACTTTTTGATTATGTAAATCACTTCATAAGAAAGAACTCATCATGGGCCAACTCCCTTCCAAATTCCCAAAAATCTAACACCACTTAGTTCTCAATGTTTCAAATATTTGTGGATCACCAGGAACAGGGGCAGCACCAGCCTCTTCCCAGTGGCGGCAGTGAGGTGGCTAGAAAGAAAAAAAATGGTGGAGTGGGGGAGCTTACTTCTGTACTGCTGCTGGCAGGGCTCTGCCTTCAGAGCTGGGCAGCCAGAGAGCAGTGGCTACTGGCGGGTATAATGTTAAAAACTGCTACCAGACAGAGTGGGTAACAATTGCCCCACTGGGATGAGCCACCTGTAGTGTTTGCAAAAATAGGGTGTGGAGCAGAGGCGCTTTTTTATTTCCCCTCTGACAGGACATGCTTTCCAAGGCTGTGTCCTTAAAGGCACAGGGCATCCTGGTCCCTAGACACATCAGTTCTTCTCTATCTGATATAACACAGGAGACTTGACATATTTTACATTCCCCCCCCACACATACACACACACACAGTGTCATACAATTTGACTATTTAAAATAATCCCTTATCAGTTTATGTGTCTGCATAAAGTCTCATAGCAATTCACTAAATTTGTCTTATCTGCTGCTGTGATTTCCTGAATTGCACTCCCGGTCTTGTAATGCATTTGAAATATAGTTTTGCTCCTTCTAATTGTTTACTTTTAAAAATATTATTTTTGTTACTCTTAGCACTTCATCCTTTACCTTGTCAACATTGTGCAGATTGATGTCCATGTGCTATTTAATTTATATTTTAATAGCAAATAATCATTGAAAATATTTATAAGTAAATAGTTGCTAGTAGCTTTAGCAATGACCTTTGTGTTTCTAGTATAGCACTACCTATATTTTACTGTGATTTTTAATTTGGAATTTTTAATTCTAAATTTTTCTTTATTTTTATAGCACAAGCTCATTCTGTTGGATCATGTGACCTCCAGTCTGATTGATTTCCTGGCTTGGTGTCAAAACTTCTTCATTTTCATTTGGCTAATCCCCATTGGTGGATCGCCTTTCTCAACTGTTTTTTTGCCTCTCAATCCAGCCCTTAGTGTTTTTTCGCAGGTCACTGCTTGTGTGTAGAACTTGGTTCCTAAATATTCACTAAGGGAGTATACTATTTCATATGAAATCCGCCGTAAAGGCAAAAATCGACTGTGTAATTTTTACTGGACATAAGAATAGTCATCCTGGGTCAGTCCAATGATCCATCTAGCCTAGTATCCTGTCATCCAATGGTGGCCAGTTGCTTCAGAGGGAATCAACAGAACAGGCAGTCATCAAATGATCCATCTCCTGTCATCCACTCCCAACTTCTGGCAGTCAGAAGCTAGGGACACTCAGAGCATGGGGCTGCATCTCTGACCGTCTTGGCTAATACCATTGATGGACCTATCCTCCAAGAACTTCTCTAATTCTTTTTTGAACCCAGTTATAATTTTGGCCTTCACAACATAATGAACACACATGTACAACCCCAAGATTGGTTGACAACCAAAAGAATTCAGAACTTATGTGTCCACACTTCCAAGTCATGACATCTAAAAAAAGAAATAAATGATATTGGGTTCTTTTTATGTGCCTTTTTGTTCCAGAGCCTTTAGGGTTCAGGAGGCTCAGATCCACTGGAGGAGCCTAAACACCTGAATGAATCTTGGCCTAGCCTCATACTTCTGATGTTACTATTCCCAAACAATTCATATACCAAAAGCCATATCTACATTACAAACTTATGTTAACGCAAGTTACATCAGCATACTGTCATTGCAGTTACTATGTCACTTGTGCGCATGCCTACTGGGCTCCTTGTGTTGGTGGTGAGCGTACTTACCAGTCGCACTTGTATTGATTCAGAGTGCAGTCCACCATGGGTATGTATCTCACTATACTACTTGACACCAGCCATTGCACTGTATTTTGGGAAGTTTTGGTAATCTGGGGCCCAAACGGGTCACATGGGGTGACTGGGAGCATGGGATCAACTTCCCATAATGCAATATTCACCATCCCACAATGTTATACATATCTCATAATCTTTGCACCTTTTTTCCTAAATCCCACAAACCCGTGTAACCCTCGTCACAGGGGCACCATTTCAGATTTTCGTAAGAGGCGCAATTTTAACCATGATTTCAGGGGCTACTTGGGCACCTGAAAACTCTATGGGTTTTCTGTAGTGTTTTTTTTTTGTTTTGTTTTTGTTGTTGTTGGTTTTTTTGCCCACACACGCACATATAATTTGGAAATTAATAGGAGCACTGTATCTAATTCCTATATAAAGAAAGAAACACACACACACACACACACAATTTCAGCCATATTTTAAAGTTTAAAACAATCAGGAGATAATACAGCAAAATATTCCCAATCCCAAACCTTGAGATATCAGTTTTGGAGTCTTAAGACAGATATCACAAACACAAGTTTGATACTTTGTACCCTATCTTTAGTAGAGAAATAAAAATAAAACAAAATTGCTTAAAATCTGCGTATTTTCTCCAACACTCTATGATACTGCCATTATCTACTCTATTTTAGTCTACAGTGGAGTCGCATCATAGGCGCATTTAACTTACGCAATTTTAACTATACGCTCTCGGCAAAACAAAACAAAAAAGAGAAAAATAACAATTTAAATACTGTACCTGTAGTCCAGGCAATTCCACCTGCCATTCCACTCAATGAGCGTTTGACTATACGCGATTTTTGCCTTATGCACTGATTTCAGAACCTAACCCTCGTGTAAAATGCAACTCCCCTGTATTGTTTTTCATGCCACTAAAAACTTACTTAATTTTAAAATACGGGGCTAAAGTTTTTCTTCTCTTAATAAGAATGGAAATTTATTTTTCTAATTAATTTGGCATTTATGTTTACCGATCACACTCATGTACGTGATTCACTAATATTTGGCTCCATCTTTACTATTAGTATCAGACTTGGAACCACATTTATTTTCATATGAATTAAGGTATTTTACAGATATAATTAAAATAGAATTTGAAAATAAGCGACTTTCATCTGCAGTGTCTAAAGTTGTGTGTTTATCTAATTTTTTTTTTTTAAACCTGCACTGCTAAGGTGAGCATGAGCTAAATTTACATTCTAGAAGCATGCTATTATTTATTGTGCTGCTTTAAATAATGAATGACAAAGCACAATATGGTAATAAAAGTAATAATGATTACTTCCAACCAGGACAAGTTTCGCATTTTAGAACTCACTACTCTAAGAATTAAATTTAAGCATAAGAGAAATAAAATTATGAAATGCACAGACCAATCAAAAAATTAAAACAAGTACTCTAATCCTTAACAAATTTTGAAAGAATAAAACTTCAGAGAATATATGTGCATTGCACATTTTGACAGGACGTACCAAGTAGTAACATCACCACAAGTGTGTGTGAGAGAGACAGTGTGTGTTGGAGGGGCGGAGGGGAGAGGAGTGTGGGAGGGAGACTGTGTGTTTGTGTGACAGAGAGAATGTGTGTTGGGGGAGTGTGTGTAGGAGACTATGTGCACCTGAGTGAGTGTGTCAGTGTGTTGTCTCTTTAAGCCAAGCACTCAGGAGCCTGAAGCTTATTCAGTGCAGCAGCGGTCACAGCTCCCACTCCTGAGCCAGAGGCACCAGCACAGACAGGCTCCCTGTCTCCCCACCCCAGCTCAGCAGAGACCCACTCAGGCATGGCCACCTCTAGCATTGGGCGAGCTCCCCCAGCGCCCCACCAGCCATGGATCAGCTTCCCAAAGAATAAGATAAGACATTTATCAGAACATGGAGTGTAAGAACATTACACCAGCCTGGAGCACTTGCAGTAATGATGCACGAACTGAAAAGATATATGAGTGGGAAATCTGTTTATGCAAAATGAGACAAAAAGGCCAAGGAGAATTCTACTATGATGAACATAGGATATTGACATTGGGAGAAAAAGATGGGGGCACCAGGATGGAGTCACATTTGTGCTAAAACCAAAGGCAAGCCAGCATTTAACCTAATTATTAAATCTCCTCATATGCTGAAGATTAGATTCAGAATCAAATTTGGTACAGTTACAACAGTACAAATATGTATGCCAACTTCAGCAGCACCCAAGGAAGAAATTGATTAATTTTGTAATGGTTTAAAGAAAGCAATACCAGATGATTCAAAACAAGACATGTTACTGGTGAAGTGACATTTTAATGTGAAAGTAGGATCAGGCTGTTTTTCCTGGATTGGAGTAATAGGCAGATTTGGTGTAGGTGGAGAAAATAAAAGAGGAGAAAGGCTACTCATTTTATGCCTAAATTACACTGTGTTGATAACAAACACACTATTTGAACAAAGAAAGCTGCAGAGGAAGTGGACTTGGATATCGCCTGATAGGCAAACAAAGAATATGACACACTTCATACTTGCGAATCAGCATTTGTGTCTTTTCAATTAAAATGTTCGAGATTACCATAAAGAACATCTCTCAGAAGTCTTCCAGCAAAATCAGGGAAAATCTGAGATGACATTCCTGAAATTTCTCAGGTAAAATACAAGCAAACTCCCCCCTCCCCTTTCTCTCACTTAAAAAGCCCAATTTAAAATAATGTCTATAGGTCATTTTAGGGGAACGCTCTTGCACATCACTGCTAAGGAATGTTCCAATTTATATCTTTTGTTCAGACTCATCTTTAATAAAAGTGCTATAATTAAATGTCTCTGGTAGCCATAGTAAAGCTTTTAAAATCAAATGGTAATTGCACATTTTCTCCTCAAATCTAGGGTAGGCATTTTAGGACTATTAGGTTTTTTTTTAGTCATTTTGCTGTAAATGAAAACACAATGGATATACCTTAATTAATTTCTTTAATAAGATTCTGCTGTTATTAGATTTGAACTCTAGGGAAAGCATAAACCACCAATTACAGATTGTCAATTGCAATTAAATCTTCAAAATATTCCCAAAATGCAGGTGTGAAGTCTGAGAGAAAGATGATAATGAATGCTCAAATAATTGAAAGGTTTTTTTTTCCATTTAACATAGTGGGGCCCAACAGTGCCATTACTTTTAAAAGCCTGTCAGCAATTCTAAGGAATTTACAATTTAGCCATTTCCATAAACATACTGTGAAGATTAATCTTGCATACAATTTTAATTAATGAAAAGTTGTATCAAGGTAGTTCTGGATACACTGCAGTTGGAGAAAAAGAATGCTATTTTCTTGCCTGTTACAAAAGCTTTTTTGTGCCCCTGTAATTTCCCTAAACTTTGGAAATGTTCAGCATTGGGGTTCTGGTTCAGGCTCATTTCTACTAAGAAAAAAAAGTATATTCAGTGTCTTATATATATATATGGAAGGTGCTGCTGATATCCACTAGTTTCTTTGAAGAAAAAAACAACCCATCTTTCAAAATTATGGTGGAAGTACTTAAATATCTACTATTTTATCAGTCCTACCACATTATGTCAGAGATCCTCAAAAATCAGTAAAAGCCTGTCAAAAAGGTCAAATATAGACAGTTACCATTTTAATCTCAAGATACAAAACATACCTTAAAAGGTGGCCTTTTGTGGATGAAAGACTGACTTTTTTTAACATGTGATGAAGAGGAATTAATTAGGCAGTCAATTTCAGTTCAAAAATTTCTGTGTGCCTTCTTTGTTTTATATAGTGTGTGGCTAAATTGTCAGCATAAAAAGGAGCAATACTCTCTCAAGCCCTGTGGTTAAGACACGGGATAGACCAGGAACTAAGAGTTCAATTCCTAGCTCTGGAGACTTCTTCTGTGACCTTGGGCAAGAAAGTTAGTTTCTCTGTGTATCAATTCCCCATATGTAAAATGGCAATGATGATTCCTTTCTCCCAACCTTTGTCTGGGACTAAGTTCTTTGGGGTCAAGGACTGTCTCTTACTATGAGCACACACAGTGCCTAACAGCCTATTTCTATAGGGCTTCTAGACACTATTTTAATTCAGATAAATAAATGTTTCTGGTCAGTGAATTGATAAAATAATTAAACCAGGCTGCTACTATACTTTTATACAAAAAGCTATGGTTTAGTTTAACATTTTCAAACATCTTCTTTTAAACTCTGTTTGTAGTGTTTTTAGAAACTTTACAACAAATCTGAAAGGAACATAGGTCTGTTTTGTTCACTTCCTTGTTTGTACACCATATAATATTGGGAAAGTGTCATTTCAAAGATAGCACCAGTTCATTATTCCAGATTCACAAAGAAGACCCTGAAAGGAGCTAAGCTATAGGACACTTTCAGACAGGATAGTCCAATAAAGATTCTTACAAATGATGCAGATTCAATATTTATTAAAATTATGAAGACGGGAAACAATAAAGTCCCAAGCAAAGTGTACTTACTTTACTTATGTACCACTTGATTTACATCAGTTCAGCCCACCATGAAAAAAAGAAAGGCCGAAACATTTTGGCTCTCATCCTAGCATCCCCTCTGCCTCCTGCCTCCCTTTTGTAGGATACTGGGGAATTCACCAGTTCCTCACAGCTGAATACACTCTGCTGTCCTGCACATTTCTGCAACAAGGATAGGCAGCTGTGGTCTTCCCTATAGAAAGAAGTTAACCCTCTCCCTGACATCTTCAGGAGAGGACCTACACAAGCTATAACAGGATTAAAAAACTACTTTTTGAAAAAAATAGCTATATTTTAAATCTGCATTATCAATATGTAAATAACAATTACCCAAAAATGAAAATGATAAACATTCTCTAAATCAACTTTCTGCCAACCAGCTATATTTAAAGCAATCTAACCAAGCAATTTTTTGTTAAATTTGAGAGTGTCTTTAACCAACTCTTCCTCTTCAGCATGCAAAATAAAAGGTAGACAGAGGTATATGTATATATTATCAGAGTAATTTCCCCAAGACTTGGAATTTTCCTCACAATGAAAGCACTTCTCATATTCTCATGGCTATTGTGAAATGAAGAACTTACAATCATTCAATTTATATTAAATTGAAATCTATAGAACCAGATACTACATAAATAGAAACAGTTTTATTGCTCTCTAACTGAAACCCCCCCCCCCCAAAACTTAGAGCTGTGACTCTCTCTCTGTCCTTAACTGACTCAGTTATGCTGAAATACTCTATAGAACATATGATTTTTTGAAAGTGTAATATATTGGGTCAGGTCAGGCTTTGTAGCCTGGTACTGTAATGGCAGTAGACAGGATCACCTGCGATTGGCCAACTCTGGGTGCTGAGCAGCAGCTAGGTAACTTGGCATACTCTAGGAAAGTGCCAACACCTTCAGACAGATGAGTACCTGAAGAAGGTAGTAGTAACCCTCAATGGAGGTGTAACCATGCCTCAGTGGGCCACAACTGAGAATGCCAAATTCAGGACAAACTGCTGAAAAATAGGGCAGATAGCCACCAGTCTTGGGGTGTAATCCCCCATAGGATATACCAAACCAGCAACAAAAGTACACTTCTGCTTCACCACACTGGCTAACAAGAAGTCATAAAATCAGTTTCCTTAAGCATTCCAGTCCTTGTATTACCACCGAAAACACTAGATTTAGAGATGAGTGGTTCTTTAAAACCAATCTCTTCAAATAAAAGGTTCTTCTGGTTCCAAAGGACCAGCCACACACCCAGGTCAATATATAACTTAGATCTCACCCAAAAATCACACTGATGCCAATCCTTAAGTATCTGAAATCTAAAGGTTTATTTATAAAAAGAAAGAAAGGTCAGAATTAAAACTGGTTAAAGGAATCAAATACATACAATAATTGCAAAGTTCTTGGTTCAGGCTTGTAGCAGTGATGGAATAAACTACTGGCTTACATCAAGCCTCTGGCTGCTTCCAAATCATTGGAAGGTCCTCAATTCCTTGGTTAGAATGCTTCCATTGATATAAGTTCATAGCCCAGAGGCTGGAGCAGAAGAGAGGCAAAATGGAGGGGTTTCCAGGGCCTTTTATATCTTCTGCCATGTGGAGGGAAACCCATTGTTTCAAACAAAGCCCTCAGTACAGCTAGTGGAAAATTACAGATGACAAGATAGGACCTGTGCATGCCCGATTTTGCTTAGTCATTGTAGGAAGCCATTACCTAGACTTCAGATGGAACATCCACTAAGTGTAGATAGTCATCTCCCAAGGTTCATTGTGAGTTATGTGTCCCTTGATGAGCCACTTAATTTGAATAGTCCCTTCAAGATGTGCTGGCTAACTACCTTGTGGGTGTTAGTCCAGGAGCAAATATTTGAAAAACAGATATAGAGCCACTATTCATAACTTCAAAAACAAAAATTATTCATGCATACAAATAACAATTATATTCAGCAAATCATAACCTTCCCACAAACATCTTACATGCCACATTTTGTACAAGATTTGTTGCAGATATAGAACAGTGGTTGAAGCAATGATCTATATGGTCATATTTTAAGCAGATAATGTCACAAGAGGCAATTCCATAGAAAGGCAAAGAAGTTAAAACCATAATGTAACCCATGGAAGCCACAAACGAAAGGGAAGGCAACAGGAAACCACCCTCTGTACCTCCTCCCATGAGAACTATTATGGTAGAGCAAAGGCAAAGCAATCTGCACGAGGTACTGGATGGTGAGATACCCCAGCCAGGAGACATGACAAATTATACTGGGGAGGAGGCACCAGGCATTACAGACTGTCAATATAAAACAAATTCTTTGGGAAGCTCAGTGCCTGATGTTTGCATGAAGGAAAAGAATAACCTGAACCTTCATAAATGAATCATCAGAGTAGGAACATGGAATGTGAGGAGAATGTATGAAGAGAAGCAGGGCTAGCTCCAGGCACCAGCTGAGCAAGCTGGTGCTTGGGGCGGCAGATTGTTCGAGGCGGCATTCTGCCCAATCCTAGGGCGGCATGGCCGTACTTTTTTTTTGTTCCGCTCCGGCTGCCCTGTAGGCGGCGCGGAGGACCGGAGCGCCCTGCAGGGCAGTCCTCTTCCTTCCCTCCCCGCCGACCAGAGCGGAGCCCTCGCAGCAGGCGGCAGGAAGCGGCGCAGTGGGAGGGGCCACGTGGCAGCACCCCTACTGTAACCCTGGCCGCCCCCTTCTCTCTCTCTCTCCCTCCCCCTCCTACTCCTCCCCAGCCGGTCCTCCTGCACCCGCGCTCAGGCCGCGTCGCAGGTTGGTTTTTTTTTTGCTGGGGCGGCTAAAAAGCCAGAGCCAGCCCTGAAGGGAAGCTTGGCATTGTGGCATTCCACAGAACTGGAAAGACAGATATATGTGGACTATTTAGAAAATATATTTAGAAAAGCTGGACATGCACAAGTCCATGGGTCCAGATCTAATGCATCCAAGGATGCTGAGGGAATTGGCTGATATGATTGCAGAGCCATTGGCCATTATCTTTGAAAACTCATGGTGATCAGGCTATTGGAAAAGTTTGCAGATGACACTAAACTAGGAGGCGTGGTAGATACACTAGAGGGTAGGGATCGGATACAGAGGGACCTAGACAAATTAGAGGATTGGGCCAAAAAAAACCTGATGAGGTTCAACAAGGACAAGTGCAGAGTCCTGCACTTAGGACGGAAGAACCCCATGCACTGCTACAGACTAGGGACCGAATGGCTAGGTAGCAGTACTGCAGAAAAGGACCTAGGGGTCATAGTGGACGAGAAGCTGGATATAAGTCAACAGTGTGCTCTTGTTGCCAAGAAGGCTAACGGCATTTTGGGCTGTATAAGTAGGGGCATTGCCAGCAGATCGAGGAACGTGATCGTTCCCCTTTATTCGACATTGGTGAGGCCTCATCTGGAATACTGTGTTCAGTTTTGGGCCCCACACTACAAGAAGGATGTGGAAAAATTGGAAAGAGTCCAACAAAAATGATTAGGAGTCTGGAGCACATGACTTATGAGGAGAGGCTGAGGGAACTGGGATTGTTTAGTCTCCAGAAGAGAAGAATGAGGGAGGATTTGATAGCAGCCTTCAACTATCTGAAGGGGGGTTCCAAAGAGGATGGAGCTCGGCTGTTCTCAGTGGTGGCAGATGACAGAACAAGGAGCAATGGTCTCAAGTTGCAGTGGGGGAGGTCCAGGTTGGATATTAGGAAAAACTATTTCACTAGGAGGGTGGTGAAACACTGGAATGCATTACCTAGGGAGGTGGTGAAGTCTCCTTCCTTGGAGGTTTTTAAGGCCCGGCTTGACAAAGCCCTGGCTAGGATGATTTAGTTGGGAATTGGTCCTGCTTTGAGCAGTGGGTTGGACTAGATGACCTCTTGAGGTCCCTTCCAACCCTGATATTCTATGATTCTATGAAAAAGGTAAATATAGTGCCCATGTTTTAAAAAGGGAAGAAGGAGAACCTGGGGAAGTACAGACCGGTCAGCCTCACCTCAGTCCCTGGAAAAGTCATGGAGCAAGTCCTCAAGGAAAGCATTTTGAAGCACTTGGAGGAGAGGAAGGTGATCAGGAACAGTCAACATGGATTCACCAAGGACAAGTCATGCCGGACAAACCTGATTGCCTTCTATGATGAGATAAATGGCTCTGTCGATATGGAGAAAGCGGTGGACGGAATATATCTTGACTTTAGCACAGCTTTTGATACGGCCTCCCACAGTATTCTTGCCAGCAAGTTAAAAAAGTATGGAATGGATGAATGGACTATAAGGTGGATAGAAAGCTGGCTAGATTGTCGGGCTCAACAGGTAATGATCAACGGCTCGATGTCTAGTTGGCAGCCTGTATCAAGCGGAGTACCCCAGGGGTCGGTCCTGGGGCTGGTTTTGTTCAATATTTTATTAATGATCTGGATGATGGGATAGATTGCTATTTACAATGTTGGTTGAAGATGGCATTAGCAATGACCAGGTGATTAGAGTACCAGAATTCAACTATACACCCTCAGCAAGTTCGCTGATGACACTAAGATGGGGGAAGAGGTAGATAAACTGGAGAGTAGGATAGGGTCCAGAGTGACCTAGTCAAATTGGAGGACTGGGCCAAAAGAAATCTGATGAGGTATGTGTAACATACATGACTCATCCCATAATTGTATCAGCTGGAGAACCACAGCGAGTGTTCTGTGGGTGCTAGAGACCCTTGGATGCTAGCTTATACCAAGGCTTTGTGCTTAATGCATAGCCTGTTACCAGCTGGCAATTCAGTAAGGACAAGTGCAGAGTCCTGCACTTAGGATGGAAGAATCCCATGCACCACTACAGGCTGGGGACCGACTGGCTAAGCAGCAGTTCTGCAGAAAAAGACCTGGGGATTACACTGGATGATAAGATGGATACGAGTCAGCAGTGTGCCCTTGTTGCCAAGAAGGCTAACAGCATATTGGGCTGCATTAGTAGGAACATTGCCAGCAGATTGAGGGATGTGATTATTCCCCTCTATTCGGCACTGGGGAGGCCACATCTGGAGTATTGCATCCAGTTTGGGGCCCTCCACTACAGAAAAGATGTGGACAAATTGGAGAGAGTCTAGCGGAAGGCAACGAAAATGATCAGGAGGCTGGGGCACATGACTTACGAGGAGAGGCTGAGGGAGCTGGGCTTGTTTAGTCTGCAGAAGAGAAGAGTGAAGAGGGGATTTGATAGCAGCCTTCAACTACCTGAAGGGGGTTCCAAAGAGGATGGAACTTGGCTGTTCTCAGTGGTGGCAGATGATTGAACAAGGAGCAGTGGTCTCAAGTTTCAGTGGGGGAGGTCTGGGAACCTCCCGCCCTATTTCACTAGGATGGTGGTGAAGCACTAGAATGGGTTACCTAGGGAGGTGGTGGAATCTCCAGCCTTAGAGGTTTTTAAGGCCTGGCTTGACAAAGCCCTGTCTGGGATGATTTAGTTGGTGTTGGGCCTGCTTTGAGCAGGAGGTTGGACTAAATGACCTCCGGAGGTCTCTTCCAACGCTAATCTTCTATGATTCTATGTGCAATCTCAGAGCTGAGTTGGAAAGCTAGGGATCATTTTTGGTGATGGATGGATACACAGTGTACTCTTCAGGATCTGAGAAAATTGGGTTTCATTTATCTTATCCAAAGAGCCATCACAGGGCACACTTTGATATAAACCAGTCAGTAATAAAAATCACTACAATTCGCCTTCAAATAAAGCCAGTCAATGTATAAGTCATATAGGGTTAATGCCTCTACAACAGCAGCTGATGATGTCTATGAACAATTTGAAGAGACACTCACTAAAACACGGAGTAAAGATATCATCCTTGTAACTGAGGACCTGAATCTGAAAACTGGAGCCAGAAGCTCTCAAAGAAGGAGTGGGAAACAATGGTCTGGGTTCACAAAACGAGAAAGGAGGGTGTATAGTTGAATTCTGGTTCTCTAATCACCTGGTCATTGCTAATGCCATCTTCAACCAACATTGTAAATAGCTACACACATGGAGGTCACCTGATGGTATGACAAAGAGTCAAATCAACTGTGTAATGATACAGCAATGCTGGAGACTGAGTGTCCAATAGACAAAGACTTTCCCCAAACACAGACTGTGGGTCAGACCATCGGCTCAGCCTCATACATGAAATTAAAAGCATAAGATGTTCGACCAGTTCACTGCTATTGGACTCGTCCATAATCAACAAAATTTATATAACTTCTGTCCAGAATGGATTTGCAGAATTGGCACAGGTGAAAGAGGAAAACAACACCAACAAACTATGAAGTAAATTGAAAGCTATCATGCTTGAAACTGCCAAAGCACACATTCCAAAAAGTCAGTGTTGGACTGCAGCATGGTTAACTGAGAAGGTGTTTGAGCTGGTGGAAAAGCATCACAGAGTGAAGGAGAATGGCTGGAGACAAAAGAATCTAGGAGAGAATATAAGGAACTGAGCAGATACATTCAAAGTCAGACTAGATGAGACAAGAGCAAAATGTGTAAGTACAAAATGTATGGGATTTGAGAATTATAGAAAGAGTAAGAATACAAAAAGATATGTTCACAGTAGCCAGACTTCTTACCAAAAGCTTTTCCCCAAGATCAAACATAATAAAATATGATGGTAGGGTAATATTAAACAGACGTGGAGAGATTACTCTGCCAATCTGTATACATCACCAGATCATTCATAACACAGGACAACAGAGAAGGGAGTACAGATCCAGAGCCATCAATCTTGTGAGAGGAAGTGATGTATGCGGTTATAAAAATGAAGACTGGGAAAGCACTGGGGTATGTAATGTGCCTGCAGAACTGTAAAAAAAAAACGATTGGCGAATATAGTACTGATCTTATGTCGAAAATTTGTAATGATGTATGAATAGCTAGAAATTAGCCAGAGGAGTGACAAAGGGAACTTTTTTGCCCTACCCAAGAAGGAAGAAATAACAGAGTAGTAACTATTGTACAATCTCCCTGATATCTCACACAAGCAAAGTTCTTTACAACATAATCCATGATCTCATGAAACAAAGGATAGAAGAACTATGTTGGAATTCCCTCTGAGATCTCTTTCCATTTGGCTTCCTAAGAACTCAGTTTGACTCCAGACTTTGTCACTCAGATATTTTTATTTGCCATGCAACAAGTTGATGTCTGATGTCAACAAATCTGATCTGAATTGATCAGACTCAAACACAGCGGGAAGAGAGAGGTCAGGAGGGGAGAGAAGAAGGAGAAGGATGCAGGGTACATCACAGTTCCAAAGTTACACAGAAACCTTCTCCCTTAAAAAACATTTACACATCTCATTACATTTACTATATATTGCACCACATATTTTTGGATTGACTTGGTTACTTAGCAGGGACCAATCCCTGTGCAGCATGCTGTGTCCACACAGTCCATGTTGGACCTACTCTTTACCTCATCTCTACATTCCCAACTTCTCTTGGCCATTGTTACCTTATTCATAGTAAGTGTTTCTCTGGGTGTTCTCCCCTTTATTTTAGCTAGATCAGACACACTGTCTTCTAACTTAGTGACCCATTTACTTCTCTTAGTTAGCACAAATGTTCTGTTTTCAGACTAATGATTTATTTACCTCCCTAATCCTATTTTCCAAACAATGTTTAATTACTCATGAGGGAAAGTATGCAGGGTTTCTGGCAGATCCCAGGTGAGTTTGCAGAGCTAATATTAGAAACACCCCATCCCCATTCATACACCCATCTTTTTACATGCAAACTGATCTATTTTTTTTAAATCTGGTTTTTAGGGTAGGCATTTAGTAAGGCTAGAATATGCAGTATGATAATCAGCTAACATGGACTAATTTAATTTTGCTTGAAATTGACTGAACCCACCATTTGATTTGTTTCTTGACAAATTCAGCATACCAGTTTCAAATTTATTATCTCTTAAACCAGCGACACTCAGCCTAAGACTCTCAAGCTACAAGTGGTTCTTTAATGTGTCTCCTGTGGCTCTTTGCAGCACACAATATTAAAACACTGATTTAATTATTAATCAATCTAAGTTATCAACAGATCAGGATGGTTTTACCATGTTATTAACCAATTAAGTTATCAACTTACACTAAGTTATTAACTTACTTACTGAGAAAATTATATTCATATATGAAACTAAATATTTCCTGTCATACTGTTTAAATGTGACTAGTATTATAGTAAATTAAACAATGAGTTCACACTACTGTGGCTCTTTTGGGTAATGTTGATTGCTAATTTGGTTCCTGAACCACTGAGGTCTGAGTATCACTGCCTTAGACAATTCTCTCCTCTGAAAGGTATGCATCCAAACAAGTGGGCTGTAGTCCACGAAAGCTTATGCTCTAATAAATTTGTTAGTCTCTAAGGTGCCACAAGTACTCCTGTTCTTTTTGCGGATACAGACTAACACGACTGCTACTCTGAAATCTGAAAGAACTGTAACTCCTTGTGAACTAGTTTGAAAGTTAGTTGTTTTATCATAGCATTCAGCTGACTAATCACTAAGTATAGGGGGCACCCAGTGGAGAGCTCATTCAGGGCCTACATTTCCACAGAAACTGGTCATTCATAAACGTTTACTCTCCAGTGCTTTATGTTGCCACTAAAAGCATCCCTTAATAACAATTTTGAGCAATAGAATCTGGTAGATAAAGCAGTCTTCGCCAGCCTCTCAGGATGCTATGTTTATTTTAAACGGATAGAAGAACCGCCCAAGCTAGAACAAAAAAATAACCCTGGGTCTCCATCTCAGCTCCCAGACGCAGTAGGGTTTTGTTAATAACTGACAATAGCAGCATCTGGCTGTCCAAAATACAGCCAAAAAAAAAAAATCACATTTCACAGCTATGAGCTATAGTCTCTGTGTTACCAACTATCACTCATGAGTAGGGCTGCACATTTGTCATGGTGGTAAAAAAAGTCATCGATAACATGATTCTTCTGTTTATCACAGATTTTTCTTTCTGTCTGACTTTAATAAAGCAGTGTTCCCACATGATGGGATGATAGAAAATGGAGCAGAAAGAGCAGCTCAGGGTATCTCCGCTTCCCGCTCCGCTCCTGTGAAAAATAGGGTGGGTCTTCTTTGATATTCCTCCCACCTCTCCGCAACAGGAGAGAGCCCCACCATAGGTGCTGGAACTAGGGGTGCTCCTGCACCCCCTGGCTTGAAGTGGTTTCCATTAAATACAGGGTTTATAGTTTGGTTCAATGGCTCTCAGCACCCCCACTATACAAATTGTTCCAGAATCCCTGGGCGCCACGGCAGCTGCCCCCTGGGAGAGGGGACAAAGAAGCTACAGGAGAAGGAGCTACAGGAGAAGCAGAGGTGAAGCGGGGGAGTTGAGGGGGAGAGAGAACTAATAGGGGGGCGGGCAGATGTGGGGGATGGGGAGAAAATAACTGATGTGGGGGAGGCAGATGTTGAGCAGAATTGATGGAGTTTGGGGGAACAGGGTTGATTTGGAGGCTGGAGGCAGAATTAATTGTTATGTAGGGGAACAAATATGTGGGGTGAGGTGACATTTAAATAATTACAATATTGGAGTTTGGAGAGAAGCTAGAAGTTCTGCAACACCTGGCACCCAGAAAGAGCTCTGGCAGCGGGGGCCAAAATTCAGTAAGTTTGGGAGAGCTGGCATTACTATCTCTCTCACACATGGGCAGTAGGAGAAATTAAAAATTAAGCAAGTCAAAAACCACACTATAATCTTGTGTGTGTGGGGGGGGGTGTCTGATTCATGATTTTTTAACTTTTGGGATTGACAATACTGAGTCTTTGGTTGTGTGCTCCCTAGGCTGTGAGCTTCCCAGAGTCCTAACGAGAGATGGGCATCAGATAATATTTTTCCCAACTACCCCCCCGCCCCTCCCCCACACACACATTCTCCTGGAGTAAACAGAGCCCTGTTCCAGGGACTAGTTTCAGAAAATGCTGATGATGCAGAAGAGATCCTGTCCTGAATCCCAAAGGACCAATACACCATGTACAACTGGCCTTTCCTCCATCCTTTGTTCATCTTTATTTGGACTGAAAGCACCTCTTGGGAGGAGGAAGTTTGTCAGCTTGTACTTGTAAGTGTATGAAGCAGCTAGCACACTTTATGACAATATACAAATAAAAAATATCTGCAATAAAACACCTCCCCTCATCTCACAATCCCTCTGCATTCTGTAGTGACTGGTAGGACCTTTGATTCCCAGACTACCCTCAACAAAGTATCCTAAAAGTTGTAATCCTGTGAAAAAGAACAAAAGATAAGACAACACACCAATTAAAAAAAAAAAAACTAAAAGGAACTTGCAACCACACTTAAACACTCCAAGAGTACTTCCTAGCAGTGCACTAGAAAACCAGATAATCCATACTAACTGTACAGTTTAAAAACATAATCTGAACCATACAGATAGGAAGCTCTGTGACATAGACTGAGAAACTCAAGCTAATTTGAAATAAATATTTATTCCATTTTTGAGAGAAGAATGATTAGCAGCATGGCTGCAGCCAGCTTTTAAATTGTTGATTATGGAAGCAAGCCATGCAATCAGGCAACTCAGCAAGTTTCCATGTCTCCAGCCAGTGGCAGTGAATACTCAAGAAAGGGTATACACCACTGGACAGAGTCACTTTGAAATCAGTCCCACAGGCACCTTCTCAACATGTCCTGTCCTCAGGGTCATCATGGTTCATTCTCATCCTCAAGATGCTCATGGGGTACATAATCTGATACACAGAAAGCAATAGAATAGATATTTACATGCACCCCACAGTTTGGATATATGCATATGGGCACATGGATTTGAAGAATCTCATGTCATCTTCTAGAAAGTGTACACAATTTGTAAATAGCACTCAATGCTTAAACACTTCTAAAGTGAGTCTTCCAACCAAAATCCCATCAGAATATGAGTTCATTCACCAAAATCAGCAATAGTGCTTTAACAGATAAACTTCATGGAAAAACAACTTAAAAATGGCTTAGTATTTTATCAAATTGTTATGACTAAGCTTTGTCTGTACAACAGACCAGACTTAAGTCTTGTGTTGTTCCTCAAATCAAAAGACAGATGACAGATTATTACTCACAGAGTAAGTTATATTCCTAGACCTAAACAATATACAATCTAAAGCTCCAATTCTACCCATTTCTCCATGTGGATACAAGATCTGGGCCTAAAACAAGACAGACAGACAGACAGACAGACAGACACACACACACACACACACACACACCCACCCACCCAACAGAAAGTAACACTACAGGTAAGGGTAGGAAGGATTAATAGTATAAGTGGGCTTCAAGGAGAGATTTGGATGAGTAGAGAGGGAGCACTTTGTGGACAAGATCTACTGTAACTCTTTTACAAGGTAGTTGAATAAAGCTTCCATTCCGTGGGCATCAGTCTGCCATTTTATATTTTTACCACACCCTGCTGTTCAGTAACATTAGTAACTTAGGCCTCATTCCTGCAATGAGGTGTGAGACAAGCTTTGTAAAGACTAATCAAAAGGATCTGCAAGTACTTTACAATAGGTAAAATAGCTAAATTTACCTTCCGGTAATTTGAAGTCAAAGCCCTTACTCAAATCTTCCAAGAGCTGCTAAGCACTGCAAAGTTGTGAAACAAAAATGTTTCTCAAAACTTAAAACAGAGGTCAACATGAATTACAGGAGCTATTTGATCCTTATTTAACATTTCACACAGAGCAACTAAACACAAAAGAAAACTAGGGAATTAAAAATCTGAAATAAAATTAGTATAAAAAAAAAAGAGAGCCGTATTTTATGTTTTGAGGTTATCTCGTAGGAAAACAGCTGCTCATTAATTCATTTCCCCCTGAAATTTATCAAGCAAGAAGTATTACATCATTTCCATTTCAGCTTGCTATATTGTCTTTCAGTGTTGTATTTGATTCAACTTGTGTAACCGGATACCTGTGTATTCAGACAACTGAGCACTCTCACAACAGTTATAGAGTCTCCAACATAGGCTGCAAGCAGATCTACGCATTCTCTCTTGCACATCCATAGAGTCCCCCTGACAAGAACAGGGGTCTATCTGCACAGAACTACTTGCAGGATGAGGGCCATAGTCTTCAGATTATGCAGTAGGTAAACAAACATGGAGAACATACTGATATTAATAAAGATACGATAAGAATTAAATATATGGACAGGGCTGACATTAAATATAAGCAAAGGAAACAGCCACTTGCTGTTCTACATTCCACACTAGCACTGACTCAAGCGCTGGCCTTGTTTCTCCCCTGAGCAGCTATAGGAGGTGACATTTCCTGGTCTGACTTTCCATACACACATACTACTAGCTTAGAGCAACGTATTTACTTGGAATCATGGGACATCATGAGTTCAACATGGTATAGAGGCAGATTAAAACATACTAAGATTTATACATGTGATAAGAAATTGTACTCTGGTCAGCCAAGAAAGTGTTCTAGGTCCTGATCCTGCCATTGACTGTGGATGGATGCAGCCCTGTCCTCACATGGAGCCTGGCTAACTGCCCTGTGAATCCATACAGGTATGGGTACATGCAGTCCATTGCAATTGGGGCCATAATTAATATTTTAATAGATGATTAAATATTCTTGGTTAATAGACTTGGTGAGGCTTTTCTTTTAAATTGCCTCTAAGTACATGAATTTGTTTGTATGTGTAGGGGTTGCTTGTGTGTGTGTGTTTTTTAAACCCAGGTTGTAACTTTTGGTTTCTGCTTGGAATTTATATGTAGTAGCTTTCTTTGTCCATTTTATAAAACAATAAGAACTTATTAAACTGTCAGGAAGAGCAAGAGGGGAAGAAAGTATGAAAAAAAAATCCAATGATTCTCTTGCCCCAGGGAGCAATTATTATTTTTTGTTAGCACCTAGGAGGCTCAGTCATGGATCAGGACCCTATTGTGCTTGTTGCTGTACAAACACAGAACAAAAAGACAATCCCTGTCCCCCTCAAAAAAAAATACATACATATATACAATCTTATTTAGATTGTAAGTTTACAATTTAATTATCAAGGCAGGGCTTATTAATTCCCACTATGCTCACACGAGAAGCTTTTTCTGGAAAATTCATAGACATGTGCAAAAAAAAAAAAAACCCCACATCTTAAATCAAAATGAAGAGGCAAACATACCAACCAATATCACTCAGAACCCTGGCTTATTTAACACCAGTTCTCCAGAAAGACAGCAATACAGAACACATGGGTTGTACTCACACTAAGGCCAACTCTTGCAGGCTGATCAGAGTAATGAGGTTTTAGCCCCCACCTAGATTTCAGCCCAGCTGAAGGTAAACCATACCCCTCTCTCATTGATTGGCTTCCTCACTTTCTCAACTCCAAGGAAGAGCTGCCAATCAAGGTCACTGCAGGAAGCAGCTGACCAATTTGCCCCCAGTCCCGGGAGTCTACAGCCCTTTCTGGGAAAGGAGAGAGAACAGCTAATTCCATATTCACAAGGGGGTGGAGAGGAAAAAGCAAAAAGAGCCCCATAGGTAAGGGTAACTCTGTTCCCTCCTACCCCCACCATGAAAAATGGTTCAGTCTGTTCTCTGCTCATCTCTTTATCTTTGCCCTCCTCCCCCTGATTACAGTCCTGGGAAGGAAAAGTCAGGGGTGAGTAATCCCTGAAGTTATCACCTTAGACCTATGAAAAGGATCCTACTGTAGCTGTTCTATTAGGCCTGGAAGATGAGGATGAAAAACCCCTGGCGCTGCAAGCTGAGCAGAGAAGCAAGAGGGAGATATGGGGATGACACAATTGATGTGAGGTTTGGGGGAAAGTACAAAATTACATAATTAGAATGTTTTGGGATAAGCTTAGAAGCTCCACCCCATGAGGCAGCAGTTTATACAGTACAAATCTTTGTAATTTCATCTCTGTTGGGTCCTCCAGAGAGCTAAAATCACTCTACTTTATAAGCCCATAAAGTCACACAATATTTGATGTTTTGTAAAGGTTCTCAGAAGGCCTATCTGAATGCTTAATTAACTGTTTTCCATTATCCTTTCTTCTAGTTATTTCAGTGCTAAAATTGTTACACAAGCTTGAGTATCTCTTTAGAGTAGCTCTGTTCCTTAGGGATATACTTAAAAAAAAAAAAAAAAAATCTTGGCAAGATATGGGGAATGGAACATTAGCTTGTTAGAAAAGGTGATTAGGAGCCTGGATTCTTGGCCAGATCTGAGGCTGACTTATGTGACTTAGTGTATTTAAGATATCTGCATCTCAGTTAATCCATCTGTTTACCCTATAATATACCTCATGGGTTTGAGGCTTAACATTTGCAAAGCACTTTGAGATCCTCTGATGAAAAGTGCTAAGAGAAATGTTTCTAAAATGTAGCAAAAGTAAATTTAAACTCTCCAATTATTTAAGATATTCTTTATTTTCATCAGACGAAGAAAATGGTGCACTATTACGCAGGCTAACATAAGCTTCTAGCTGAAATTTGGTCTGAGTATTTTGCATAACATTATGAAGAAATGCCAAAGTACTACACATTCTCTCACAGTTGACCTAGAATGTTTTTTTTCATTGATTGGTAGTAGCAAGAAGTAATTTATTGTGAGCAAGTGCAAAATTGATTTATCTTAATGGCACAGGCACAGAACTGGACATCCTTGCCTAGTTTACTATTCAAGTATGCCCTTCATTACTGAAACCCCATGCTCTGGATCTGATAGGAATACTTCATCTGTAAAAAATTCCTATAAATAGTTCTCTCTCATACCCACTGTGGCATTTAATAGAAATGTGCAGGTATTTTTTGAAAACTTTAATTATATGTTAGACAATTTTTTGGTTATAAATCTATTGAAAATGAGCTTTGCTTTCACTATATTAAATCAGAAAGGACTTTTAGTGATGATTTCCCAGTAAGAAAATTGTTTTCAAACCCCATAAACTGTAAAGCTGGTTTGGTGGGAGGTGGTTATAAAAAGCATTGGGAAAAGTTTTAAAATTTTCAAAAATGTTGTTTTCCTACTGAGAAATATTTTTAAAACCTTCTGTCAGAAATTATTTGCCTCTTCTCTTCTACTCAAATTATTTGAAAACAAGCTCCATGGGAGCCACTCTATAAGGGACTCCCCATCCCATTGCTAACTCTAGAAGACACTTTTAAAGGGGATTTTTTTCAGCAGAGATGGGGTGCAAGTTTAATGCAGCTCTCTGCCAAAGCTTGCAAAAGGGAAATATAACACATTTGTTGGCCCCCCCCCGGCATTACAATCTGTGGGGACTTCTGAAACTATGGATGGCCCTCTATGGATGTGGGGATTAAGGCTTTTGCCCCAAAGGCAACAGACTTCTCTCCAGCCCCCTTTATGGGTGGGAAGGGGTAGATCTGACTGTGAAGAAACCTCTCTGCATGTGGTTCACAGGGATATGCTCCCCCCCCCCCCCCCCAGTTTATTACTCTGTATGTACTTCATTCAAGTGTCCTTTTCATTTTTCTGCCAGGATTTACTAGAGAAGATTAGAGACAATCTATGATGGGATGGACCAATCCCAGTGTACATTAGGTGTGAGATCCCAAGCTGCAACTTCCACACTGCTATTTTTAGCGTGCTAGTTCAACCCTACTAGTGTGAGCCTGTTTACCTGGACTGGGAGGCTTGTTCCCAGCTGCAGAATAGACATACCCATAGTTCCTGTAATGTCTAAATTTCTGGAGGAACAGGAGTGCACTTCAAGTTGCCTTTTGTTTCCAATCCCACTGTGCAATGCGGATGTTAAGCAGTTTCAAACTGCTTCCAGGTTTTCTAAAAACACAGAGCACTAACTGGTTGCTCATGTTGCTTGTGTTGAAGGCAGCCCCACCCTCTTTTATTGTCCTGGGAAGTTAGTAATGTCTAGGGTTAGATCACTTTTGTCATCATACCCAAGTCTCATCTTAATTTACTTCCACTTAAAAGCATTGGCCAATTCACTCTTAATTAGTTTCTTTTTCTTATTTTTCGTTTCAAGATGTGAGGTGTCTTGTCTGTATTTATTCCACTCAGAGCAGAGGCTAGGAGGAAAAATAAAGTCAAGAGCAGCTATAACTGACTGGACTTTCAGGGATGCCATAGCTTAAAGCCAATGGAAGTGGCAAACCAGACCTAATTTGGGCTGGTGGGTGGATAATACGCTGTCCTGAGCCTTGGGTTGCAAGAGGCTTTGAGGTGCTTCTTGTTTTGCATGTAAAAACATAAAAGGAGCACGGTTTCTTTTAAAAGGGGCATTCTGGGATCAAAGTTTATACATACGATCTCCCAAAATTACCCAGAATATCACTTGGGTTTGGAACCTCAAGAAGAACAAATTTATGCGGAAACCTAAGTTGCTTCTGAACTTAGCCAAGGGCAAAACTGAGTTGGAAACCAGTAAACAACACTTTTCAGTACTGCCTATTTTGTTATTTTAAGATTCTCATCAAAATCCTTTTTTTCTGCTGTATAATCTATTTGGTAAAAACCCCTTTTGATGCTTTAAAATCTCCTTCTGGAGTTGAACACTTGTTTCAGCCAATATGGGGATACAAATCCCCTTTTCATGTTTTCCCTTACCCTCAATACCTTCATTCCCCTTATAATCCACCAAGGTACAAAATGATCAGTAATGCAGCAGGTGCAGTTAGAGCTAATGCACTGATAACAGATCTGATGAGTAAAATTATTCTGCTGGTTGGAATAACATTCTACCCCCAGGAAACAAAGTTTTAATGGAATATGCTACTTAAATCTCTACATGAATTGCCTGTGTAGATATGCAAATAACTACCTTTCATTTTCAATGTATATCCTTCAAAGAAAGTGTGTTTACTAAATGAGAAAAGTTTGTGTAGCAAATCACAAATTTAAGATATTTAGTCCCATAAGGAATAAGAGAGACATCATCCACCTATGCTAGCTAAAACGTATTTGACATGAGCTAAGAACTTCATTTATTCTTCATTTAGAAAGACTTGAATTTTCCCCATTGCGCTTCTTTTTTTTTTTTTTTTTTAAGTGGAGAAGAATACCTTTTATAGAGCCTCATTCAAAATCTGTTTAAGCCGGTGGAAAGATTCCCCATTGACTACAGTGGATTTTGGCTCAGGCCTACAATTATTAAGTATGCATTCTGGTTGCTCTGGCAGGAATATCAACGTATCCTGAGATGGAAAGCTTTCAAGCATTGACTTAAAATGCTATTTAGTGTTACATGTAACATCTAAGATTATCATAACTGAAAAGAGATTATAGAAAATGTTTTTTGTATTTTTTCAACTTGTTTACTTTGTACATATTAGGAAATATGTTGTCAAGTCTGTTTCATTCTTTCATTCAATGGATTTGTGAAGGTCTTTCACATGGAACCCGGGGGGGAAGGGGGGAGGCAGAAATTCAGAGTGCAAGTGCCACCCCCGCAAATTTGCCGCCCTAGGCTTAGGCCTTGTTGGCTTAGGCGATAATATACCACTGGGCAATAGACTATCAGAGGCTGATCCCATGAAGCCCTATCCATGGGCTGTATGAGAGGTTGACCCCTGTTCCACCAAGACTCTCCTCTTGCAACGGGAAGGGAGGAAGAAGAACCAGCCCTCTGTCAGGGAGAGAGTGCCCCAGAGAACTCCTCTCCCCCCAAGTGTAGCCACTGGGGGAATAGAGGGTAAATTAAGGATAATTGGACCTAGGGGGGATCTAGGGAGTCTCACCCCCTCACACGCTCCTTTAACTTTTAGCATAAAAGGACCATTATTACGTATGATCATATTCTTTGTTTTCTAAGAATTTAACTGCTCCTTCTCTTGTTTCTTTAAGATACCTTTTGAAAGTTTTAAACTTTATTTTTTGAATTGACACCATGTAGGTGCACAAATCCCCAATCCCTACGCTTAATTCAGGGTTGTGTTACACACACAGGTATGCGCATGCACATTGGGGGATTTGTATACCCACATTGTGTGTGCAGGCACACACACTTTGAAAATATTCGGAGTACTCTATGAAGTTAAAAAAATATATAAATTAATTTTAATTCCTAATATTCATTCAAACAAACTGCTCTCCCTGCTAAAACTGCAATGAACTGTGATCACGGAGTCTGAAAATCTCATGAACCAGCTACTTGAAGCTCAGAGATGTATAATCATTTGCCTGGTTGTCTCAATCTCCATCACAAGCCTTAACATGCCCGTTAGACTGTCACTGAAGAGTGAGTCTACAAGAAATCACTGTCAAGCATGCTAGTAAGTTTGAAGGAAATTCCAACTTCAAGTGCAGAAGCCAACAGAACTTTTACTAATTTATATTAAGAAAGAGGACTAGAATTGGCAGAGCCAGATGAGCAGTTAGGCCAATAGATCACTAACCTAGGATAGAAAAAAGTAAAGAGATTTGGCTTGGTATTATCAGGGGAGTAGTAGCACCTGCTATATTAAAGTTTACTAAAAAATTCCATTTTAAAGACTTTTAAAGCTATTTTAAAAAAGAACTTTAACATCTCCAGGGTTTTCAGCAGTACTCTAAAATTTGGCAGAAAGCACTCCTGGAGTGAGAGAGATGCCTTATATTTTCCCCATGAAAATCCATTGTGATGTGGCTGAGTTCTACATTGTCAAAAATCACCATTTGCATTTGATTTTTGTTACGATCGTTACAAATCTCTCAAGATTCTGCCCTCACAGAGTATGCTTTGCTGACAGCAGAGGAATGATGAGACTCAGATTTTGGTTCCATTCCAGGCTCTGGTGGGTACTATGCTCTAGTGGGCAAGGCTCTCTTGTCTGTTCCCCCTAGGCTTGATTGCTTTTACTCCATCCCCTCCAGCGTGTCCCTGTCTCTTTCTGATCTGTGGTTCTTTATCCCATTCTCCTCACTTACCCAGGCCCAGTCTACACCCCTCAGGCTTTTCATCCCAATCCCAGGCTTCTTTCCCAGTCAGTCTCAGTTCCCCTTTCCTGGCTCCTCATCTGATCTGTCTTCCCTTCCCTTATAAGCAACTGAACAGGGATTTATAATGGGAGGTGTTGGGCAACCTTAATTATAGGTGGTGCTGCCAGCTCCGGCTAGAATATTGGAGAAGTCATTTAAGAACATTTTGGCTTAGGTGTTCCCTAGCTGTGTGTTCCTTATATTCTGGGTGCCCTGCTTGAGATTCCTTCGTCCTGAATTTTTTCTGAAGCAACTAGGCACACTCAGTGACAACCAGAGGAAATGAAAGTTGTAGATCCTCAGTCTGTTAGGATGGCAATGTAGTCTTGTTGATGAATTTGTAGGAAACAATATTGGTCTATTGCAGGGGTGGGTAAACTTTTTGGGCTGAGGGCCACATCTGGGTGGGGAAATTGTATTCAGGGGCAGAGGGTTGGGGTGCGGGAGAGAGTGTGGAGTGTGGGAGGGGGTGCAGTGTGCAGGAAGGGGCTCAGGGCAAGGGATTGGGGCAGAAGAGGGTGTGGCGTGTCTGAGGGGGCTCAGGGAAGGGGGGTGGGGTGCAGGAGGGGTGTGGCATGCAGGGGGGGCTCAGGGCAGGAGTACAGGAGGGGGCTCAGGGCAGGGGATTGGGGTGCAGGAAGGGTGTGGGTGTGGCAGGGGCTCAGGGTAGGGGGTTGGGGTGCGGAGTGCAGGAGAGGGCTCTGGGCAGGAGTGCAGGAGGGGTGCGGACTGCAGGGGGGCTTAGGACAGGGGGTTGGGGTGCACAGAGGTGCAACAGGGAGCTCAGGGCAGGGGGTTGGGGTGCAGGAGGGGTGTGGGCTGTACAAGGGAGTGCGGGCTGTACAGGGTAGGGGGTTGGGGTGCAGGAGGGGTGCAAGGTGCAGGCAGGGGGTTTAGGGCAGGGAGCTCTCTGCCACACAGCCTGAGGCCCGAGAGGATGTGATGCCGGCGGCGCCGCAGGTCGGATCCAAAGACCTGAGGGGCCGGATCCCCTGGTCTACTCACATTTGAGTGTTTTTCTTTTCTCACAAAAACTAATCGTTGCAGTCTCATTATTTCCGGTGTCTATTAACTCTTATGTTTATATTGGTTCCAGTGGAAGGGAAACTTGGAGAATTTTAGGAACATAACCAGCATCAAATAATTCAAAATGTATATGGGGAAGGGTTACATTGTTTAAGGGCATGTCTTCATTGCAACACTTAACTTGAGTTACTCCACTTCAGTTAGCCTAGCTTGAGTGAGAGTGGACATAGTATGTGACAACACTGATGCTTCACATGGTATGTCTTCTGTGCACAGTTAACCCAAGTGTTTGGCAACCCATTCTGCCTAGCTGCATGTGATTGTCCCCACAGCAACCCTTACCCACCTATTGTGTTCCCACTGTTTCTGCACTTACCAGTGTGGATTTGGGTTTGTGCTTAAATGCAGCAGGATTCTTTCCCAATCAGTTGTCAACTGTGGGAGAAGGTCCCCCTTCTGGAAGGAGGAGGGAACACTGGGAAGGGCATTGCATTTTGCTTGCCTCCTCACTGCAAAATGGCTGGGGTTCCAGTCTGAGTTAAACCAGAAGCTGGGTTCTAATCTATACCCGCAGATGGATAAACAGGCTCAGATTTAAATTGCCTCCAAACCCTGATCAAAGGCTTTCTCTATGTAGAAAGTTCAGGGTTAGGTTAAAACTTTGGTAAAAGCCCAGGTTAACTGTACAGTGAAGGCATACACTGCACAGGGATTGGATTAGCCTGTGGCCCTGATGAGTTGTGCTAATTTGAGCTGTAGCTGTGTGTACATCCCCACTGCATTACTAACTTGAACTCAGCAGCACTCAAGAATCAACCCAGCTTAACTCAGGCTAGGAGACTTCTCTGTGACAGGAGTTGGGTTAGGGGCGAAACTGTAGCTGTACCTCAAGCCAAAAGTGCAGTGAAGACAAGCACTTAGCTCTGTAGTGAATCTGAAGATTATGGATGTGCATCAAAACATAAGATGTGATCATCTATCTCTTTTAGTTAAAAGGAAAGAAAATAAATTAGTTCTGGAAAGGAAGCAGGGTGGGATTCTTAAATCAGCAAATTGAGATTTTGTTGAATTAATAAATCAAAATTTAGAATGTCAGGATGTAGCTGAGTTTAATGAAAAGATTAATGGAGTCCTTATAGATTGTTTTGATATTAAACACCACTAGCTGAGATAAATAAGAAATTGAAAATGTGGCTTCCCTGTTGGAACAACACGGGGGTAAGGCTGAATAAAGAAAGAAGCAAGGCTTCTCGAAGGTGGAAGGCTACAGTGAGGTTTATGTGTACTGAACTATAAGGTGATGTACTTCTGTTTAAAAATAGACTAATACAAATTTATTTCCTTCAAAAACAATTGGTTTTGTGCAAATAAGCTTAAAGATAGAAATTTGATCTGCTAAAACCCAGTCTCTAGTAGTGGAGGAGAAGTCTATGTACAGTGCCAATCCTTCAGTTATACTGAAAGGAAATAGCTCAATTTTTTTAATCGCAATTTAGCTGAAAGGTTTGTATTTCAAAATATTTCTTTGGGAGTAAGAGGAGAAGGAAGACGTGACTGACATTTCAGATCAGGAAGTCATTAAAAAAGTATACAATTGGAAATAGTTTTTGGTTATCCTTTTTATATAATATATGCCTAAGAAACAAGTCTAAATTTGCAAAAATATGCATATGCTTCTGTTGCTGCCTGCCAGGAATGAGGGGCTGCAGCTGCACCAGCACCAGCCCAGTTGTCAGGCAGCCAATCAGCACAGCTGGGCCACAGTAGAACCCATCTGGTTGGCTAAGGCAGTCAGGTGGCTTGCTCTTAAGCCCAGCACATCAGCAGCTGCTCAACACACATGCCTGTGGATTCTGTCTACCTGTGTTTGTCTCACTCTATACCATGCTCCTTCACTGCTCCAGCCAAGACACTGCCCTGTATGAAGTCTTATTCCAGTTCTGTCCCAGCCTTGTTCCTGCCTTCCCTGACTCCAGGTAGTCTGGTTCTTATCCTCAGCTCAGATTTGTGGTACCAGTCTCCATTCCTTGGCTCTGGGATTTAGACTCTGACTTTGGTTCTGACTTTTGGCTCTGATACCTGGCACTGACCATTAGGCCTGACTCCTGCTCTGACCACTAAGTCTGACACTGTCTGACTTCAATAGGCATAACTCATGAAGTATGTGAACAAGTGAGGAATTGAGTACATTCTCATGTATGTACACAAATTATGCACACATTCTTCTGAGAACAATGAACATAAAATTTTTCTTTTATTTACATTTGTTATATTTAGGGTTGGCAGAATTTGATATAATTGAGGTCAGTGTTTATTTTAAAGCTTTCTTTAGATTTTAATCAATTTAAAATGTTCACAGTTGTGGGAAATTACCTGACTCCTCCAAAAATGCAATGACAGTAGAGATTCCTAAAATTTAACTTGTAGCATGAATAACAGGGATGGGAGAGGAGGCAGGGGGAAGAAGAGAAGAGGGGAATTCCCACACACACACTCTTAAATGGCCCCTGTGTTCAGCTCCAATAACGCTATCATTACAATGTGCATTATACACATTAAGGTAGAACTCTAAGTTCTCAAGCAGTGTTTTTCTTACCTTGCTTATCTGTAAATTTCAATTATTATTGCTGGAAATATTTTTCATCTTTGTGTGTGCAGTGAAATTGACATTTGCTGACATGCTGATAAAAATCTCATCTTTCCAAGATGAGTTATCCTCTTTTTATCTCTATTCTAGTTTTCATTTCTGCTTTTATTAGTATGTTGACTAGATTACTTACTCTTCCAATTTCATTTTAGGTTGCCAGGGTCACAGTGTTACCAACTCCTGCAACTTTCAAGTTATCACATTATTTGGTGACTTTCTTAAAAGGAGTCCAGAAGCTGGGGAGTCATGTAAGAATCTCTGCTTTTTTTAAAGATTCTAACCCTCATGGTAGTGGAGAAACGCCTGAAAACACGAAACCTAAGCCTCTGATACTGTGGGGTTTTTTTGTTTTTGTTTTTTAAGGGCTTTTTGGGGTGGGGGAAGCCTGTCTCATGACTTATGAATACTTGGGATTGACACTACAGGGTCTATCATCTATGCGTGCATGCAAATGTCACTGGTGGCATTCCAGCTTTTCTATATTTTAGCTGAATCTCTTCCTCCTCCTCCCATTGTCTGAGTAGATCTGCATAAATATTTAAGGATGTATTGCTATCTGTGTATGGGTAAAAAGCAGGACAAAGGCTAGGAGTGAGGGAAGAGCAAGGTTGCAGTGCCCTTGTTCCAGTTTGTGAAATTGAAGAATTGCTATTAGGTTTTCTGGTGTGTCTAGATGGCCAACTCACTATCTTTAAAGACTTTTGCTGTCTTCCCCTCTGAAAACCTCTTTTGCTAGTTATACTACAGTGTTCAGATTTTGCGGGACCATGGGGGAGTATTAAAATAGGAATTTGGGGTTGTGAAATTTAATCAATAAGTCTCCATTCTGAGGTTCTTTTGAGGAATTAATCAGTAGGAGAACACACTTGGAGGATTTCATTAGTCATTAACTATCATTTCCATATTTGTCATGGAAATAGGTCTGTTGATTTCCCCTTCCCTTCTTGGACTGTGTCAGCTGTTGACCACAGAATGCTATTTTGCCATGGTAATAGTCAAGATTTTACAGCAGAACTGCTTTCTCTGCCTCCCAGACAATGTAAGTAATATAGGCAGAGGATGATGATTTGTGACGATTCTGCTCAGAGGATACTTGATGGCAACTCCCTAGCAAACTATTTCACAAATTAAATTTCCCATTCATCCTTTTTCTTTCACTCCCAAGAAATCTTAGCCATTCCATAGTCATAGATGCATTAGAAACATCTAGATTAGTGGGATCCCCTGCTTTTGTATTTACCTGCAACTCAAAACTTGGTAACTTAATGGCTGCCCTTCTTGCCCCTGAACGGCAGATGAACGTTTTTCTTTCCAAAGCCTTTCAACATGTCACTTGATTGAGCCAGATGTTGCTATAGTATGTTCCGTGGCTCTCCCTACAAGGTTTATAGCAGCAGTAGTACATGATCTGCATTGGTTTCCTGTATTTCTGGGTAGAGCTCCAGTTTTGCCTGGTAATACTATCAACATAATCACTTAAGCTAGGCAACCTCGAGCTCAAATGGGAGAGGGCTGCTGGAAGGATGTTTTCCATGAGTTAGTCAGATGTGGCAGAAGCTCCACCTTTTACATTTATCCTAGGTTACCCTTCTGACCAACATGTGGAATGACTCTGGCCAACTCTGGAAAAAGCTGCAGCCAGCCATGTTTAACTGGAGGTTTTCTGCAATGCAGAGCTCTTTTAAGGAAGATGATGTGTGAATAATTAACAAAAAAACACCCCATTTACTATAAACATTGCTTCCTGATGAAACAGCTGGAAGCACATTATCTTAAAATAACATGCGTGTTCAACTATTTTTGAATTATAGTCTTGATTTTTTTTCAGTAGTGCTTTGCAAATGATGAATTTGACAGTCTCCATAGTTACCTACTAATCAGCATCAACCAAAATCCTTGGAAGTATTGTTTGAAATTCAGAAAGTTGTACACAACAATTAACTGGGGCACTTAAGTTAAATAGGAAGAAAATCTTACCCTGGACACATACAGAGACGGAAACTGGAAGAAGTGAGAGAAAGAAAAGACAAGAAGAGAGAAAATTCAGATTCAGAGCCAATTTTTGGAAGGAAAGAGGCATAGTTAGGCAGAAAAGAAAAGCAGCAGGCATGCACCTTCAGAACTGTAAGAGTGAACAGATGGCCTGGGGCACCTCAGGAACCCAGGAGAGCAGCTAAGGGTTTTTATTTCCCTGTAACATAGGGGAGTGCTGAGCTGAAATAATCAGATGGCTTGAAACTTTGAAATTGCTATATTTAGTCTATAGATACAAGTATTACATTGAATATCAGAGATGAAACAACAACTAGTATTAAGACTGACACAGAATGAAATTATACTTAGTTTTGTGAATAAATGAACGATTCTTAAACTAGCCTATGTATAATTTAGATTGCTTAATATAAGAGTTAATAAGGCAAAAGTGTAAGAAATTGACACTTCTGCATGTCTTGAATCACCCTAATTTGATTTCATTTTATTTTTTTCTTCTTAGCTGTATGTGTACTATACAAGTCTTCAAAATGTTTGACTGCATTTTTGTTCCATCAGAAAAATAATATAGCCACATTATTTTGATTTCTCTCATCTTATCACCTTATTAGCCCTACTTCTGAATCATTGCTACATGGAAAAAAGTTAATGAAATTTAAATTATTCTTATAGTCAGTATCCAGGCAGTGTTTTACATGGGGAGTGGGGGAACTAGCGGCAATCCCATTTAACATTTATTTTCAAAATAAAGTTGATTGTCAGATGGCTAGAAGACCATAAACAAGGGATTATAGTACACTATTGAGTGATACTGACAATTTCCACATGGAAAACATGAATCTTCATGTTAAGATTGATCTTGTTTAACATTGTCATTAATCTGGAAGAAGTAGTCAAACAGCATATTAATGACATTAACAGATGATTCTTTGTTGGGAAACCTTAGGAACAATAGCTATGAAACAGGGACAATAACAAAGTCCCTAGAAATTAGAAACCTTGGTAGAAAATAACAATGAGATTCAACTTTGAAAAGTGTAAACTAATAAATGTCAGGGACAAATAATCTGAAACCCAAATATTCAATGAGAGGGAGAAATCTTGGAAATAGTAATACTGAAAGAGGGCTGACAGTGGACTGAAATCTAGATGTGAATTTGTAATCCTAGAAATGTAGAACTAGAAGGGACTTTGGTAGGTCATCTAGTCCAGTCCCCTGCACTATGTAGGAGCAGGATTTTATAATTGTACTATGAGAATTAATGTATGATTTGATTTTATTCTGTCAGCCACCCTTTTTGAATAGCAGAAAAGAATGACAGACCAGAACAATCTTTATGACTGATTATAGTCACCCTTTTGTTTTAGGATAAGTTATAATGTCTACTATGATTTCCTATATGTATTACAAATTCGGCACCCTAGTTAAATATACATTTCTTTGTTTTAAGGTTTTAGTAAGTAAGAGACAGGATCTTGTATTGTATCTATGTTAAGGAGATTAGAGGAATGTTGAGGGCCTGAAGCCCCAATGTGAATTGTTTTCATTATAAGATTTAGCAAGGCTTGATTTACAATGTATTCTGCTGAATATACAATACTGCTGTCTGTATACCTTTGAAGGTTTCTGTAAGAGATTGTTTGTGTGAATGAGGAATGCATGCATCAGGAAAAGATAAGGTGTGAAAACCATCACAAATGTCCTGATGGTCAAGAAAAAGTAAGAGACTTGGAAAGACCAGGAAACATCCATTGTATCCAATGCTAAACATGTTAACAGCATTGATGACCTCAGAGGCAGGCACCCCCGAAGGCAAGACAACAAATAGAAAATAACGATGGGAAGCCGGACAATAACCATCAAATGATAATACCACTTAAGGACTAATGATTACAGGATGACATTGCAAAATGCATGGATTCAAATGGGAATTTACAACTATAAAGCTGGGGTGTTTTGCCATGGAACTCTGGGTTCAGTCCTGCAAAGCCTGGGAACGTTGGATCGTGACCGACAAGAGCCCAGCTCCTCACTTGTGCTCAATCTAACTGGCCATTAGATTGACTCGAGCTACAACACACTAGTAACTATAAACATCAACTGGCAGGGGTGTGTGTGTGTGTGTGTGTGTGTGTGTGACTGAAAAGCATATGCTAACTGTTGTATTTTCAATAAATGCTGCATATTTGCCTTCTCCTGAAAAGTTCCCTTGTGCTTCTTATATGTATAACACTGTGGCAGAATAAGTATTATCTAGACCATCCTGAACCTGTTATTGGAAACCTCCAATGACTGAGATTTCACACCTTCCCTAGACAGTTTGTTCAAGTGCTTAACTACCTTTGCAGTTAGGAAGTATTTCCTAATGACTAAGCTAAATTTCCCTTGCTGCAATTTAAGCCATTCCTTCTTGTCCTGTCCTCAGAGGTTAAGAACAATTTATAAAAACTTATTATGTACTTTAAGACTATGTGCCCCCTCAATCTTCTCTTCTCCAGACTGAAAAAATTGGGTTTGTTTAGTCTTTCCTCATAGGTCCTGTTTTCTATACCTTTTAATTATTTTTGTTGTTCTCCTCTGGCCTTTCTCCAAGTTGTCCACATCTGTCCTGAAATGTGGTGCCCAAAACTGGACACAATACTCCTGCTGAGACCTTATCAGTGCTGAGTAGAGTGGAAGAGTTATTTCTTGTTTCTTCCTTACGAAACTCCTAATATATCCTAGAATGGTGTTCCCTTTTTTTTTTTTTTTTTTTTTATTTTGCAACAGTATTACATTGTTGACCTATATTTCGTTTGTGATCCTCTATAACCACAGATGCTTTCCTGCAGTGCTCCTTCCTAGTCAGTCATTTACAATTTTGTATTTGTGCAACTGATTATTCCTTTCTAAATGTAGTGATTTGCGTTTATCCTTATTGAATTCATCCTATTTAATTCAGACCAATTCTCCATTTTGTCAAGATGGTTGTTTGAATTTGAATCCCGTCTTCCAGAGTGCTTTCAACCCCTCTCAGTTCATTATCGCCCACACACTTTCTGTCATCATCCAAATAATTTATGAAGATATTGAATAGAATCAGATCCTGGACAGATCCCTGTGGGACCCTACTCAACATGCCCTTCCAGCTTAATTGGTACCATTGATAACTGAGTACAGTTTTCTAGCCAGTTGTGCACCCACTTTATAGTAGGTTTGTCTAGGCTACAGTTCTCTAGTTCGTTTATGAGAGGATCATGTGAGACAATATCAAAGCCTTGTTAAAGTCAAGGTATGACATCTACTGCTTATGCATCCACAAGGCTAGTTCCCTATCAAAGAAGGATATTGGGTTGGTTTGACATGATTTGTTCTTCTAGGTGTGTACAAATTGATTGTTTGCCTCTTTCTCTTTCTGGGTATTGAAATAAAGCTGACTGGTCTACAATTCCCTGGATCGTTCTCATAGCCCTTATCTATAAAAAGGGGGAATATATTTGCCCTTTTCCAGTCCTCTGGTATCTCTCTCATCCTACACAGGTTCTCAAAGATAATCTCTAATGACTCAGATCTCTTTAGCCAGTTCCTTAAGTATTCTAGGATGTATTTCATTAGGCCCAGCAGATTTGAAGACCTCTAATTTGTCTAAGTAATTCTTAACTTTTCTTTCCCTATTTTTAGCCTCAGATCTTACCCCATTAACACTGATGTTAGCTATGCTAGTCGACCGATTGGTGCTAACTTTTTTGGTGAAAACTGAAATGAAAGTCATTTAACACTTCGGCCATTACTATGTTTTCTATTGTCTTTCCCTCCTCATGTAGTAATGGGCATACCCTGTCCCTAGTCTTCCTCTTGCTTCTCATGTACTTGTAAAATGCTTTCTTATTACTAGGGGAGTCAAGCAATTAAAAAAATATTGTGATTGTGCAATTAATCACACTTAAATAATAATAGAATACCATTTATTTAAATATTTGTGGATGTTTTCTATATTTTCAAATGTATTGATTTCATTTACAACACAAAGTGTACAGTGCTCACTTTACATTTATTTTTATTACAAATATTTGCATTGTAAAAAAACAAAAGAAATAGTATATTTCAATTAACCTAATAGAAGTACTATAGTGCAATCTCTTTATCATGAAAGTTGAACTTACAAATGTAGAATTATGTACCAAAAAATACTGCGTTCAAAAATAAAACATTGTAAAACTTTAGCACCTACAAGTCCACTCAGTCCTACTTCAGACAATCACTCAGACAAACAAGCTTGGTTACATTTGCAGGAGATAATGCTGCCTACTTCTTGTTTATAATGTCACCTGCAGGTGAGAACAGGTGTTTGCATGGCACTGTTGTAACCGAGCATCACAAGATATTTGTGCCAGATGTGCTAAAAATTCAAATGTCCCTTCATGCTTCAGCCACCATTCCAGAGGATATGCATCCATGCCGATGACGGGTTCTGCACGATAACCATCCAAAGCAGAGTGGACCGACACATGTTCATTTGTATCATCTGAGTCAGATGCCAGCAGAAGGTTGATTTTTCTTTTATGGTGGTTCGGGTTCTGTAGTTTCTGCATTGGAGTGTTGCTCTTTTAAGATTTCTGAAAGCATGTTCCACACATCGTCCCTTTCAGATTTTGGAAGGCACTTCAGAATTTTAAACCTTGGGTCGAGTGCTGTAGCTATCTTTAGAAATCTCACATTGGTACTTTCTTTACGTTTTGTCAAATCTTCAGTGAAAGTGTTCTTAATAAGAACACGTGCTGGGTCATCAGCCGAGACTGCTATGACATGAAATATATGGCAGAATGTGGGTAAAATAGAATAGGAGACATAGAATTCTCCCTCAAGGAGTTCAGTCACAAATTTAATTAACACATTATTTTTGTAATGAGCATCATCAGCATGGAAGCATGTCCTCCAGAATGGTGGCTGAACCATGAAGGGGCATACGAATGTTTAGCATATCTGTCACATAAATACCCTGCAGTGCTGGCTACAGAAGTGCCATGTGAACGTCTGTTCTCATTTTCAGGTGACATGGTAAATAAGAAGCAGGCAGGCAGCCAGTATCTCCTGTAAATGTAACCAAACTTGGTTGTCTGAACGAACAAAAAGTAGGACTGAATGGACTTGTAGGCTCTAAAGTTTTACACTGTTTTGTTTTTGAGTGCAGTTATATAACAAAAAAAATCTACATTTGTAAATTACACTTTAACTATAGAGATTGCACTACAGTACTTGTATGAGATGAACTGAAAAATATTTCTTTTTACAGTGCAAATATTTGTAATAAAAAATAATATAAAGTGAGCATTGTACATTTCGTATTGTGTTGTAATAGAAATCAATATATTTGAAAATGTAGAAAAACATCCAAAATATTTAATAAATTTCAATTGCGATTTTGTTTAACAGTGCAATTAATCAATTTTTTTAATTGCAGTTAATTTTTTTGAGTTAATCATGTGAGTTAACTGTGATCAATCGACAGCCCTTATTAGTCTTTATAGCCTTAGCTATTTTAACCTCGTTTCGTGCCTCAGCCTTTCTATTTTTGTCCCTACGTGCTTGTTTTTTTTATATTCATCCTTTGTAATTTCACCTAGTTTTCTCTTCCTGTATGACTTTTTATTTATCATTTAGTAATATCATATGGCTACAACAATGTCTGTCTGATTTTTAGGGCTGTATATACAAGGCATTCCAGCATGGGGAAGAGAGGTAATCGTCATTGTTTGTTGTACTCAGGGGGAGGAATGTATGTGATACTCTGGTAGTCCTAGTTATATCCCTGTGTAATACTAACAATTAGAAAATATAGGTTGAATATCAGGAACAACGTCGTGATAGAAGCTTTTTTAAGCTAGACTAGACAAAGCTTTAGACTGTAAGGAACAATAATTCAGTAGCCGAGAGAGAGCTTCTTATACCATCTAGTCCATCATTAACACATTTTATCCTTTGACATATTCAATAGGAACACTATTCTGTTTCCTTGCTGAAAATAAGAGGATTTATTTACTTCTGAGGGCATTCTATGCCCAAAAAATTAAATTCTGTGAACAATATTTTAAAATTCTGCAAATTTCATTTGTCAATAAATAAAATCCAGAGGCTCCAGCATGGCAGTGGGGAGCACAGGCCTCTGACTACATGAAGGTGGGAGATCACCCTGCGGCCTCCCCATCCCCGTGACACAGACTCAGCGGTGAGGCTGCACATAACCCTGATATAGCACAAGGCTTGGGTCTGCCCGAGAAACATCCTGGGGCCCTGCCTCTCTGCGCCAGGTGTGGGGAAGGCAGGATCTGTTACCTGCACAAAATTCTCTGTTACTCACACACTCTAGGGGCACCCACCTTTATCTAGTTCCTCGGGCTCAAGGCGTAACCCTCTTAATTTAGGCACCCACCCTTACCCCATTCCTAGAGCTCAGGCGTAATCGTACACTGTAGGGCAGCCACCTTTATCTTGTTCCTAGGGCTTAGGCATAACCCAGCAGGTTTGCAAGACATTTTACGACTGAAAGAGCCTTACACAGTAATATCCTTTTGGCCTCTCAGAGTTGGTAAGACATCTCCCACCAGTTCATGCTCTCTGTATGTGTGTGTATATATATCTCAATATATGTTCCACTCTATATGCATCCGAAGAAGTGGGCTGTAGTCCACGAAAGCTTATGCTCTAATAAATTTGTTAGTCTCTAAGGTGCCACAAGTCCTCCTGTTCTTTTTGCGGATACAGACTAACACGGCTGCTACTCTGAAACCAGTAATATCCTTATCCTCTATTTATTAACAATCACCAAAAACAGAATGCACATGTTACACATATAGTGCTCACCACTCCCAATAAGACAGATGAACTTTTCTTGATGACCAGTCAGGATAAGGTCCATCTGGGGGACTCCAGTTTCTGCACGGTGTCACTGGCAGAGTGTTGAGGTTTGGCAGATCTGATCTTTGGGGCTGTGTCCTGGAGTTGGTTCCCAAAGAACTTCTTTTTGGACTCCAGCTTATATAGTGAAATGTTGAGTTCTTTTTTTAGCTATACCTTAACATATCATTTACTAAAATTTTGCTAACCAATCCTAACACAGTGTAACAAAATTCTTTAACCAATCCTACCCCGCCACCTTAATTAGTTTACACCTAGCAAAATTAATTATGTAAAGCCAGATACCATTAAAGAACCAGACAGAGACCATACAGATAAACAATAGGGAAGTGGGGACCATAATGACAAAACAGAAATGAAATGAGGATTTCACTACCACAACTATTGATAAGTGATTTCTTGCCAGACAGGATGCTATCAAACTAAGTTTTCTTTAACCATCTTAAGCTCTGTTTCTTTATCTGGTGACAGTGGGTGTTATTAGGACGGGGTCTCCTTCTTAACAGCCCAATATTACATTGTTTTAATGTAATTTAGATGGAATGTGAGGATGTGACTTCCTGCTTTTCAGCTAATGGCTGCTGCTCGGTCGCTCTTTTAATCCGGTTGCAGACAAAGGCCTTATCCTTACAGGATCCAAGTACAGAGGAGCTCGGAGGGGAATCCAGGTGTGGGGTGACAGGATTCTGTGTGGGAGAATCTGGGTGCAGGCAGTTAAGTGGGGGGATCTGGATACACAGGGGCTTGTTGGTGGGGTTCCAGGTTCAGGGGCAATGGGACTCTGCAGGGGCTTCCAAGTGAAGTTGGTTGGGCTCAGCAGAGCAGTTGGGTGTGGGGGGCTCAGTGTGGGGGTCTGGATGCTGGAGAAGTGGGGCTTGGTGGGGTGAGGATATGGGTGCAGCTAGTTGGTGATCATTGGTGTGGGGGTCTGAATGTGGGGGCTCAGGGTGGTGCCGGGGGTGGGGCATCAGGGTTGGGGTTTGAGTGCAGGGTGATCTGGGTGCAGGGCTGGGCCTCCAGAGGCAGGGGGTCTGGGTGCAGGGGGGCTTCAGATGCAAGAGTTGAGGTTCATTGGGGTGGGGTTCAGGTATGGAGGGCTAGAGGAGTTCTGGATGTACTGGGTGAGGCTTGGCAGGGGTGTCTAGATATGGGAGGTCCAGATGCATGGGGGTTGTGTGGATGGGGGAGTAGCTTCACTTACAGTTACCCCCACAGCTGCGGAGTGATGGGGAGGATGTTGAGCTTCCTGCAGCTGGGGGAGGTTACTAGGGGTGGGTCTGACACAGCCCCAGCCAATCTTTGCAGGGGAAGTGGAAGTCCCGTCCTCTCCTGCCTCCAGCCCAGACGGGACTAGCAGCTGATCCCGGCTTAGGTTAGGAGTGGCCCCAGCCTTGCGGTGATTTCTCTCTCCTCCGGCTTCTCTGGATGCCTGAAACGATGTACCTGCACAGCTATGGAGTGGTGTGTGACTGGTCTTGCAGCTTCCCTTTGCTTCCCTGTCAGAGAGTCATTTTTCCGCTGGGAAGCAAAGAAATCTGCGGGGGACATGAACTTTGCGCACATGTAGTGGCGCAGAATTCCCCCAGTAGTAATTTATTTCTGAATTCAAGAGGAATTCCTGAGCTTTATCATATAGCAGGTTACCAAACTGTCTAAGTCCAGATAGATTTTAAGATTCTCTATTTTCCATCTTGACTGTAACCTTCACGCAATAAGGACAATTATTAGCTTAGATTGCTGTTCTGAATCCAGCTGGAAACCTCGATACTTTTATAGCTATTAGGCTGTTCTCTAAGCAATGTGGTGTATATTCTTTTGCTGACAGCAGCTGTATGTAAATACTCTTAATGAAAGTCTAACTTTAGTGGAGTGAAGCTTTTTTCTCTTGTATTTTATAATTTGTAGGTTGCTTATAGAAGACACTTGCCTGTCAAACTCAGATAAGATACATGTGATGAAACAGCTTTCACCTGAAGTGCCCTTCTGTGGCAGTCCACTGCACAGCAGTTGTACCTTCCTCAGTCTTCTTCAAGATTCTCCGGGAATAGTCCAAACAGTTTTTTTCTGAGTACAAACAGCCCTTGCAGGGTTTACTTATTACCAAAGAAGCCCTGTGCATACAAACCATGCCTTCAACAGTTTATCAGTGAACAGCCCTACTATCACCATGCTTGCAGCTCCAGCATCTCCTCACACCTCACTCCCAGCCTTCAACCCTCTCTGGCCCTCTGACTTCAGCTCTCCAACTCAGAGAGCTGGCTGGCATCTCCCTGCTCTCAGCCTTCTCTGCCCGGGGCAGACTCTGACTCAGGAAGGTCCGCAGGCTAGCCCTGCATTGGCTTCCTGACCATTCCTCCTCCTTTCAGGGAGGGTCTGCCTAGAACTGTTGCAGCTTTCCCCAGAGACCTCCTCCAGTCTCAACTCCCAGACAATTTTCACATGATGCTTTTTTTTTTTTTTCTTTACTGAATCAGGTAATTCTCACCTATGCTTTTCCTGGCTGAAGTACAGCTCACCCAGTCTCCTCCCTCTAGGGCCTAGATCCCCTCTTATAAACTCAATTGGAGTGAGCTGGTGAGTCACAGGTGCACTGCCCTTGCTCCCTCTTAAAGCGCCAGTGTTACCCTGTGACAACATGGAGAGATCGACACTGCTGAAATTGATGCAGTGGGTGTCGATTTAGTGGGTCTAGTGAAGAGCCCTCTAAATCGACAGAGGAGCATTCTCTGGTGGACTCCATTACTCCAGTTCCCCAAGAAGAGTAAGGCAAGTTGACTGGGGACCATCTCCCGTTGACGCAGCCTGATGAACATAGCTGGAGTCGACATAGCTTAGGTCGACTTACCCAGTAGTGAAGATAAGCCCTAAGTATTCGCTATTCCCATCTGAATGTATGTCAGGACTTTGTCAACATGTTTAATTTGGAATTTTATCATGTATGTGTGTTCCAGAACGGGAGGGGAAAAGTGCAGACTTTCTTCCACGTAATTATGCTTCCAGTTTCACTAGTTTTTCCTTGCCAATGTGATTGACACTTGCATATTATTTTTGTCAGTCTGACAATTAATCACTACAAATTATTTATCAGTTAAAGTATGAATATCTGGAAAAATATTGGAAACCTTTTCAGTACTGATATGTAATATATTTAATTTATCCATAATTCAGGGACTTGTATATTCAAGAGTTACCAAGAAATCTGATGTAGTATCAATAGTCAGTAATCAATTTCCTTCCTGAATTTTCCAATTTTCCTGCTCGCTTGGTTCCTGCATTAGTTTTGCATAATAGCTTTAAAATTCACATGAATTAATTGTGTTAATGCAAGTGCTAAAGAGATCACAGGCTTGCTACATTTGCTTAATTTAAATCATGCCAACCTCACTTAATTGTGTGTGTATATATAGAAATCTATCAAAACCCTTCATGAAAGTCACACTTCATTTCAAAGTGTGAATCTTCTTCTGCATAATTCCTCTATTAATCTAAACCAGGTTCACTTTAATATCTCATGTTTCTGCTTGAACTTTCTCTGAGTTCCTACTGTTATCTCCTAAGCTTCATGGTTTTCGACTGAGTTCATCTTTACTTGTTTAGTTTGTCTCAATTGCTAAACTGGACATGGAGTTGTTTATTTCCAGTATACGTTTGTACTCCTCCCTAAAACACAATTCAGCTTTAAGGTCTTACAGGTCAATATTTGTACACTCAAGATAGAGGAGGTCTTCTGGCTTGAATATTGATGGTAAACTTTGCAAGTATCTCATTTTGGAATTAGTTGGCAGAGCCAAGTAGGACTGAACATTTCACATCTTATTTTTATATTTAGCACCTCTGTTTCAATTGACAGTATAGCTAATTATAAATCATGTAGTAAGATGGCAAACTTGTGTCCACAGCAGGAACTTCATATTTTTTTTCAATATTTTTTTCCAAAAAATATTGGTAATGCTAAGAGATTCAGTCCTAATAATGTGAAAGCAAACTTACCACCTGCACACGTATAGCACTGGTACTATTAATAAACTGACTGAAAACTTTGAACTTAATCTGTGTCAAGTTTTGATACTGTCTTAATTATGTGTCTCAATTCTACCTTATGCGCGATCACTCATTTAGGGTCTAAATGTGCCTCACTGACACTCAAACCAAATATTATCTCTGTTGCTTATTGAAATTGAGACTGTAGGAAATTTTAAGCACGTTAAAACTACATATAACTTCAGTTTTCTACTTTTTTGTTTTTGTTTTGTTTTGTTACCTCTGTCAGACCATCATATACTAAGAAGATCACAGTGTCATGTTTGAGTCTTGTATTTTCTTCACAATAGAAACTGTACCTGGTCTTCCGGATAGTATGTAAGGATGGGTTATAATGTGATTTATCTATCGTCTGGCCTTGAACCAAAGGATTTTGTGAGTGTAGTTACTCCATTGCTCAGGAACCAACGTTTTAATACATCTTGGGAATCTAGTGCTTTCTCCAATATAGTAATCAATCACTTTTGGAAGTATTTATTTTGAAAATGATGAAACTTCAGCTTAATAATTCTCACAGTAACTTACATTTTAGAAGCCATGCATGAACATTAACTAATCCTTTATAGTACTCTTGAGGTAAAGAAAGTATATTACTCTTTTTTTCAGATGGGGAAACTTTTGTGATTTGCCCCCAGATCACAAAGCAAGTCTGTGGAAGAGCCATGATTAAAATGCAGGACTTCCAGGCTCCTAGTCCTTTAAGTATGGTGCTTCTCAGGTGCAACAAAATAACTTTTCATTCCAGCTTTGAACTATGCTACATATGGGGGAGGTATTAATGAAAAACTGCATCACTTTATCTAATTCTGGAATACTTTCTTCAACACTGGTGGAAAGGATTACAGCAATAACAAAAATACTGAAGGCTGTTCGGCCCTACGAATAAACTCACATCATGAAGAGTTTTATTTCTTGGCCCAATATGGTTAAACTTAAGAATATTGACCAGCAATGCATATTGAAAATTTCTGAAGGCAGGATGTGCAAATGTAGGAAATCAATCATCTGAACATCTTATAAGTACGCACTTGTGATACCAAAAACAAAACACAAAAGCCCCTGAAACTAGGGCCCAATTAAGTAAAATACACAACTGAAGTAAAAAAAAATTACTTTAACACACGACTGCCCCAAAAATAACCTCCACAAAATACATGAGAAAGGAAACTGTCTTCAGTCATGTCACACACGAACTTAGTCTTAAAGGAGAGCAATTAATAATTGCACAGGGCCTCACCAGAGAAGGCTCTGCTTCCCAGTCACTGAATATAATGGGACAATCAGCAAGCCAAGCCCATAGAAAGGTAGGGCAGGAGATAGTCCCTTAGGTAGTTCTAAAACTGTTTACTTCTCTTTTGGAAAAAGTGTAAAACTTAGGATTGTATATCACAGATAAGCTTTCATAAGAAGAAATGCATAGCCTTAAAAATATGTAAAGTTAAAAGTGGATTTTAAAATATGCCATTAATTTCTTTGTTCCTGTTCTCTGCAGCTGTAGTCATACGTTCTCGTGCAACATGCCCTATTGATGTCTCCTGCTGTGCTCTATATTTGATGTACAGCAATCAGCATTGTTTGTAATGTTGTGCTTTCTCTTTCATGTATGCAACATTTGCAAGTCTTTGAGATGTTTTCAAATTAGTTTCACATTTGAAGATTTGCAACATCTAGAGTACTAGTAGGAACATATTTGATATCAACCTTTAAGAATGCTGTTTATTTATGTGGCTTACAAATAGCTGGAGCAAACATGACAGCCATGAGATGTGCTTGACTTTTTTTTTTTTTTCCTCCAGGATTCTTCCTCTACCAACAAACTAGTATTTAAATTGGGCACATATGAATAAAAATGTTATTATCTTTAACTGTAATTATTTCTATTCACAAAGAAATTTTTCAGTCACTTGTGTCAATTTCATTGTTTTAAAACTTAATTTTTTTACAATACTGTAGCATCTCTGGCTGTAACTTTTTTTTGCAAATATCATATACTAAAGTCAACGAACCTCTTCAGTTTGTTGGCTAGGACACTTTCAAAGCAGAACATAGATTGCTGCAGGGGATTTAGTAAATGGCTGCTTCATCTTTTGGAAGGTGATGGAGATGCTACTTTCTGGATGAGATAAATTCAAGATCTGAATATTGCTATCTTGTCATTTAATAGCCCATACTCACAGAAGTATAGGGCTGGAAGGGACCTTGAGAGGTCATGTAGGACTAATAATAACTAGACCATCCCTGGCCAGCTTTTGTCTAACCTGCTCTTAAAAACCTCTAATGATGATGATTCCAGAACCTCCCTAGGCCATTTGTTCCAGTGCTTTAGGAAAAATTTCATAACTGTCAGAATAGTTAATGTCCATCCTAAACTGCCCTTGCTGCAATTTAAGCCCATTGCTTCTTATCCTATCCTCAGAGGTTAAGAATGATTTTTCACCCTCTTGTAACAATCTTTTACATACTTGAAGACTGTTATGTCCCCCTTCAGTCTTCTCCAGACTAAACAAACCCATTTTTTTTCAATCTTTCCTCATAGGTCATGTTGTCTAGGTCTTTCATTATTTTTGTTGCTCTCCTCTGGCCTTTTTCCAGTTTGTCCACATCTTTTCTGAAATGTGACACCCAGAACTGGACACAGCTTGGAGTAGAGTGGAAGAATTACTTCTTGGGTCTTCCTTACAACACTTCTGCTAATACATCCCAGAATTAATATTTTATATTCATATATATATATATATATATATATATATATATAAAAATATGTTTTTTGCAACAGTGTTAAACTGTTCACTCGTATTTAGCTTGTGATCCACTAAAATCCCCGGATCCCTTTCCGCAGTACTCCTTCCTACTCAGTCATTTCCCATTTTGCATGTGTGCAATTGATTGTACCTTCCTAAGGCCTGGTCTACACTACGGGTTTAGGTCGACTTTAGCAGCGTTAAACCGAATTAAGCCTGGACACGTCCACACAACGAGGCCCTTTCTTTCGACTTAAAGGGCCCTTTAAACCGGTTTCTTTACACCACCTCCGACGAGGGGATTAGCGATAAAACCGGCCTTTGCGGGTCGGAATTGGGGTAGTGTGGACGGAATTCGATGTTATTGGCCTCCGGGAGCTATCCCACAGTGCTTCATTGTGACCGCTCTGGACAGCGCTCTCAACTCAGATGCACTGACCAGGTAGACAGGAAAAGACCCGCGAAGGTTTGAATTTCATTTCCTGTTTGCCCAGCGTGGAGAGCACAGGTGACCACGCAGAGCTCATCAGCACAGGTAACCGTCATGGAGTCCTCCCAGGATCGCAAAAGAGCTCCAGCATGGACCGAACGGGAGGTACGAGATCTGCTCGCCATATGGGGAGATGAAGCAGTGATAGCTGAACTCCGTAGCAGTAAAAGAAATGGAAAAGTATTAGAAAAGATCTCCAAGGCCATGAAGGACCGAGGCCATAACAGGGACACACAGCAGTGCCGCGTGAAAATTAAGGAGCTAAGGCAAGCCTACCACAAAGCCAGAGAAGCAAACGGAAGGTCCGGGGCAGAGCCGCAAACTTGCCGCTACTACGCGGAGCTGCATGCAATCCTAGGGGGTGCAGCCACCACTACCCCAACCGTGTGCTATGACTCTCTCACTGGAGAAACACACAGGGAAGACGGTTCGGGGAACGAGGAAGATGACGATGGAGGTACTGTAGGTAGCTCACAGCAGCAAGGAAGCGGAGAAACCGGTTTCCCCAACAGCCAGGATCTGTTTGTTACCCTGGACCTGGAACCAGTAACCTCCGAACTCACCCAAGACCCTCAGGGCACACAGGAGACCTCTGGTGAGTGTACCTTTGTAAATATTTGTAAACATTACACATGGTTTAAAAGCAAGCGTGTTTAATGATTAATTTGCCCTGGCAATCGCGGCCAGTACATCTACTGGAAAAGTCTGTTAACGTGTATGGGGATGGAGCGGAAATCCTCCAGGGACATCTCCAGAAAGCTCTCCTTTATGTACTCCCAAAGCCTTTGCAAAAGGTTTCTGGGGAGGGCTGCCTTATCCCGTCCGCCATGGTAGGACACTTTACCACGCCAGGCCAGTAGCACGTAGTCTGGAATCATTGCATAACAAAGCATGGCAGCGTATGGTCCCGGTGTTTGCTGGCATGCAGACAATATCCATTCCTTGTCTCTCTTTGTTATCCTCAGGAGAGTGATATCATTCACGGTCACCTGGTTGAAATGGGGTGATTTTATTAAGGGGACATTCAGAGGCGCCCGTTCCTGCTCTTCTGAACAGAAATGTTCCCCGCTGTTAACCATGCGGTGGAGGGGAGGGGTGAAGTGATCATCCCAGAGAATCGTGTGTGTGTGGGGGGGGGGGGTGGTTTACTTGTGTTTGTGCCGCATGTTAACCGGGAAACTGCAGCCCCCTCCTTTTACATTGAAACCCCATTTTAAATGGACAACCCAATTCATCCTTGAGATGGGAAATGCGCTGCTGTTTGCAACCTTTCCCGCATGTTAAGAAGGTTAAATAAGCCAAAACACTGTGGCCTACGATGGCTGCCTGCAAGCCGAAATATGCGACCTTGTAATGAAAGAGTGTACCCATTGTTCCCTAAAATGTGTCTTTTTTAACCACCTCTCCCTTCTCCTCCACCAGCTGCAAATGTTTCTCCTTCGCAGAGGCTCGTGAACATTAGAAAGAGAAAACGTAAGACGAGGGACGAGATGTTCACGGAGCTGCAGATGTCCTCCCACGCTGATAGAGCACAGCAGAATGCGTGGAGGCAGTCAATGTCGGAGATGAGAAAAGTCCAACATGAACGAGAGGAGAGGTGGCGGGCTGAAGACGATAGGTGGCGTCAGCTTGCAGACAGACGGCAAGAGGCAATGCTCCGTCTGCTGGAGCATCAAAGTGATATGCTCGAGCGTATGGTTGAGTTGCAGGAAAGGCAGCAGGAGCAGAGACCGCCGCTACAGCCCCTGTGTAACCAACAGCCCTCCTCCCCAAGTTCCATAGCCTCGTCACCCAGACGCCCAAGAACACGGTGGGGGGGCCTCCGTCCACCCAGTCACTCCACCCCAGATGATCGCCCAAGCATCAGAAGGCTGGGCTTCAATAAGAGTTAAAGTTTTAAAATGCAGTGTGTCCTTTTCCATCCCTCCTCCCCCACCCATCCCTGCTACCTTGGCAATTATCCCCCTACCTCTGTAAGGAACTAATAAAGAATGCATGAATGTGAAAAAACAATGACTTTATTGCCTCTGCAAGCGGGAGGGGAGGGGAGGGTGGGGTGGGGTGGTTGGTTTACAGGGAAGTAGAGTGAACCGGGTCGGGGGGGGGGGTTGGAGGGTTCATCAAGGAGAAACAAACAGAAGTTTCACACAGTAGCCTGGCCAGTCACAAAACTCGTTTTCAAAGCTTCTCTGATGCGCACCGCGCCCTGCTGTGCTCCTCTAACCGCCCTGGTGTCTGGCTGCGCGTAATCAGCGGCCAGGCGAGTTGCCTCAACCTCCCACCCCGCCATAAATGTCTCCCCCTTACTCTCACAGATATTGTGGAGCGCACAGCAAGCAGCAATAACAATGGGGATATTCTTTTCGCTGAGGTCTGAGCGAGTCAGTAAGCTGCGCCAGCGCGCTTTTAAACGTCCAAATGCACATTCCACCACCATTCGGCACTTGCTTAGCCTGTAGTTGAACAGGTCCTGACTCCTGTCCAGGCTGCCTGTGTATGGCTTCATGAGCCATGGCATTAAGGGGTAGGCTGGGTCCCCAAGGATCACGATAGGCATTTCAACATCCCCAATGGTCACTTTCTGGTCCGGGAAGAAAGTCCCTTCCTCCAGCTTTCGAAACAGAGCAGAGTTCCTGAAGACGCGAGCATCATGTACCTTTCCCGGCCATCCCACGTTGATGTTGGTGAAACGTCCCTTGTGATCCACCAGGGCTTGCAGCAGCATTGAAAAGTACCCCTTGCGGTTTATGTAGTCGGTGGCTTGGTGCTCCGGTGACAAGATAGGGATATGGGTTCCGTCTATGGCCCCGCCACAGTTTGGGAATCCCATTTCAGCAAAACCATCCACTATTGACTGCACGTTGCCCAGAGTCACTACCCTTGCTATCACCAGGTCTTTCATTGCCCTGGCAAATTGGATCACAGCAGCCCCCACAGTAGATTTGCCCACTCCAAATTGATTCCCGACTGACCGGTAGCTGTCTGGCGTTGCAAGCTTCCACAGGGCTATTGCCACTCGCTTCTCAACTGTGAGGGCTGCTCTCATCTTGGTATCCTGGCGTTTCAGGGCAGGGGAAAGCAAGTCACAAAGTTCCATGAAAGTGCCCTTACGCATGCGAAAGTTTCGCAGCCACTGGGAATCGTCCCATACCTGCAGCACGATGCGGTCCCACCAGTCTGTGCTTGTTTCCCGGGCCCAGAATCGGCGTTCCACGGTATCAACCTGCCCCAGTAACACCATGATTTCCACATTGCTGGGGCCTGTGCCTTGTGAGAGGTCTATGGCCATGTCAATTTCCTCATCACTCTCGTCGCCGCGCTGCAATCGCCTCCTCGCCTGGTCCGGGTTTCGCCTTGGCATGTTCTGGCTCTGCATGTACTCCAGGACAATGCGCGTGGTGTTCATAGTGCTCATAATTGCCGCGGTGATCTGAGCGGGCTCCATGATCCCAGTGCTAGCTATGGCGCCTGGTCAGAAAAAAGGCGCGAAAGTAGTATCTGATGGACCAGGAGAAGGAGGGCGGGAGGGAGGGAGGGCCGAGTGACGACATGGCGTACAGGTACAGGAACAGGGAGAAACACAAACAACTGTCACACAGAATGGTCCCCCCAAAGATTAAACTGGAAACCCTGGGCTTAGCAGGCCGTTGATTTCACGGAGGAAGGGGAAGCAAATGAACACAGAACAAATCTATTTTTTACATCTTAAGGTGGCAGCCGACGCTGCAGCATGAGTGACAGCCATACCAGTATGACGATGACGGATACCAATCATAATATGCCATCATCTGCCAAAAGGCAAGGGGCTGCTGCTGTGTAGCAATGCAGCCCCACGTCTGCCAGCCCCACGTCCGCCAGCACCCAGCATCGCCCTCGGCCTCTTCTGGGTGCTTAGCAGACAATATTGGGCAATTGGCAGAAAATAGTATATTATGACTGGTAACCGTCATCATCGAAACAGTAGCATGTCTGCCCAGGTGGCCATGATTGACAGCCATACCAGTACGACGACGACGGGTACCAGTCATAATATACCATCGCCTGCAAGGGGCTGGTGCAATGCAGCACTACGGCTGCCAGCCCCACGGCTATCACTCATGCTACACCGTCTACCGCCAAAAGGCAGTTAGCAGCTGCTGCTGTGTAGCAATGCAGTCCCACGTCTGCCGGCACCCAGAGGACATATGGTGACGGTGAGCTCAGCTGAGCTGAGCGGGCTCCATGCTTGCCGTGGTATGTTGTCTGCACAGGTAACCCAGGTAAAAAGGCGCGAATCTATTGTCTGCCGTTGCTGTGACGAGGGGGGAGGGGCCTGACGACATGTACCCAGAACCGCCCGCGACACTGTTTTGCATCATCCGGGCATTGGGATCTCAACCCAGAATTCAAAGAAAAGGCGCGAACCGCTTCTCGGCTCGAGCTGTGGCGCAAACGTAGTATCTGACGGCCTAGGGGAAGGAGGGAGGGGGGCCGAGTGACGACATGGCGTACAGGCACAGGGAATTAAAATAAAGAACGGTGGCTGTGCATCAGGGAGAGACACAAACAACTGTCACAGACTGGTCCCCCCCAAAGATTAAACTGAAAACCCTGTTGACGGAGGGAGGGGGAAGCAAATGAATACAGAGAAAATCTATTTTTTACATCTTAAGACGACGGTGCAGCGTGACTGATAGCCCTCGGCATCTTTCTGGGTGCTTGGCAGCAAATACTGGGCGGTGTATGACGATGGTCTTCAGGCCTATTGCACGAGCTGCTGCTCAGGGAAGACTCTGCTAACGTGCGATGACCCGACTTGTAATAGGCCGGCTAACAGTCATAATACACCATTTACTGCCAAAAGGCAAGCCCCACGGCTGCCAGCACCCAGATCGCCGATGAAGGCTACCAGTCTACTGCACCGTCTACCGCCAAAAGGCAGTTAGCAGCTGCTGCTGTGTAGCAATGCAGTCCCACGTCTGCCGGCACCCAGAGGACATATGGTGATGGTGAGCTCAGCTGTGCTGAGCGGGCTCCATGTTGTCTGCACAGGTAACCCAGGTAACCCAGATAAAAAGGCGCGAATCTATTGTCTGCCGTTGCTGTGACGGGGGAGGGAGGGGCCTGACGACATGTACCCAGAACCGCCCGCGACACTGTTTTGCATCATCCGGGCATTGGGATCTCAACCCAGAATTCCAAGGGGCGGCAGAGACTGCGGGAACTGTGGGATAGCTGTGGGATAGCTACCCATAGTGCAATGCTCCGGAAGTCGACGCTAGCCTCGTACTGTGGACGAGGTCTGCCGACTAGAGCACCTAGAGCATTTTATTGTGTGGACATACACAATCGGCTGTATACAACCGATTTCAATAAAACCGGCTTCTATAAATTCGAACTAATTTCGTAGTGTAGACATACCCTAAGTGTACTTTGCATTTGTCCTTATTGAATTTTTTGCCCATGGTACTTTGCAGAAGAATACAAGTACTAGTTGTGAGGTTTTGGCCATATTCCAAATTGAATTCTACCTGTCTACTTCATCCTCAGTTTTAACGAGAGCTAGCCAGGAAAGAGAATTTCATGTCTGTGAAAAATTTTGAGGCATTGAGGGGAAAAAAAGATGTCCTGAATCAGGACTAAAAGCCAAAACTACCAGGAAAAATTGAAGTGAAATTCTTCAACACTTAGTTTCAGAAATACTGAAACATTCCTTCAGGTGAGCTGCAGAGGAGCCAGGAACGTTGAGAACCTCATGCTTGGCAGGCTGCTGAGAAGCCTGGGAGCCCCCATTCCATATCAGCCCACTAGGTGATCTGTGGAGGACTGGGGAGCCTGAGCATTGAGGCGCATGGGGCTCCCAGAGCTTCCGACTCTTGGTTCCATGTCAGCCTGCCAGGTTTGCTGTAGAGGAGTTGGGCGCCCTGGCTCTCCAAGGCAGGCTGCTGATGAACGGGAGCCTGGGATCTCTAACTCCACCAGACAAGCTGCCGCAGAGGCAGGAAGCCCAGGCTGGTGGAGAGCTCTGTTTCCAAGCTCCTCACAAGATGAGCTGCTGGGGAGATGGATGGGTAGCATGCTGGCAAGAAACCTGGTAGCGTTCTCATGGTTTCTATCAAAAACCCACCTCCCTTTTCTTCAAAAGATTCATAGAAATCTACACATTGACTGAAAGAAAAACATTCCATGGGAATGTGCATTTTATGACAGAAGAATGTTCTCTGGAAGATTTCTGAGCAGCTGTAGTGTTTCAATCTGTCATAAACGACTGTGTAATTACGCTGAGTGCTATTTAAAAGTCATGTGTCTCACTCCAGAATTAGCTATATTTCAGTGGTGTGGGGAGTGATGCCTATGTGGAAGCAGTGTTGCCCAGTTGCTAGAGAACTAGATTGGGATTCATGAGACCTAGATTCTATTCCTTGGACAAGTCACTTTCTCAGTTTCCCATCTGTAAAATGGAGATGATAATTTTAAAGGGCTTTGAGATCTGATGAAAATTACAATATAATAGCTAGATGTTTAATATTAGTAATAGAAGATGGGATGAGGAATTAGGAAACCTGGGGTTTGGTCTCAGTTCTGACAAAAGTGACTCTCAAACATGTATTCACATTAATCCTTCTGTATGTAAAACCTTTTTTGCCACAATTCAGAAATTAGGCAACAGCTCACCCTGTGAGTATGCTTAACATGTAGCTTTCCCTCTTTGGAAAAGTCACTCTCATTGCGTGTAGAATGCAGGCAGTTAAGGAAAGTGTTTAAACCTCTTCAAGGCTAATTTCATGATAAGATTGTTGGGGCAGGTTGAAGCATAGGAGTTTGTATCCTGAAATTCTTTCCCTTTTATGATACAAGAGAAGAGATTACGTGACTCGGTCATCAATCTTTTTACTTTAACCTTTGTCCTCCTATTCAGTGTCCCTCATTTAGTGTTCAGCTTTCTTCATGGTGTCTGCATGGTGATTAAGGTCTTTGGGATAGATACATTGTCTTTGAAATGCATGATGCTTTATAGACAGATAAAAGTGCTATATAAATAATAGGATATTGCAATAGAGTTACTGTGCTGGCTAGATGAGTGGGTGTTTCATACGCATCCACAGACATCCCAAAAAGGGAAGGATGGTGGCTTTTCCCAGATGGGAAGTATCCTTGTTTCAGGAAGTAACGGAAAATTCAGGTATTTTCTTTCTTCCTTTTGGGGATAGAAAATGTTAGTGCCAGCAACAGGAGGGAAACTGCCTCTTGTGTCTTTTTCCCCTCCATACGGCAGTAAGAAGAAGCCATCTGGGCATGGTAGGGTTGAAAAAAAATGTTTACTAACTATACAAGGCCTAATTATGTTCCCTACTGCCCTGGCTGGTTTCTAAAACATAGAACACAATGAGCACCACTACAAGGCTCATAAACAATGTAAAGAGGTACTACCATATTCCTGTAGACTATAGCTCTGTATCCCCTTCCAGTAATAGATGTGGCTCCCTTGTTAAACTGAGCCTGTGCCAGTGTGATTATTCCAGGGGTTCTGGCTGGCTGTACTAATCCACTAATAAGGAGACCATAATATCATGTAACTTTATAATAGAAATACAATATTTCCTAAAGGAGTTAATGGAATGCAGTGAGTGTGTGAGAAACAGAACATGTGTGCAGTGGAGGATAGACCTACCTGGAGAAGACCTGAAGACCAAGTAAATTCCTGGATGGTTGAAATAAGGAGCTTTAAAACACACACACACACACACACACTTCTACCTCATTTCAGACAAGTGTATAGGAAAAGACTTAAAAAGTGGAAAACAAACTTCTAGAAACCAAGTAAAATAGCCAAAGGTCATCTCTTAGACTATTAAGTGGATCTTATTCACAAGCAAAAAAGGCATTATAGTGAGATTTAGAGAGAAAATTGACTAATAATGTATCCAGTAACTCTTGCGTTCTAACCTACCAGTAGAAGCAAAATAGTCAATAAAGGTAGAGAAATCTGGATAAGCTGAGAAATTATGAGCACTTTGATGGCTACTATGGAGCTATCCAACCTAGTAATAGTAAGGGAAATTTTAAGTGAGTCTGTCCTTTCAAAAAACCTTCTTCAAAGTGGTTTTCTTCTTTATAGATTCTTACACTTCTCTATTTGTCTGGCTATGCCGGAAGAAGGACAAAAGACACTGGATTTGGTTTAATTAGCTTGCAACTGTATTAACTGTTCGGGAGTGCCTGGCAGATAAGTGTACAGTGCACATAATTCCATGATCATTCAGTATGTACTAGAGGACTTCCATCAGCCCACCCTCTGCTGGGACCTTACCATCCATCCCCCCTTGAATGAGGGTTAAAATGGGCTATAAAGAAGGAGGGGGTTGTGTCCCTGCTGGGACAGTCATAGGAGCCATGAACCTAACCTCCCCACCCATTTCCTCTGCTTTAACAAATACCTCCTTAAATAGATTGATTAAAGGATTTAATCTGATCACTGTATCCCTCCCTATAGAGTACTTGCATTGGACATCTGCCACAATAAGGTGCAAGCAATTAGCTTGGCTGCCTTTCCTCTGCCCCCTGCGCCCCACCCCCTGCACATTCTCAGCTGGGTTCCCATATCTCCTAATTCCCCCTTCAATATCAGCCAAAAATACATCAGTCTGACAGGTAGACTCCATTCTTCTTGAATAGTTCTGGTGCCCTGTATGCTATGTCCAGATGCAAAATTATCGACCTTCCCACCCCTGTGACCTGTCCAGGGAAAAGAGGGCTTCTCTCACCCAGCATATACCTATGTAACCTTCCCTCTCTCTTCCAGTCACCTGGGGGAATGGGTCAGCATCTGCACACTGACCTACTCTGTGGTTGCTGCAAACTCGCTCCTGCCTCTCTATCCCTGGTACACACATTTCTCTAGCAAGCCAGACAACATAGAATCATAGAAGATTAGGGTTGGAAGAGACCTCAGTAGGTCATCTAGTCCAACCCCCTGCTCAAAGCAGGACCAACATCAACTAAATCATCCCAGCCAGGGCTTTGTCAAGCCGGGCCTTAAAAACCTCTAAGGATGAAGATTCCACCACCTCCCTAGGTAACCCATTCCGGTGCTTCACCACCATACTAGTGAAATAGTTTCCTAATATCCAACCTAGACCTCCCACACTGCAACTTGAGACCATTGCTTCTTGTTCTGTCATCTGCCACCACTGAGAACAGCCTAGCTCCATCCTCTTTGGAACTCCCTTCAGGTAGTTGAAGGCTGCTATCAAATCCCCCTTCACTCTTCTCTTCTGCAGACTAAACAAGCCCAGTTCCCTCAGCCTCTCTTCATAAGTCATGTGCCCCAGCCCCCTGATCATTTTCGTTGCCCTCCACTGGACTGTCCCCAATTTGTCCACATCCTTTCTGTAGTGGGGGGCCCAAAACTGTATGCAATACTCCAGATGTGCCTTCACCAGTGCCGAATAGAGGGGACTAATCACTTCCCTTGATCCGCTAGCAATGCTCCTACTAATGCAGCCCAATATGCTGTTAGCCTTCTTGGCAACAAGGGCACACTGTTGACTCATATCCAGCTTCCCATCCACTGTAATCCCCAGGTCCTTTTCTGCAGAACTGCTGCTTAGCCAGTTGGTCCCCAGCCTGTAGTAGTGCATGGGATTCTTCCATCCTACATGCAGGACTCTGTACTTGTCCTTATTGAACCTCATCAGATTTCTTTTGGCCCAATCCTCCAATTTGTCTAGGTCACTCTGGACCATATCCCTACTCTCCAGTGTATCTACCTCTCCCCCCAGCTTAGTGTCATTTGCAAACTTGCTAAGGGTGCCATCCATCCCATCGTCCAAATCATTAATAAAGATGTTGAACAAAACCGGCCCCAGGACCAAACCTGGGGCACTCCACTTGATGCCGGCTGCCAATTGATCACTACCCATTGAGCCTGACAATCTAGCCAGATTTCTATCCACCTTATAGTTCATTCATCCAATCCATACTTTTTTAACTTGCTGGCAATAATCCTGTGGGAGACCGTATCAAAAGCTTTGCTAAAGTGAAAATATATCATGTCCACTGCTTTTCCCCATATCCACAGAGCCAGTTATCTCATCATAGAAGGCAATCAGGTTTGTCAGGCATGACTTGCCCTTGGGGAATCCATGTTGACTGTTCCTGGTCACCTTCCTCTCCTACAAGTGCTTCAAAATGCTTTCCTTGAGAACCTGCTCCATGATTTTTCCAGGGACTGAGGTGAGGCTGATCAGTCTGTACTTCCCCGGGTTCTCCTTCTTCCCTTATTTAAAGAGGGGCATTATATTTGCCTTTTTCCAATCGTCCAGGACCTCCCCCGATCGCCACGAGTTTTCAAAAATAATGGCCAATGGCTCTGCAATCACATCAGCCAATTCCCTCAGCACCCTCAGATGCATTAGATCTGGACCCATGGACTTATGCATGTCCAGCTTTTCTAAATAGTCCTTAACCTGTTCTTTCACAACTGAGGGCTGCTCACCTCTTCCCCATGCTGTGTTGCCCAGGACAGCATTGTGGGAGCTGACCTTGTCTGTGAAGACCGATGCAAAAAAAAGCATTGAGTACTTCAGCTTTTTCCACATCATCTGTCACTAGATTGCCTCCTCCAGTCATTAAGGGTCCCACATTTTCCTCCACCTTTTTCTTGTTGCTAATATACCTGTAGAAACCCTTCTTGTTACCCTTCAGATCCCTTGCTAGCTGCAACTCCAATTGTGGTTTGGACTTACCCCTGACTTAATGGCATTGGTTGGCTATAGAATGATGAACTAGAGGTAACAGCATCAATTATGATGAGGAAGGAGGTTAGGAACAGTGAACATTAGCCTTGGCAATCATTTCAGCATGCACACACTGCAGACAGTAATAGTTGTTTTCCGATGGATTTCTTTACCTATGCAAATTTGGATTTTTGTCATGTCAGAATTATCAGGAGAGACAGATTTTTCCTCTTCCTGCATTGTTTGTGTGACTTTGCGATTCTGGAGGATAAAGTGATCTGAAGCTTAATCCCAGCTATATAAATTCCTGCAAGTGTTAATTATCGATTGTATTATGTATAGTGATTTTTTTTTCAAATATACATAAAATCTGGGTAGTGTTAGGATTAATGTGAAGTGGACTCCTGTTTGCCAGGAAACTGTAAGGTAGTGCAGAGAATGAGTCCAAGGGGACTTTCTGCTGAAATTTGAAATTGCACCTTTAATCTGTACTTCTAATAATGGAAACTGAGCTCTTAACTGCACTTCGGAAATATTTTAGTGTTCTAAAACAATAGTGATGGGACTTAAAATACTTTTTTATAGGGGGATCTCACTAATCATGGTCAATAGAGGCCTGTGCAGAAGTTTAGTATTGTGAAGGGTTTTGAAATTTGGCTTCATTACAAATCAGAACAACTGACAAAATTAAAATTATACAAAGGAAAATTCTGAAGAAAATAATTATTTGTGGGTTTTCAAAGATTTTTTTGTTTCAACCCAATTTTTTTTATTTTAACTTTTTCCTATTTTGGATTATAGTATTTGTAAGCAGGGTCTGAATGAATTATCACCTGACAGTTAGCTGGGTAGGGGAGAGATTTCAGGAGCAAATTGTACTTACCTGAACGCAGGGGTAGTGCTTAGATATCCAGTAGATAGAGCTGTGTTGCTCAAAGTAATCAAATTTGGCTGGTGTTGGGTTACAAATCACTTTAGTACTGAATGCAGGGGTAGTGAAATGCTGTTACCAATATTGTTGTCATTATTGTATGAATAAAGGGGAGCAGAACTGTGCTCAACCTGTCCCAAATGAGGGGGTCATCCTCAGCTCAGAGGACCTCATTAAGCCAGGGGCTCAAATGCCAGACCCCTGTGAAAGTAAGAGGGGTGGGGACAGGTGTCCCAGCCAGAAGGTGTGGACTCTCCCCAAGGGTCTCCGGGTTTAACCTGTTCCTCCCCACTGTTCAAAGAAAGAGCTAAATAGGCTTCATTAAAAGCCTCTTTTGTTATTGTAAATGCTCAATCACAGCTGAAATCACTTGAGATGTGACTGTTTCTGCCCCGCCTGCAAAGAGCTGAAAATTACTAAGAGATTGATGTTGAGAAGTCACCGCAGAGAGGCAGGTGGCAGCAGAAGGTGATTGACAGCTGGCAAGGCGGCGAGCAAAAGCAGGTGCTCAGATGGCGGAGCAAACAAGGTGCCTTCTTCCCTGGGTGGGAGGTGAACTCTCACAGATGTGCCTCTGAACCCTGGGTCCTCTCTGACCAAGGACAACCACTGTGAGTAAGGTATGGTGAGGGAGCAGAGAGGGGCACAGAAAAGGAACTTTTGGTTGTAGAATTCAAGATCATGAGGCAGAAGACTGCCCCATGCACTCTGGGGTGGATGTCCTGCTCACAGTTTTATGATTATGAATCCTGCTTGTGGCATTTTCCCTAATTAATGTCGGGTGACTTCCCTCCTTTCATTAAAAGTTTTTTTTTTCTACACCCAGACTCTGTGCTTGTGAGGGGGAAGTATTGCCTCTGAGACACCCAGGTGTGGAGTGTAATTTTCCCAGGTTACTCGGTGGAGGCTTGAGCCATTTTTGTGTTGTATTGTTGAAAAGGAACCTGTAGATATTGAACTCAGTCCTGGTTGCTGCTGGCTCCACCTGGCCGAAGGGTTACAATATAATATGTGGTGGAGAAAAGTATATAATAGAATATATTTCATTCGTTGCTGGAACATTTCCCTTTTTTTTTTCTAAATGAAATTTGGGTGAAATGATTCAATTTCATGAAGCGTGAAGATTTCAGCATAAGAATGGCCATACTGGATCAGACCAAAGGTCCATCTAGCCCAGACTGTCTAGACTTCAGACTGTGGCCAATGCCAGGTGCTTCAGAGGGAATGAACAGAACAGGTGATCCATCCCCTGTCGCCCATTCCCGGCTTCTGGCAAATAGAGGCTAGGGACACCATCCCAGTCCATCCTGGCTAATAGCCATTGCTGGACCTATCGTATTCCACCAGAACATGGTTCTGTCAACGTTTCTCTGACTAGTTCTGTTCAGCAGATTACTCTTCAAGCTAATGAAAGAATTTTTGGTTTCTTATTTATATCACATTCTCAAGAAATTCTCAATACATTTTGAAATTGAATGTCACCTGCTGCCTCCATTCCTTTCTCTTCTTCTAATTACACCTTAACAGATTATTCACTTGCAGAGGAATTAAACAGCCCTTTATGAAAAATATTTAAATTGTTTAAATTTCTAAATTACTAATTTTTAACATCTATGCTTTAAAAAATAACAGCTGTGAGTTCCTCCTTCCATTTTTTTTATTAAAACCTAAATTCAGGCTTTTGTCTTTACTGAAAGTTGAACATATCACAAAGAGTGGGAAATATTTTTTCCTATACTCCTTAACTTGCATAAATGCGACAAGGGGTCTTGTAATATAATGGTAGGTGGGACAATATTTTATCCTCTAGTGCAGGGGTGGCCAATCTGAGCCTGAGAAGGAGCCAGAATTTACCAATGTACACTGCCAAAGAGCCACAGTAATATGTCAGCAGCCCACAATCAGTTCCTCCCACCCACCAGCAGCCCGGCTGATCAGCACCTCCCACTCCCTCCCCACACCTCCTGATCACCTATTTCATGGCGTGCAGGAGGATCTGGGGCGGGAGGGTGAGGAGCGAGGGCATGGCAGGCTCAGGGGAGGGCGTGGGAAGGCATGGAGTGGGGGCAGGGCCTGTGGCAGAGCCAGGGGTTGAGCAGTGAGCATCCCCCGGCACATTGGAAATTTGGAGCCTGTAGCTCCAGTCCCGGAGTCAGTGCCTATAGAAGGACTTCTGAAGAGCTGCATGTGGCTCCAGAGCCACAGGTTGGCCACCCCTGCTCTAGTGGCTGGCAGCAGCCCACAGAATGATAAAAGCCCTACTACTTTTGATAGATAATGGGGAACTTCTTTTACCTCACCTATTAAGAAGCGTGTATTTTGTAACCAAAGGCCTTTGTTCTGTATATTATGCTGTACATGGTAGTTAAGATGGAAATTTGAGAAATTTTCAGTGACCTTCCCCCCAGTGGAATATGGCATAGTTGGATGAAAGAGAGTGTTTCTGGCCAAAATGAAATAAAGCTAGTAAGTCCCCTTATAACTGTGAGGTTTTGGATCCTATTGTCATTGACTATCTTTTATCAGTTGCACGAAGTGGGGCTGTTGAGTTTAGAGAACTGATAACCCAAAATTAAGTTAAAATACTATGCTGGTTGAGGAACTAAGGGCTGACATAAGATGAATTGAAGAAAGACCACTTTTATTCCCAATAAGTGTCCAGATGGGGAGTTATTGTGGTATTATTATATCAGTGTGGTAATGTTCATAGATTTTTCCATGTAGACAAATCCCTTGCAGTTCTGCATCAAATGGAAAGGTGACCAGATGAACTGAGTTCTTTAGTCCTTTTTCTGCCATCAGTAGCAGTACATACTTAAATTATGACTTCACTGTGAACTCTGAAGGCATAAGCTTTTACTTTCACTTGTAGACTTTCTCTCCCGATATTTCAATGCTCACAAAAAGTGATGGACCAATAGTCCTGGTTCTCCATTTATCAACAGACTCAAGAACAACACAGGCAGCTTCACTGCAGCCTTCTCCATAGTGCTCTGTCAAAGTGTCTTAAACCTAACTCTACGAATGAAAGCGGAAACTAAATCTCTGGCACCCTTTCAGACCATGGCTTCCAGGTTGAGATGGTCAGTTTTTTAGTGGATAGGTGTTCACATCACAAAAAACACCTGCCCAAAATGATGCTCTTTTGACAGAGTCCACACACACATTGCTCATAAGCCATCAGAAGGTGGCACTTTTTATTCCCTTCACCATTGATGTAGGCTAAGTATGAAGTGGTGATGAAGACATGACTTCTAAAATTTAGAAAGATTCTACTGTGTGGGTCAGATTAGATGGCAAAATGAATTAAGCACCTAGATGTCAACTATGGTCCTTTATTACATATTTTTCTACAACATTTGTTAGTATTGTTATTTGGTAATGTCTCTACCACATTCAAACTGAATTAGTGGAATAAAATGAAGTACACGTGCTGTTGCTCTGTTGGCCATAATATCACTTGCTAGATTTCAATACCCTTGATCCCTCCACGGGGAGGAATTTATTCAAATATAATATCCACCTCTTCGTTAAATCAATCTTGTGTCAAGACTTTCATGTACTAAATCCTGCTGGACTGCAGCCTTCCCTTCTGAAATTGATTAGCTGCCTTGAAAACAATGCTGTTACTTTCAGCCCAGAAAAGGCCAATATTTACACGACTCTAAGGTTAAGGTATACTTTTTGGATGTGATGAAAGGTTTTAATATGAAGCAGAGCTGTCATATTTTTGTTGTAGATGGCAGGCATGTGTTTTCTTTTTTTCTTATGCCTGCCATCTACAGTATTCACTGTATTCACTGAAAGAAATTCTGCTGAGTACAATACACAACCATAACTCTGAGCCTGCCATAGGCTCCTGTCCTCTTAAGGTTTCTTACAGTACTGCTCAAATGGGCCATACAATGCATCTTTATAATTAGGTCCTTTTGTACTGTAGACAGCAACAAGTATTTTGAAAAATAGGACTTGTGGAAGTCGTCTTCTCCAACAGACTTCTTATGTAATTGGACTGTTGTGCTCCCGAATTCTCCTCCTGCCAGTTCCATTGTCACTATAATGTTTAATTCTTAATTACAGTAGAACCTCACAGTTATGAATACCTCGGGAATGAAGGTTGTTCGTAACTGAAATGTTCATAACTCTGAATAAAATGTTATGGTTGCTCTTTCAAAAGTTTACAATTGAACATTGATTTAATACAACTTTGTCCTAATACAGCTTCTATGCAGAAGAAAAATGTTGCTTTTAACCATCTTAATTTAAATGAAACAAGAACAGAAACAGTTTCCTTACCTTGTTAAATCTTTTTTTTAACTTTATTTTTTAAGTAGTTTATATTTTAACACAGTACGGTACTTTTATTTGTTTTGTCTCTGCAGCTGCCTGATTGTGTAATTTCGGTTCCAAATGAGGTGTGTGGTTGACCGGTCAGTTTGTAACTCTGGTGTTCTACTGTACCAAGCTAATGAAAAATCTGGATGGTAATAACTTTAATTATACTCTTGAACCCTAGAGTATGGTTCAAATATTTGGGTGTTTTGAGGGTCCCATGGAATCTAATTCTCCTTTCCCAGATCTCCACATTCCCAGATCTCCCACTCACAGGCTCCATGTTACCTTGGAATTCAACTGTGCAGCTTTGAGAATGGAATGAAAGTACTCGAAAGCAATATGAGATACTCCCTTAAAATATTCCTCTGCAGCATGCTGACCTTGAAACAAGGTTAGGGGACAAACTCTGATTCTCCCTATGTGGCAGCAATTTGTACTGTCATCACAGCTGGATGAGCTCAGCATGGAATTCTTAACACATTGGTCTGTATTTTGTATTTATTTTGTAATTATTATTCCTTCTCTGCCTGTTTCATATCCCTACTCAAAAGAAGGAAGGGTTGGGAGGAAGTTTACAAATAGTAAGAGTGGGTGGAAATTACTTGTTTATAATGTCTTTTACAACTAATCTCACAAGCAAACATGTTCTTCTAGTGTTCGAGCCAAGGTTCTATAGCAAGTTTGAATCTCTTCTGCACTGATCACTCTGGGCATTCCAAGACTCTGTACAACCTCCAGGTTCTGTGTAACGCTTTCAGTCACTGTTTTTTAGAAACCCTAACTAAAAATAAAGCAGGTTGAGTTCAAAACAATTAACTAGGCTAGGTATTAATGAGTTTAGATTTGTACATTATTGAATGTAATGAACGTGGTTTATATTTGAAGAGCTTCAGCGTTGTGCGAGACACTTTACAAACAAATAAGACCCAGATGGTGACCTAAGGCATTTTAACTCTCTCTTCTTCAGATAAAGAAAAACAGATCTGACACACACAGTCCATGGTGTTCCATTCTGTGTTGGAGATGAAGGAGTAATCATCATTTCTAGAAAGCTTTGTGGAATATTTTTGTTTGTTTGTTTGAGGAATCCTAATATTGGTACTGTAACCCAGGGATTACTGAAAAATTGAATTGCCAAATAAATTGCTTTTTATATAAATGTTCTCCTTTTTTCAGATTCCTTTAATATGTTTCTCCTTTAATATTCCAGAACATAGAGTATTACAGAAATCCCAGCTCTGCCTTTTAATGCAGTTTGACCTATTTAAATGCAGTCAGTTTTTCTGTTTTCTGCTCTCCTTGGTTTCCATTTGTATGTGGCAATCACTCCCAGTCCATCCCTAGAATGAATTTACTAGATGACTCTTTCATTCTGGGTTTGTCACCGTCTTCCCCACTCTAATATATGTAATCAGAGGACGTCCCCAGACTCCCAATAATCATTAAGAAATTTCTAATATGACAGTGTTTGCTAGATAGTCACGATATTTTTCTCCCCAGATAAAACTCTCATTATAGTGTTTCCTGTAAAAAAAAAAAAAAAAAAAAAAAAATTGTTGATACAAAACTTTTTCCTGTCAGTACGGAGAGTGAGCCTTTACTAAAATTACTATAGTTTTGTTTTGTGTAATGGTTCACAAGGAGTGTTTAAAGACTAAACTAGTAGAGATGTCCTCTGAAGAATCCAAAGCAGTGTGATATGCATCTCCTCCACAGGCTCAGAGGCTGTCTCTTTCAGAACACTTCATGCCTCATTCTTTTTATAACACTGTATTCATCCTTGTTCTGTGAACATAAATAGCTTTATGTATTGGAGAACCCTATCATCATTTGGGTTGGAATTTGGTTATTGTATATACCACACTGCATTGTGGCTGTCATAAGTTTTCAGATTCTATTTAGTGCCTTTTCTACACAGAGCTGTTTGGCATCTGATCTTGTTCTATTTTGGGCAGGGGTGGGGGGTGCACATGCATACAGGGATGAAGAGTACACCACTGCTTCATCTGGTTGAGTACAATGACCATAGCTCACAAGTGGCCTCTATAAAAAGAGCTGTTACCCAAAACCCTTGCTATAGTTAGTCTTTAGTTATTGTCTTTAATTTAACCCACTGTAAACCTAAGGAATTGTCTACTGTTGCAAAGAAGAAAACCTATTTCCAACCGAAGCCCCCAAAGCTGGGATTCTTTTGATTAAACTTTCGACAGCAGATTCCCAGTGTATGTGAATGAAGAGTTAGAATAAACTGATGTCTCTCCAGAAGACCTTTTGCTTCTGAATTAACATACTATAAACGTGACAGACTTTTTCTTTAAAATTCTGTAATTGGTATGAATTATACACTTAAATGTTTTGAAGGAGGAAAACATTTTAACAAACATTAATTCTCATTGTGACGGGGTGGGGGAGCCCTGTCCTTCAAGCTGCGCTCTGTCTCTAGGCAGTGAAACCTAAGGGCTAAAGTCAATAGAGTTGCCCTGATCCACAGGGCTGTAAGGCCCAATGGCCAGAGTTTATATAATCACCTTGATCCTTTGGGTGGTAGGGTCTCGTGACCCACATCAATGGAGTAACCCTTTTCCCCATGTGTCAAGGTGTCACCCCCACTCTGAACTTTAGGGTACAGATGAGGGGGCCTGCATGATATAACCCCTAAGCTTATTTACCAATTTAGATCTAGTAGCTGCCACCACCAAATAGTTTAAACAAACATTTATGGGAGTGTCATTTGGAAACTGTCTCTCTTCCCCCCAAATATTTCCCCAGTCTTTCAATCCTGCCAGGAAAAGGGAGATAGACTGATTCACCTCGCACCAATTCCTGGTGAGCCCAGATCCAAAAAACCCTTGGATCTTAAAACAAGGAAAAATCAATCAGGTTCTTAAAAGAAGACTTTTAATTAAAGAAAAAAGGTGAAAGGAATACCTCTGTGAGATTAGCATGCAAGCTACTCTCACATACAATAGATTCAAAACACACAGGATGTCCCTCCCTCTGGGCAAAAACCTTAGTTACACAAAGAAACCCAATTTAATTCTCCCTCTACGCAAATAGAAATCACAAAAGAAAATAAACATAATCTAATACATTCCTTCCCTAAACACTTACTACTTTTAAGAAATGTTAGATGGTTGATTCCTGGATCCTTCACTCCGGCACAAACTTTTCTGAACAGACCAAAGACTGATTTCCCTCCTCCCTCTTTGAAAACATCTTGTCCCCCTGGTTCCTCTGGTCAGGTGTCAGCTAGGCTATGTGAACTTCTTAACCCTTTACAGGTAAAAGAGGAATTAACCCTTAACTGTCTGTTTATGACAGCAGAGCAGTGTTGTCCTCTGGGGCAGGGCTGTATGGCCTAGCGACCAGTTGGGGTGTGTGGGCTGCCATCTGGAGGGGCTGGGGGGTGACCAGTGTAGGGGGACCCAGGCCCTCCCTGCTCCACCAGGTCCCAGCCCAGGGCCCTGTCAGTGGCGAGGGTGCCTGCCACTGAGTCAGTGAGGATCCATCTGCAACACACTGTCATTGAGACAATAGTTAGTCCTATTCCCCCCCAGGGCTAGTTCCTACTGTGCTACTCATGATGGTGGTCTATGCATCTTTGGGATCTCCAGATGGCAGCCCACACACCCCAACTGGTCGCTAGGCCATACAGCCCTGAGTGAATAGCAGTATCAAGGACTGCAAAGTAGAAATTCACTTTGAACCTTTGTTTTGGGTTCTGAATGGGTGTGTCTCATCCTTCATATGAAAACTGCTGTTTCTTTTGCTGAATGTGAACCGGCTCTAGTTCAAATTCTGTCAGAAAGTCTATTTCTTCAGCAAGCTCGAGAGAATCTACCAGTGTTCCTTCGAACCCTTCATCACTTCTGAATTCCTCCAGAATATTTTTAGTTTGCTGCAGTTTTTGAATAGCAGAATGTATGTTCAAGTTCTTTTCCTGAAGCTGCTTACTAGTGAGGTTAATCTCAAAAAGGATATTCTACCACAAAATGAGTGAAGTCACAAATTTGAATTTGGAAAGGCCGTTTGCAAGAGTTTCTGCATCTGAATGTGCCATATTGCCAGATGATCCAGTAAAGGTAATATTATCAGAAATTTCAATTAAGGCATCATAAATGTTTCCAAGTTAATAGTGAAGGGGCTTCAAAGCATCAGTGTGACTCTCCCATCTTGTCTAAGTGGTTTCACAATTAGAGAATTCACATGGTAAGTCAGAATCTCCCAATGGTGTGTTGAGCCTGAGAGAAAAACACAAACACACTTTGCTGTTTTGCTTGGTCCTTTTCCTTCTCAGCCTTTCATTTACGATACTCAGCTCCTCAGGATTTTCTTTTTCCTCTTTATTCAAATGCCCCATGGCAGATTGTTATGTATTATGCTCCCGACTGCAAGCATTATAGCGTTAAGGATGGCTGACACACCCACCACATGGTTGGCGAGTTAAACCACATTGCAGCCATCCCAACACATCTTGTCACTGCTTAAAGGTTCAATGATTAGTAACATACACTCACTTAACTATTAAAACAGATAGTTACAGTGTTTACAAGGAAACAAAATGACCTTTTTCGACGTTCTAACCTGACACCGGTTGTTTGGAAAATAATCCTCTTCCTCAAGTTGACCCGCTTGGAGTGTGACATCATCACTTTCGTAATCTATTAAACATTAATGCTGTTACTTTTCTTTTATGGACCTTATTTATTACATGTGAACCGGGTTATAACAAAGAAAAGTTCATAATTAGCCCAATGATAATGCTAAGGTTTAATGACAGGTTTCAGAGTAGCAGCCGTGTTAGTCTGTATCTGCAAAAAGAACAGGAGGACTTGTGGCACCTTAGAGACTAACAAATTTATTAGAGCATAAGCTTTCATGGGCTACTGCCCACTTCTTCGGATGCATATAGAGTGGAACATATATTGAGGGGAGATATATATATACACACATACAGAGAGCATGAACAGGTGGGAGTTGTCTTACCAACTCTGAGAGGCCAATTAAGTAAGAGAAAAAAATTTTTTTAAGTGATAATCAAGCTAGCCCAGTACAGACAGTTTGATAAGAAGTGTGAGAATACTTCCAAGGGGAGATAGATTCAATGTTTGTAATGGCTCAGCCATTCCCAGTCCTTATTCAATCCTGAGTTGATTGTATCTAGTTTGCATATCAATTCCAGCTCAGCAGTCTCTCGTTGGAGTCTGTTTTTGAAGTTTTTCTGTTGTAAGATAGCCACCCGCAGGTCTGTCATTGAATGGCCAGACAGGTTAAAGTGTTCTCCCACTGGTTTTTGAGTATTATGATTCCTGATGTCAGATTTGTGTCCATTAATTCTTTTGTGTAGAGACTGTCTGGTTTGGCCAATGTACATGGCAGAGGGGCATTGCTGGCACATGATGGCATATATCACATTGGTAGATGTGCAGGTGAACGAGCCCCTGATGGTATGGCTGATGTGATTAGGTCCTATGATGATGTCACTTGAATAGATATGTGGACAGAGTTGGCATAGGGCTTTGTTACAAGGATAGGTTCCTGGGTCAGTGTTTTTGTTCAGTGATGTGTGGTTGCTGGTGAGTATTTGCTTTAGGTTGGGGGGTTGTCTGTAAGCGAGGACAGGTCTGTCTCCCAGGATCTGTGAGAGTAAAGGATCATCTTTCAGGATAGGTTGTAGATCTCTGATAATGCGCTGGAGAGGTTTTAGTTGGGGGCTGAAGGTGACAGCTAATGGTGTTCTTTTATTTTCTTTGTTGGGCCTGTCTTGTAGGAGGTGACTTCTGGGTACTCGTCTGGCTCTGTCAATCTGTTTTTTCACTTCAGCAGGTGGGTATTGTAGTTTTAAGAATGCTTGATAGAGATCTTGTAGGTGCTTGTCTCTATCTGAGGGGTTGGAGCAAATGCTGTTATATCTTAGAGCTTGGCTGTAGACAATGGATCGTGTGGTGTGTCCTGAATGGAAGCTGGATATTTTGGATTTATAATGCTGAAAGACATTATTCTTTATTCTTTGGCCATTCCTCCTTCATCTCCAACACAGAATGGAATACCATGGACTGTGTGTGTCAGATCTGTTTTTCTTTATCTTAACCATCTACCTGAGATGTGTTAAAATGACCGTTTGTTATGTATCAACTCGCAATATCTCTGCTCCACATGAGTTTCCAGCTATGCGACCTTGATGTATATTCTAGTTAGGTGTCACTAGCATTGCAGCTTTTGCTGCTGGTGGATGTGTTTCATTGTGGCTGAGTTATTGCTTATCAAAATTGCTGAGTGGGTCATCTTAACCCTATGTCACAAATTGGGGGGGGGGAAATCGCTAAAATATTATTTATTTTTTGCAGTAAATAAAATTTGATAGATTACTACATTCTCAGAAATGTAGAGAAATTTAATTATAATTCATATTCCCTCTTTACGTACACGGGAATTGAAATAATGACATCTTTGTTATTTTATTTGTATTTTTTTAATCTTTTTCATTTTTTTTTCTTTTTAAATTTGATTTTTTCTGCTCAAATTTGGCTCCCCATTTAACTTGGCACCCTAAGCAACCGCCTAGTTCATCTATATGGACGGGTCGCCACTGCAGAGAGATTCAGAGGAATAATTGAGAGAATAGAAGGGGAGGAAATTAAGGTAAACAAGAGAGGGCTTGAAAAATCCACTTCAGTAGTTTTCACTGGTAAATGGGAAACTTTCCCTAGGGAATGAAGGGGCTTAAGCGATCATCTTCTGTAGAATTTCACCTTACATTATTTAAATACTACTAATAATAATCTAGCACTTAGAGTTGTGAAAACAATCCTCCAAACACCGCAGAAGCCCCTTTCTGAGTATGCAGATGAACATCTTTATAGTCTTATGCATAGTCCTATGCAGACTAAAAATTCAAGTTGAACTGGGTCTAATTTGGAAATCCTGTGAACATTTTGCCAAATGTTTTCCCCAGGTATTGTGGAAATTTTTTGAAAAAAATCAGTTTTTATTTAAAAGCAAAATTCTCTCAAACACTAATATATTGTTTAGTAAACTGTTTTGGGTAAGCTTAAATATAATTGACTTTGTTCAACCAGTTTTGTCAGTTTCCTTTGGACATGAGATGCTTAATGTCCTGTAGTTCTGCTATACACTAGTTCTACTGCTGACATGTTACTTACATGAAATTGTTGCATTGTAATGTTGGGGTGGATCGATTCTTGATACGTACAAAGATAAGATTGTACAATGTTTTGGTGGTCATGATGAAGGGATGCTCTATAAATATAAGATGTTGTTGTGATTTGTCACAAGATAGCTGGCCCTTTAAAGGAAGATGGGTCACGGCCCTACCTGTGAGAGAACACTCTCCTCCCCAGACAGGGAAAATTTAAAATCATGTGACTGTAGGTCCTGTGACCCAATCAGGCTGAGGTAGATACAGCAGAGACTATTGAAGAGCCATGAGGAGCAGGAGAGGCCTATGAAGAAGGCAGCAAAAGGCCTTGGGTCCTCTCCAGGGCAAGAAGTCCTGGGAGTTACTGATGAAAGAGCATGAAGACAGTGTGGTAGGATCCCTGGGGTGCAGCCTGGGACCCTCGGACCTCTGTGTCCTCTTAACTCTCTCCGGCCTGGGCTGTCTCTCACAATGCCTTGCTAGTGACCAGCAGCAAACCTCTCCAGGTGGTGTTATCACTGGAGCCCCACACCCAGCTATATTGCATGAATGCTCCCAGAGCCACTCATGAATCACACAAGGAAAGGCACCAGCCCAATCCCCCCAGTTCCCAGCACTGTACTTCAGGAATATAGCATCTTGCACTGCTCAAGACGAGCAATGCAGATTTATTAATTGATTCACCACTTCATCAATGGAAAGTGGATATACGCCAGCCTTTGCAAAACCTGAGCAGATTTACCAAACAATTCAGGCAAACTCACTGGTAAAGATAAACAATTAAAGAGGTTTACTGATTGCAAAAGATAGATTTTAAGTGATAGGCAAAAAGTCAGAGTTAGTTACCAAAAGAAATAAAATATAAGCACGCAGTCTAAACTTTCAACTCTGTTAGACTAGGCAACATCTAGATTAAGCAGTTTTTCTCACCACACTGGATACTGCAGTCCTTAATATACAGACTTGTTCCTTAAATCGGGGCCTATCTCCTCTGTTGGAGCCTTCAGTTTCCTCTCAGTGTCTTTGTTGCTTGCAGCATAGGTTAGGGCAAGAGAAAGGCCCTGCATGTGGCCACTGTATCTGTTTTATAACCTCAGTCACCTGTGCTTGGGGAGCACAATTCCAGGTATGTCTGGGTGGGCATTGTTGAGTCCCCAGGCAAGGTTGAGCAATTCCCCTGGTGTGGCCTCACAGAATCACAGATTAGGGTTGGAAGAGTCCTCAGGAGGTCATCTAGTCCAATCCCCTGCTCAAAGCAGGACCAACACCAACTAAATCATCCCAGCCAGAGCTTTGTCAAGCCGGGCCTTAAAAACCTCTAAGGATGAAGATTCCACCACCTCCCTAGGTAACCCATTCCAGTGCTTCACCACCATACTAGTGAAATAGTTTCCTAATATCCAACCTAGACCTCCCACACTGCAACTTGAGACCATTGCTTCTTGTTCTGTCATCTGAACAGCCTAGCTCCATCCTCTTTGGAACTTCCTTTCAGGTAGTTGAAGGCTGCTATCAAATCCCCCTCCCCCTTCTTCTCTTCTGCAGACTAAATAAGCCCAGTTCCCTCAGCCTCTCTTCGTAAATCATGTGTCCCAGCCCCCTAATCATTTTCGTTCCCCTCCATAGGACTCTCTCCAATTTGTCCACATCCCTTCTGTAGTGGGGGGGACCAAAACTGGACACAATACTCCAGGTGTGCCCTCACCAGTGCCAAATAGAGGGGAATAATCACTTCCCTCGATCTGCTGGCAGTGCTTCTACTAATACAACCCAAATTTCCGTTGGCCTTCTTGGCTACAAGGGCACACTGCTGACTCGTATCTAGCTTCTCATCTACTGTAATCCCCAGGTCACTTTCTGCAGAACTGCTGCTTAGTCAGTCAGTTCCCCGCCTGTAGTGGTGAATTGGGATTCTTCCTTCCTAAGTGCAGGACTCTGCACTTGTCCTTGTTTAACCTCATCAGATTTCTTTTGGCCCAATCCTCGAATTTGTCTCATGCAGGTAAGTCATTGCATTGTAGCTCACTTTCTGGACAATGGCTGTTGATGGGTTGTTTAACATCCTGCCCAGGCATTGGTTACTTTCCTTGCTGTTGCCTCTGGGGAGCTAATATCTGGCTGATTCCGCAACTTACAGCATGTTTTAGTGACAACCATACAACACAATTCTCATAACTTCATATGCATTAATATTCATATATTCATATATGGACAGAGAAATTACTTTCAGCAGATCATAACCTTTCCCCTGATACCTTACAAGGCATGCTTTATACGTAAGATCATGGTTATATGAAAATGAGGACTATGGGGGTTACAGGACGCTCCTCCAAGGTACAGAATGTCACAGACAGATCCTCATAAAGGAGGGGCTGTACCTCATTTAGGATTGGAGCAGAAGAGTCAATGAACTGTGAAATTAAGATAGATGCTAAGGGAGGAGGGGCTGGGCCCAACCTGAGACTGGGGTGAAGCCTTTTCGTTTAGTTTGTTTTCTGTTTAGTTTGTTTATATCACCTTGTTTGCAGGACTTAATCAGTTGGCTCTCAGAAGGGGAAACTTGTTTTGAATATCTTGGGCTGTGGTGTGGAGTGTTTAAGGTGCCTTGCAGAGAGGGGAAACTGAGGCAGAGCCACTGCAGCACTACCCCTGGCATGAGGGGGCACTCTGGAGCAGTTCTTCTTGTTACATGATTTAGAGGTTTCTAGAACAATAAGATATGCTACGTTTCACTAACAAGAATAAGACAGAAAAGAATTCACTGTCCTCACCACACCTGCTGTAATGAGGTTGTTAATTTGGTGATCCCCATCTATTTGATCTGGTAAGAAGAAAACCAGAGTAACCATGAGGCAGCACAGACAGACCACTTGTATTTTTATTTTTTCAATTTGTGTAAGGCACCTACTGAAGATGCCTTAGGCACATGTACTTTTCAATATTAAACATAATGTACAAATGCCATCTAAGCTGATTGAATGTGAATCCAAAACTCCCCAATTTGCAAAATTGCAATTAATCCCACTAAAGATGTACCCCTCCCTTGTGCTGTTAATAAGAGGGCTCTGAACTATGCCCTGAATGTCACCAAATTCAGGCTTTGTCAGGAGATGATGGAGAAGCTAATTCCAGATAATTGTTTATCAAGAATACTCTGCTGCTAACCTCTTGACATACAAAGCTTCGGACTGTTGACTCACATGTCTCAGCTTGACTAAGGAAGTTGAAAGAAGTTATTAACCTAGAGAACAGTATTAGTGTGCGCACACACAAAACTTACTACAGAAAAAACATAGGAACCACAAATAGCTATATATTAGTACATTTATTCCACTGAATATAATTCTGTAAAATACACCCATTTATTAAAGTGGTGAAAGCCTGTCTTTATTCTCTTTTAGAAGGAGAGAAAATCAAGCTAATCATTTGGCCCAATGTGAAATGTGTAGACCTGACATTTTTATCAAAGCCAATTTATGGCACTTATCATATGGTAACTGTAGTCTCTGTAACATGATTTTAAAAATGTCAGGTAAGCAATGCGAGATTAAAAGTAGTAGTATTTGGAAACCCAAGATTATAATAAATCTCAGTAGATATCCAGTGGTCTGTTACCGTGGTCAAATATCAAGATGTTTGAAAGTGGCAACTAGAAAACATACATCTTATATAAGATATTTAAATCCTCCTTTGTGAAAACATTTCCTTGAATAAAATCACTCTTTCCAGTTCTTGATTTTATAGTAGTTGAATTTTATACCTAAATCTAATAGTGAAAGAAATACAATTAACATTGTGGAAAAACATGAGACATATGCTGCAAATTTTAAAATCATTGGGTCTTATTGAGAAATTAAATTTCTCTTGATTTCTCAAGGAAAGATTAAATTTGATTCTTTTAATTATATGTTTCTCTTTATTTTACAGCTAGCCAATGAATTCTTCAGGGCTAAGATCATATGGAAGGAAGAAATTCAAATCAGGGTCTATCTTCCCAATTCTGTAGGAATCTAAAAAGACATTTAGGTGTCTAGATAAATCAATTTGATTTTTTCCAGAGGTGCTGAGTAAACCACTCACATTGACTTAATTGGGAGCTCTGAATACACGGCACCTCAAAACCTGGATATTTGTGTTCAGTGGTGATCCCATTTGGAAGAAGCACACAACTCTTCAGCACAAGCAACATTTCACTATATTTCTTCTTTAAAATAAAACTGAAGCTGGAAACTTTGAGACTACGAAATCTGTCTCTCAGATGTATACTTCTAAAGGTAAGATCAGCCATGATGGGGAAGAAGCAAAGTGACAGCGGACTCTGAGCAAGTATAGAGGAGCTTCCTTGAAAAATCTAGTTTGCTGGGAAGTCTGAAACAGAACCAGGATTATGCACAAGTTACACATCTGATGTATCTGAAGTGTTGGCTGCATACAGTGTTTCTTAACTTGGAGGTTGACTGGAAGAAGATATTCATCTCGCGCAATTTTTAGTACAGCTTTTTTACTGTTCACAGTTTTTAATCCACTGTCTCCTTCTTTTACTGTTTTACTTTTCCTTCTCCCCTTGGCAGAGGTGTTGAATTTTGATAAGACACATTCTTGGTTCAACTTTTGTCTCACTTTCTTGTAATCTAGGATGAGAAAAAACACCTGACCTGAGGGTTTTCTTTTCTGGCAGGTTGGAAAGCAGTCATTTTTATATTTATAAGCAGGTATTTTGAGCCTTGTTTGTTTTAAGCTTTCTTTTCCTAATGGTTTTTTAAAAAGTCAATTCTCTGACAAAAGAGCTCCACTTTCTTCTTGGCTAGAAATATGTCAATAACGTTCTCAAACAGCTTATCACTGTATGTTTTCTGCCAGTATAAGCTGTTTCTTTTTATATTCATTGTTTTTAAAAGCTTTCTAAATATCTACCCAGCTGGCAGTTGCTGCCTTTCATAGTCTTTTATTCTGAGCCTCTTGATGGCTGTGCTATCCTAAACAATAAGTTGATCATTGTCTGAAACTTTAAATGGGCATGTGTGGGAAAGATTTAATAACTCTGAGATTTGACCTGCAGACATTTGAAGAATGTAGCAGTACTGAGCAACACTGGTCTTCCACTGTCTGTATTTGGAATCACTTGCTTATATAACAGTTCTTATTGTGTATGTAAACAAAGCCAAAGGTGACTACAAGTACATATTATTACAATGTCATATGTAAAACGAGTTGTAAATAGAGGGATTCCCCCCCCCCAAAAAAACCCCACCTTTATTTGTTGTTTTGGAGGAATGGCTGGCTTAGTGCAGTGGTTCTCAACCAGGGGTACGTGTACTCTTGGCAGTATGCGGAGGTCTTCCAGGAAGTACATCATCTCATCTAGATATTTGCCTAGTTTTACAGCAGGCTACATAAAAAGCACTAGCGAAGTCAGTACAAACTAAAATTTCTTACAGACAATAACTTGTTTATATTGCTCTATATACTATACACTGAAAGGTAAGTATAATATTTATATTCCAATTGATTTATTTTATAATTATATGGTAAAAATGAGAAAGTAAGCAAATGTTCAGTAATAATGCGCTGTGACACTTGTATTTTCTGTCTGATTTTGTAAGCAAGTCGCTTTTAAGTGAGGTGAAACTTGACCAACCAGACTCCTGAAAGGGGTGTAGTAGTCTGGAAAGGTTGAGAGCCACTGGCTCAGTGGAGTATCAGTGGGTTTATAATGCTTTTCACCTCTTGAACCTAGCCCAAACTGGTAGTGATTGGAGTTGTTAGTCCCCAATGATGCAAATGGATAGAATTCTACCCTGCTCTGGGCAGACTGTATATGTGCTGCATATAGTCCAAATTTAACAAAAAAGCAAAACGTCAGGAAGGGAGTAACTTAGATTACAACAATACATACAACCTCTAACTTGGATTTCTACTTTTGGCTGCTCCAAGCTAGGTTGGAATCAAGATTTTCCTTGCAGGACCTCTTCTCTCCCAGCCTCTATTTCCCTCTGCCCAGAGAGGCAATAGAACCCCTTTTACTGTATAGCCTATGTGGAGGCAACAAAACCCACCTGCAACTGTGTATGAGCAGTGATTACCCTAAAACATCAGTCAAAGTAAAACATCTGAAATCCAGATGACACTGGAGCCTTAAGTCCTTGTGCACAGTCGTATAGTCTGCTGTCCTGTTCCAGATAGCTATTGAAAAGATTATATGAAATGAGTTAGGCCTCAGATTTTTTTTTACCCAGTGAAGATGCCTATATTAATTAAAAAAAAAACTAAACAGAAATCCCACACATCATAACTGGCATTAATTGGCATTCTTGTTGGTAGTCCAGTTGAGAGGCAGAAGATTGAATAGGCATGAAAATCAACTATTCTTGCACTTGCAGAAGTGTGGTTCCTTCAGGTTACAGGTGAAGGACAGTGAGGAAGCTTGTACTACTGGTGCTTTACTTGTTCTGTGGCTGAATGGAAGACTTCTAGGCTGTAAATCTAGTCGTTTTCACAAGCATGAAATCCTACCAAGAAAAAATGCAAGGGGGAACCTTTATATAATATAGATATAACAAAGATTTTTATAATTGGAAATTAGTACCCTTGGGAAGGTGTAGCTTAAAGTCTTGTCTGTCAGCATATATCACCACTACACATGACAGGCAAAAGAAAATCAAACAGTTATAGTGAAATTTTCTTAGGTTTCATCTTCTCATTTTTAGTGCGCAAAACCTAGATGCATGCCCAAAGGCGTAAAATTAACCTAAAGTGCTTTATTAAAGTCAATCCACTATTGATTCTGAAGGTGTTACAATCCCATGGATCAGCAAATGATCAAATTATTTAATGTAGTGAATATTACATACACAAACTACAGTAAAATAACATTATTAAAATTGCAAAGTGAAGCGCTCAAAAGTTAGATGCAGGAATTAAGGTTTCCTGAGCAATCTTAATTTGCCCTCGTGTGTGTGTGTGTGTGCATGGGCGCATTATGATGCAGCCTTTAATTACATAGTTACATACTATATTTTCTTCTCTGCTCTGGGGATGGATCAGAGTTGTGTAGTAATGGAGGCTGGTGTCTGTAGAACCAGGGTCTCGCTTGTAGAAGCAGGAAGATGTGTACTATTTGTAGTACTGCGGCAAGGGATTGCAGGAAGAGAAAGTGGTCTCATGGTTAAGACAGTTTGATGCTGCCCTGGAGAACTGGATTCTATCCCTGTGTCTGCCATAGAGTTCTCCTGTTATGCTAGTCAAGTCACTTAAATTAAACTTTTCACAGGTGGTCACTAATTTTCTGAGTGCCCAACTTGAGACTCCGGTGTTTGACTTGCACAAATGCTGAGCCTTCGCATCTGCAACTAAAGTCAATGGGAGCTGTGCTTTGAACATATGAACTGCTATATAGTGTTGAGTGCTTCTGAAAAATGAAAATTAGTGGATACTTTTTAACCTTAATTTCTCTGTGCCTCAGATCCCCATCTATAAAACGGGGGTAATACCTGCCCCCTCACCTCACAGGGGTGTTGTGAAGATAAACTAATGTTTAGGAAGCACTTGGATAATAAGAGATGGTTGTTACAGGAAAAGTCCATGAGGAAATAAATAATTCTGTCTTCAGAGCAGAGTTAGAATAGTGTGCAGTAAATAAGGCCTTAGACGACATGTTGAACAGTGAGGATGGAACAAAACATTAAGTACCCACTCATTAACGGAGCACTCTCCATCCTGGGCGCTGAATGTGGGAAGGGTCCTGTGGAAAAAATAGTATGTGATCATGTAACTAAAGACCATACCATTATGCATATGTACAAGAGGGATAACTTCAGGTTACATAGATAACCTTAATTCTAGCATTTCCTAACTTTTGAGTGCTTAATCTTGCAACCTTAATGTTCTTTTCACATAGTTTTTATTTAATTTCCTACTTGGTATTTTAAGCAAACTGAAAAAACAAATTCCATCATGTGGTGTCGTGGTAACACTAATATCGTTCGTCAGCAGGGTTGAAACCTTTAGGTACACTGCACAGAATTCTGCCACTTGAACTAACAATAGTAGGTTGTCATCCTCTTTGTGGAACAGCACGAGAGGGGGAAGAGACTTTTTTTCAGTTGGTTTCACTGAAGTGGAGGAATAACAACAAGGAGTCCTTGTGGCACCTTAGAGACTAACAAAATTTATTTGGGCATAAGCTTTCGTGGGCTAGAACCCACTTCATCAGATGCATGGAGTGGAAAATACAGGAGCAAGTATAAATATATGAAAGGATGGGAGCTGCCTTACCAAGTGTGAGATCAGTCTAACGAGACAATTCAATTAGCAGCAGGATACCAAGAGAGGAAAAATAATTTTTGAAGTGGTAATGATAGTGGCCCATTTCAGATAATTGACAAGAAGATGTGAGTAACAGTATTGGGAAATTAGTATTGGGGAAATTAGGTTTAGGTTTTGTAATGACCCAACCACTCCCAGTCTTTTATTCAGGCCTAATCTGATGGTGTCCAGTTTGCAAATTAATTCCAGTTCTGCAGTTTCTCGTTGGATTCTGGTTTTGAAGTTTTTTTTGTTGAAGAATTGCCACTTTTCAGTCTCTGTTGGAGATTGAAGTGTTCTCCTACTGGATTTTGAATGTTATGATTCCTGATGTCAGATTTTGTTTCCATTTATTCTTTTGCGTAGAGACTGTCCAGTTTGGGCAATGTACATGGCAGAGGGGCATTGCTGGCACATGATGGCATATATCACATTGGTAGATGTGCAGGTGAACGAGCCCCTGATGGTATGGCTGATGTGATTAGGTCCTATGATGGTGTCACTTGAATAGATATGTGGACAGAGTTGGCACCGGGATTTGTTGCAGGGTTTGGTTCCTGAGTTGGTGTTTTCGTTGTGTGGTGTGTAGTTGCTTTTGAGTATTTGCTTCAGGTTGGAGGGGTGTCTGTAAGCGAGAACTGGCCTGTCTCCCAAGATCTGTGAGAGTGAGGGATCATCTTTCAGAATAGGTTGTAGATCCTTGATGATGCACTGGAGAGGTTTTAGTTGGGGGCTGTAGGCTAATGACGGAATAGTGAGACTCAAGAATCCTGGGTTGCATTCCAGGCTCTGGAAGAGAGTGTGCTGTAGTGATTACAGATTCTTTCTCCTAAGCTATGACCCTTTCCTATCCCATCCCCTCCAACCGGTTTTTGTTCCAGTCCTGTCTCTCCTTACCCCTTGGCTCCTCAACCCAGTTCAAGTCTCCTTGTCTAGCCAATCCCAATCTTCCCATCCAGGTTTGCTGTCAGAGTTGCATCTCCCACTGTCTCCCTGTGTTTATCTCCCCCCCCCAGCTCCTCATCCTATTTGTTTCTCCCCTTCCCCTGACCCCTCCATTGGCTCCCAGTCTCCCTTCCTGGGCTCCTCCTCCAATCTCAGTCTTCCCACCACCTCCGCTCTCTCTTTGGCTCCTTATCCCATTCACTTTGTCCAGCCAGTCCCAGTTCTTTGTATGATCTCTCTCTCCTCCCCGACCCATTCATGAGTCACACACCCAAAATCGTGACTATTTGTTTGTTTTTTAAATAATGATGTTTTGGTTTTGCTCTGTCCTTTGATTTTTGGATTCCCTTTGACCACCCCCAACGTGTGTGACAGATAGTGTAGGAACTCTCACTTCCACATCTGCCTGCCCCGTCAATGTTGCCCCTACATCTACTCAGCTCCCCTATCAATTCTGACCCCTTTCTCCCAACTTCACCTCTGCTCCTCCTGGGGCTCTTAACTGCCCCCGCTCCCGGCCTGGGGGTGTGGCTGATAAAGGTGGCTGCACTGAGGTACAGTTCTCACCATTCCAGGCTGGGGTAGGGGGCAGCCCGAAGGGTTCCTTACCTACCTCTTCCCCTTACCAGGCCTGGTGTTGCAGGGGGAGAGAGGGGAGAAGCAGAGAGTAGCCCTCCCATTGCTCATAGAAGTGCCTCTGCTCCTTCCTACCCCCAGCTGCTGGGCTCTTTTTGCTCCCTCCTGGGAGAATGGTGTCTGCTTCTGCGGGATTGGGGAAGTGATCTGTCTGCTTCCTACAGCAGGCCTGAATGGCTACTCTTTCCCAAGAGACTAGCCAGTGGAGAAGGCAGCCAGTCAGAATGGGTGCTCCCCTAAGCAGAGATGAAATATGCAAGACAGCTGGAGCCGCTCCTGCTATTGCACGGCTGGGTGAGAGTTGGCAAAACTGCTATCTTGCTCTCCTTTCCCACAGTTCACAGTCTCAACCTCCTTGCCCAACCAGTACCAGCTCTCATGCCCCCAAGCTGCCAGTCTTCCCTCCCGCTACCACTCCTAGTCTTCCCTCCCACCCCCAACTCTGTCACAGTTCCCCACATCGGGTCCCAGTCTTGCCAGACTCCTTTTCTCAATCTTCTCCTTTCCCTACTTCCCTGGTCTGACTCTTGTCCCGTATGCATTCAAATCAGATGGCTTCTTCCTCCATGCTGCCTGGGTGCCAGAAGGGAGGTCATGGCCAACACAGAAGAGACGGGCTCCTTCCTCTTATTTCTGGGACCTGGACCAGGGCCAGAGCAGCTGGGCCCAGCCATTACAGGGAAAGGCTTTTCTAGGTATGGCTACACTGCAATAAAAACCCCACAGCACCAAGTCTCAGAGCTCGGGTCAGCTGACATGCTCACGGGGCTCAGGCTGCAAGGCTGAAAATATCAATGCAGGCATTTGGGCTTGAATTGGAATCCTGGGCTCTGGAACCCATTGTGCCGAGACTCCAGCCCAAGTCCAAATGTCTACACTGCAATCTTATAGACCTTCAGCTTGAGTCAGCCACGGCTGTGCTCTTTTATTGCAGTGTAGACATACTCTCTGACTCCCAGTTGCTCTACACAGATGACACATGCAGAGTCTGGTCAGCACAAGAAACTTAGCTGTTACGCTAAGTAGAGAATTGCAAGAGTCTATGTAAACTGCAATTTTTCAAAGGCTTATAACTTGGCCAGATCTGGGGGCTGGCAAATCCCTGACACAAGGCTACCACCTGCCACATTTCAAGGCCATGCTCCAAAGCATGGGGCTCTGGGGAAAAGGTTTCAATAATTGTTTTAACTTGGGCAAAATAATGTATTACCTACCCTAGTTCCTAGCACTGACTCAACCATTTTGGCTGAAAAAAAATTTTTTTTTGCGGGGGGTGGGGGGGGAAATCAGACTGAGACAGACACCTAACGTGGAAAATTTCAGCCCAAATGGTTAAAGTTTGGCAAAGTTATAAGCAGTCTTGTAATAGGAAGTGTTGGACAACTTTAATACTAGGCACAGCCTATAATAATGCTAAGCTAAATTGAATTTTAAAAAACTACTCCAAATGTTTGCATATTGCATTTAATAGTCAGCCAGTTCCATTTCATAGTTTTTCTTCTGCTTGGCGTCTTTGTTCATTTTGCTCTTTCTCTTAAGTTTATGCTGAAGTCACATAGTTTTATTTGTTTTTTTTTATTTGCACTTAGTTTTGCTAGGTCCTGTGATAAGCTATGGTATTTTAGAGAGAACAGGATCACATGGATGTGTTGTAATCATTAGTTTATTTTTAATAAGTATCTGTGAATATAACTGCCTGTGTTCAGAGTTGTATAAAAGTGCTCCTTGGCTTATAAATGTCAATGTGTTGATCTCAAGCTCATATGATCAATTCACTAGGTGAAAATATGGGTAGGTCATGTGACTGAATCATGCAGCATTATCCATCCTCTTCTATCCCTCCTCACCCCCACATCTCCCAAACACACACACATCCACAGTATTTAGTTTAGCCAGATGTGTAAACTCTTATGTTTTGTCAAGATATAGCAGGAAGTGACCATTATTCAGAAATGTGAAAAAACTCAAAGGAAAGAGTTGTTTAATGAAGAATAAGTAATTGGTGGATTTAGCAACTAACTTAGTGTTGTGTGGAAGTTTTAATGTTGAATGTATTTCCATCAATTTGTGAAATCAATTTTAAATTATAAATATTTAGTTTTTTTCTTTTTTTCCCTGTAATATGTGGTGAGACAGGTGTGAGAAGCTGAGGTGGCCATCTTTGTTTTAGCAAATAGCTTGAATATTGAGCAAAGGAGCTATTAAGAGCAGAGGGATTAGAATAACAAGTAAACATAGTTTCCCTAACTGTAATTGAGTAGCTCACGCTTTCCCTGTATGGCGCTCTGTCCCCCTCTCTGGGTATGGACTACACATAGACTCATAGACTTTAAGGTCAGAAGGGACCATTATGATCATCTAGTCTGACCTCCCGCATGATGCAGGCCACAAAGCTGTCCCAACCCTTTCCCTTGACTCTGCTGTTGAAGTCCCCAAATCCTGGTTTAGAGACTTCAAATAGCAGAGAATCCTCCAGCTAGTGACCCCTGCCCCATGCTGCGGAGGAAGGCGAAAAACCTCCAGGTCCTCTGCCAATCTTCCCTGGAGGAAAATTCCTTCCCGATCCCAAATATGGCGATCAGTAGAACCCCAAGCATGTAGGCAAGATTCTCCAGCCAGACCCTCATTGGCCATTGATACTATTTACCAGTGATGGCACACTGTTCGTTTGACTAAAATCATGTCCATACATAGCTTTGTTTGCTACGTTTTGAGCTACGGATTCGGGTTCTGTAGCTCAGGCAATAGCAACTCATGCTGTTCTATCCAGAGGTCCATGGTTCAGTTCCCACTGACATGTCCATAGCCATCGTATTTCAGTTGAATCATGGTTATTCAGCAATAAACACATAGGGATTATACAAATAGACATTTAGAACCAATCAGAGCTGCATAATTGGAAGGGGGGGTACAGTTAGGGATCAGTTACCTCAACAGCCTTGCACGCTAGCTGAGGACAATTCCATTCCAGTAAAATGTTTGTTGGACAATTAATTCCTGTTTAAATAATTTATCACTAGAAGGTAAATCTATTTTTCATAAACTACATCTTATTTACCACTCCACTGGCAGGTGTAGCATTCAGACTAACATGCTTTATATATATTTTACAGTCATCATTCTGAGCTTAACAGGGTTCTTAACAATTTATTATAATTCCAGTATTTCCAGCCCCAAGAATTCAAAAACTACGAGGGAGACCCGACCCCCTTGAAATCATGAGACTTATTAAAAATATTATATGGTGGTTTTGGTTTGTGTGCATGCACATGTGACAAGTAGTGTGGTCAACTTTCCTAAATGTACTGAGTGATTCTGGCCCCCACTGCAGGAGCACTTGCAGGCTCCCAGGTAGAGCAGAGCTTCCAGCTTCTCCCCCAAACCTCCGACTTCTAACTAATGAATTCTGTGTCTCCTGCCCCCATCTGTCCATTCTCCAGCTCAGCAATTAATTATGCACCTCCAGCCCCCAAATTAATTTGCCTGTTCCCCCAGCCTCACTTTGCTTCTCCTACAGCTGTAGGGGTGATTCATCCTGCTTCCTCTATCTCGGAGTGTTGCCAGGATGGAAAGGGGAGAGGACGTCAATCCATTGTTGACAGGAGTGGGGGAGCTCTGAGCTTGGTTTTCTGCTCTTCCTCCTCCCCCTGCACCTAAAAAGTTCTCTGGCTCCTGAAAGGAGAGAGAAGAGCTCTGTCTACCTCCCTGCAACAGTCCTGACTGGCTGCTGGTCCCCAGGAGGTGGGGTGGTTCACCTGCCACCCCTGCAAGTTGAAAATTCAAGGTGGAGTTTCTCATTGAAAAACTGGCACCAACTCCAGGTCACTGGTAGCGAGTGCTGGCAACTCTGTAAATTCTCTGTAATTTCTTGAGTGAGGCGTCAGTGCTGTATACAATGATGGGGCCAGGATGGAAAACAGAGAGCCACAGGCTGCTTTAAGTCCATTCTTGATTTGGGCAATAGTACCTTAGTTATGAACAATACTACCTAGTTAGGCATAAATATGACAAATCTGTTCTTTCTTCTGCCTTCTTTTGCTACCCCATCTTCATGAATTAGATGCAACATTATTTTGGTGAAGGTGCTTTCAGTGTGTGACTGAATTGTAAGGCCATAACTTCAGCCTCTCACTGCAATTACTAGAATCTAAAATCAGCAGATCCATAGTTCTTGTAACTGGGATAATGGCATTATGTGTCTGTGCATGGCAGATGGGTTACCACTATCAACTGTAAGAATTCCATGGGAGATATTAATTTATTATTTGGTCAATAACTTATGAGCTAAAAGGAGCAGCATAAGGGCTCTGGCAGAGCCGAAAGCCTATTTGGACACAAACCCCCTGTTTATAACATACTTAAATAGGCGTGTGCTCTTCAGATAAACAATGCTATTAGCTTGTATTTGCTATTGTATGTTAAAGAAAGAGTATACCATGTTACCCTCCAAAACAGTAAAAGTTTTGATTTTATAAATGTTGACTGCCCGAATGCCTTATCTCCCAGACAGAAAGGCAAGAAATAAAAATGTGAGGGAGGTGGGAATGGAGGGCACACAGAACTCCTAGCCTGGGTGGGGGCAGGGTGATGCAGAAAATTCAGTCCCAGGCATGGGGTGAATGGGGAAACCAACTAATTTCCTGCCATGGTGGGAAAGGGGAGAATGGATGACAATGGTAGGGGAAGGAGGTCATGGAGGTCCTGAGATGGTAGAAAGCAGTAAGGGAGATATGGGAGAAGGTGGCATCACAGAGCCCCTGCTGGAGGGTGTGGGGGAATGTACAGAGCCTGTGGCAAGAGGAAGGAGATGGGAGCCTTGAAAGAGTCCCTGAAACAGAAGGGGATGGGAGGGTGACACACAGAAAGCTTGTGTGGGAGAATGGAGGAAGACACAGGAGCTCCTGGTGTGTGCAGTGTTCTTGGCCCGCAGAAGCAACAAAGAGTATGTCTATAGTGTGGTGTTAAAACCTCCCGTAGCAAGTCTCAGAGCCCAGCTCTACAGCCTCAGGCTTATGCTCTGGGACTAAAATCAGCTGTCCAGATGTTCAGGCTTGGGGTCTGCAGCCTGGGGTTGAGGATGGGTTTCAGAGCTTGAGCCCAAAAGTCAACAGAGCTGTTTTTAGTGCTGTAGAACAGGCCCCACAAACCTGAGTCTATAGACTTTGTGCTGAGCCTCACTGCCATGGGGTTTAAAACACAGTGTAGACCTACCCAAAATGTGTGACCTTCTTAATTGTACCCTATACGTATGTGACAGATGCAGATTGTACAGAATCTAAGCCCCCTCTCCCCCCGGCCCTTGGTGGCGGAGGAGGAATTCTAGTTTCTCTGGTTGCAAAACTAACCTTCCAAATGTGAATCAAGCGTAAGCTGATGAAGTGATGGCTTCCTAAGTTTGGAGACCTCTTGAAGCAATGTCATAGGGAGGTTTGAACTCCTCTATTCCCTATTAATTACATTGGCATGTCAACTCTACCCCGTGATGAGACTTGCATATAAACATTAGCTATTTAACTGCTGATTACTTTAGAATGGGAAAAGGGCCTGGGGGGAGGGGATTGGGAGTTGCTGCAGGAAAAGAAAGTGCAGAAGGAATGCAGGGGGAAAACCACAAGGACAGAGAACAGGGAATGAAGAAAACAGGAAGATGGGGAGGGAAGGGAAGGGGTGGAAATAGCAGCGATCCTATATTTTCATTTCTTGATGGGAAAATGTGTTCATCAAAGTTCTGAAAAAATAAAAACCCAGCGTTTACATAGTAGATAAGGGCCATATGATCTGTGTAAACCTCCCATTGACATCAATGGACATTCTTCTATGGGTTGAGGGGAGCATGGAATCCTAATTTTGTGTTTCAGTTCATGGACCATAATTAAAAATGGGACTCAGCCCTCTCCACAAAGTTTGACATCCCCTGCTGTAGTGGCTTGTAAGGGAGATAGAAAACTCTCTCTGCTGGGAGGTCAGATGAGGTACAGTAACTCCTCACTTAAAGTCATCTCGGTTAATGTTGTTTCCTTGTTACATTGCTGATCAATTAGGGAACATGCTCATTTAAAGTTGTGCAATGCTCCCTTCTAATGTCGTTTGGCAGCCGCCTGCTTTGTCCACTGCTTGCAGGAAGAGCAGCCCAGTGGAGCTAACTGGTGGGTGATTGGAACCAGGGTGGACTGACAGCCCCCCTATCAGCTCTCGCTCCCCTAAGTTCCCTGTGCAGCAGCTGCCCAGCAGGCTAGCAATTGCAGCTGTCCCTCCCCCCACTGCCATGTGCTGCTCCCACCCTCTGCTTTGGAGCTGCTCCCCAAGACTCCTGCTTGCTGTGTGTGGGGGAGGAAGAGGGGGGCTAATGTCAGGGTGTCCCCCTGCTCCTGCACTCTGCTTTCCCCATCTTCCATAGAGCACGGGGGACATACAACAGAGGGAGCTTCCAGGCAGCAGCAGCTGCGGTCCGGTCTCAGCTTGCTGATCTAATTAACAAGGCAGTCTACTTCTGACCCCGCTCTTCATACTTAAAGGGGAAATGTGCATGTCTCTCTCTCTCTCTCACACACACACACACACACACACACACACACACTCTCTCTCTCTCTCTCTCTCTCACACTCACTCTCTCTCTCTCTCTCAGGTGGGCTGCCATGACTGACTGCTCCTGGCATCAACTTTGGCTCTGACTTGAATTCTGCCCCTTGCCCTGAATCTGGCACCCTGACATCATCCTGACCTTGGCCCAGAAATCTGACTTTGAGCTGCTCAAGCTCTGCCCCAGGACCCTGCAAGTAGGATGGAGAGAAACTCAGTGGAAGAATAGTGGCTGTGAAACAAATCTGTGACAGAGGCATGCCCTTTTCTGCGATGACTGTGACTTTGAGTCCCTCCTCACACCCTTTCTGGAACATCATGATAGGGCCCTCGGGGAAAGAGAAAAGAGTCCATGGTTGGACCACTCACAATGGCTGGATTGGTGTGTATAAAGTGTGCATATGAGCATCTTGCTGAAGTAAAGAGTAACTTTTTTAAGGGTAAGTTATACTGACAAAAGTAAATCCCATTGTATGTAAGCAAAACGTATTTTCCCACTCTTAGAAAAATGTGTCACTAGTCTTTATATTTCCCATAAATAGAGAGAGTTCTTTCTTGTCCTCCCTACATGGTACTATACCTCGGTAGGTTTTGCTTAGAATGCTTCATCGAGTTACTTTTCCTGTCCCCTAGCACTTTCACAATTTAGACGTTACTTCTTGCTTTGGAGAACTAGTGTTAATGTGAAATTATTTTATTATGCATTGTGAACTGTGGCTCTGTCACCCTTCCAAGACATTTAGTAATATTCCTGCAAGGAAAGGGGCAGTGTGTAAAGGAGGCACTTATTCATTCTCCTGCTATGAATCTCCAGTTGTAGGAACTTTGGCATAGCCAGGTGAACTGAGCAATATAACCGTATCATCACCCTGATTATTTTCACTGAATGGAGCCTGAAGTTGTTTAGGAAATTCATCTTTATGAATGCTGCTGAGCTCTTCTTTGAGCAATAAGTATCACTGTTTCCTATCTACAAAGTAACAAAATAAAATTATAGTTCAGCTAAAAGTGAGAATTGGTTCCTCAAACAGTAGCTCAACTGCCATATTAAATATACAATGAATGGTTTTCATATCTAACCTGGGTAGGAACTCTGCTGGTAGAAGGCCTCAACCTTCAATGTGTCCTAAGAATGGGATAGTTGCAGGAAATTTAAGTCAAGACTCTTCCTCCTAAACTCTGTACTTGTTTGTTTCATACAAATCTACAGTAGCTGTCTCTGTATGGTAAATGAAGCAGCAGGCAGGTTGCATTTATCCTATGTCAAGATGAAAAGCTGATTACACTGATGAGTGCAGATGAAGCGGAAACCTCTCAGAGATTAGGTTTTGCTCTCCATGTGCCCTACATTGCAGGTTGACATAATTGTTTAATATTGGTTGTTTTACGTATACAGTCTTTCCTCTATCTCCTTGTCAGAGCACAAATGCACCCAAAAAGTGAAATTTCTATCAGCAAAGCTTAATAATTCATCTCCCTTTGAGAGAATACTTTAAAAAGAAAACTGTAACTTTTCAAAGTACTTGGAACTGGTATATCTGTTTTCTGTTCTGTTTGCAGGATTTGTCTCTGACTGTGATGTGAAATAGTGATGTTATAGGTAAGGTAGCGCAAACTTTTAGTTATTAGATGGGAGATGTCAAGTAAATCATGAGCAAACTATCAAGTTTCTACAACTTTAAGGATTATCTGCAGCAATGGAAAAAAGTTTAAAATGATCAGAAGAGATCTCCAGAATTTTAGGTAGAAGTAGCAAGTGAATGACTTTAATTATTATTAATCATTATTTTAAGATTTAATTTTGTTTATGAAAGATCTGTCCCTCACATGTTAAGAGCTGATTTTTATCAACACATGTTCATTGCAGGAAGCACCCCCATCCTTCCTTAGGTTGTGGGCCTCTAATGTTGGAGTCTTGTTAATGAATCTAAGCAGAACCACATGTGTAGCTAGAGGAGCTGCTACATTTTGCCTAAGCATGAGATGTCATTGTAAGGTGTTAACATTTACAAAGGTCTTCAAGCATGGTGGGAATCAAAATGCCATTTTTTCCTCCCAAATTGTACAGTCACTATTGCTGTCTCCCAGAAGGCTATCTTAATTGCAGCTTTTAAATATTGTCTTTATAAATCATCTGTGTGTAATAAAATAATAAGGGTCTTTTGCTTCTTCTCTGCTTTACTTCAGAACTGAATATTTCAATGCCCAATCTCAGAAAGAGTTTTAGGTAAGAAAATAGATTCTTTAGTCTACACACGCGCAGCTCCTCTATGGCTAATGTTTGAGTTGAAGTAAAATAACTGTAGGGATGGTTCTTACAGCTTTGAGTGTTAGGAAGTGCCTGCGTTGTACTTTTATAGAGGAAGCAACTCGGATGGGTGGGAGATGATCATCTTTTTATCGATGATGCAAATTCCATAGTGGAGCTCATCTCCCTAAAAGCCCTATTTCAATCATAACAAATAATCCTGCTCTACTTCGCCTTATTGCGGGACTCGGGGGAGGACAATTTAACAGATGCTCCCGGGAGAGCAGCAAGACAGAACTAGCCATCCTGAGAAGCCCAGACTTTGCAGGGGAATCTGTTTTCTGCCATGGGGATCTAACAGCAAACCACATGAGCAGTGACTTTCACAAGTCCAGAAAAGACCCCAAAACATACCCACGCGTTTGTTGGCAGGGAAGGGAACGGGTGGCGATGGATGGATAGTTCCTGGGGAGCAGAGAGCCACTGAAGGCTAGAAGGGGGAGAGGGAGCTGCTCTGCTCTGCTCTGGGGTTTATCACTCCCCCACTCCCTTGTTTCGGGGGTTTTGGCTGCCGTTGCCCGGGCTCCATCCACTGCTGCACCGCTTGGCTCCTGCGTCAAGCCAGGAGCTCGAGGCTCGAGGCAGCTGCCCTGGCACTGGCTGTTCTCCTCTCTGTGGAGCTGCCCCGCGCGGGCTCCTGTGCTGCGAATGAGCCCGGAAGGCGAGACTGGGGCAGGCTTTAAATGGCAGGCGGCGGCAGCGGTCACCTAGTGTAGGAGGAGAGGAGCAGGATTAGCGCGGGGGCAGCCGCCGCAGCAGCGGGACTGGGCAGCGCCTCTCTGCACCTGCAGGAGCAGCAGCCGAGCCGAGAGCTGCGCGTCTTCCAAGGTAACAACCCTTCCTATGTCTGTCTGTCTGTCTGCTCCGCTCCGTCCGTCAGCTTCCCGGCAGTGTCTTCTCCTGCCACAGCGCAGTGCTGCCCACTCGCCTGAAAGAAACTTCGGGTTTATTCTCAGTCTCCCCCCGAATGCAGAGAAAATCTTTATTGCCAGCTCTCTCCTCCTGCGGCTGCTTTATAAATAGCTCCTGGGCAGAGGCAGAAGCGGGGATCTCTCTCTTGCCTTTATTAGTTTCTCTTGCAGCCCTGTTAGCTTCTCCCCACCTCCTAACAGCTGAACTAAGGCAAGATGTCGCTGGGTTATTTTGGTTTGTTTCTGAAAACTGTCAGAATTGTGTGAGGTCCCTTCCCTCTTCTCCTGCTGCAAGACGGATGCAGCAAGGATTGGACTGGGGGGATGGTTACAAGTTCCCCCTGTAGCGGGCTTTGATGGATGCAAATCCCTTCATGCACTGGGGAGGGTGGGTGACTAGAAGGCACATGATTAATGTTTACAGCATTCAAACAATCTGTTATCCTCAATGTGTAGGGCTTGGGAGGAACACCGTAGAAAAGAGGAGACTACTCAACTCTGTCCTGTGTAAGGTTATATGTAAAGTCCTGGTGTATATACTTACCCATAACTTTGTTTTCTATTATATATTTTTTTAATTAAGAGGCCAAAAAAAAAAAAATCCAGAAGAAATCTTAGATCAACACTGTGTGTATCAACAGCTTATTGGAAAAACATTATCATTTCTCTACTCTGGGGTCCTCCTAACACACGTCAAAGGCTATGTGTATGTAGGTAATTAAAATAGATTCTCCTTTCCGAGGCACGCTATTATATCAGTTGAGACATTGTTCCAGTGGCCAGAGCATTGGTTTGGGGACCAGAAATATCCAAGTTCTAAATCCTAGCTCAGCTACTGTGTCATGATATGGCTTTGTGCAATTCACTTAGCCTGTCTCCTCATCTGTGAAGCCTGTGTGTGTGTGTTGGGGAGTAACAATGCTGTCTAGGACCTCTTTAAAGATGAACTAATGGAAAAACAATAATTTAGTCAACAAACAGTGGGGAAAAAAATATCCAAATCCCATATGATATTACTGAGCATCATAAAGCGTCCATTGTCTGATTGTGTCCAGAACACTTGGAGAAGTGCTATGCATGTGCTAAGTATTAATTGTAATTGTATAATAATACATGAACAAGTCTTATTTGTAGAACTATATCAATAACACAAGCAAATATTAAAAAATAAGTTAAACAGGTGTAACTTTCTGAAATCTTTATCTTTCAGGCAGAAATAATCCAAGTTTGGCCTCTGCTTGGAGATGAATTGATTTGTTTTGGCAAGTTTCAGCAGAAACTGTTCAGCCATTTTTGATTAGAGGGAAAATGGGAGGGAGGCAGAAGTATCAATGTTTCATTATTTAGAAAATAAAAAACGACTACTTCTTTCTTTCTTTTTAATGGCTTTCCAACCAAAATGTCTGGGGCTAGGAAATTGATATTTGATATGAAATTGGCCTTTTTTGAGAAGTACCTTTAAGGTTCCAGTGAAAATTCATTTTGACTTGACTGAGACATGCCCCCTTGAAAATCAGGTTCTATGCACATGGAATACATTTCCCTATATTTTTTCCACAAAGTTTGTAAAGTGCACAGCTATGTGTGCATGGCTAAGTTAACTGGATAGTGAGAAGTTAGCAGTTGGTATAGGGTTTCTTAAGGAAAAGTATGGAAAGTATGTTGGGATGGAGGCATGCATATCTGTAGAAGCATGGATAAAAGTAAAATGTTTCTGTGAATGTTATGCCCCACATTTAGTCAAACGTTTGAAAGAAAAGTGAGAATATCCTAGAAACACTTCTCAGCTGAACACTCCAAAAAGAAGCTCAGCATCTAAATGACTTATTGTCCCACTGCAGAGCTTTATCTCAGTCCCTTCCCCTTTACAAGGTGTGCAGGAGCCCTGGCAGTCCCTGTGCACTCAAACTGGTAGGGTTCACAGAAGGGAGCCCAACTCGTTAGAAGTTGCACAACTAGATGAGCCCGCAAGGGGGAGTGGATAAATACCAAAGGTAATGACTTGCTCAGAGATATTAGCTTTATTGAAATAAATTAATAACAATATCCTAAAGTGTAAACTCTTACTAAAAAATTACTGAACCATTTAATATTACAAAGATAGGGGAAAACTGATCAGATCCACGCACAGAATGAGAATGCTGATACATTGTTTTGTGTCATCAACTAGGCAAAGAATGACAGTTCCTGCAGCCTCAATGACAAAGAGTTATTTGTTACTGTTACTGAATACATGTAAATGTAAAGGGTTAATATAATCTCAGGTCTTTGATGAGGAAATCTTTTCTAAGTTCTGAAGATACTTCTATGTATAAGTGTTTATAGGATCAGTACCCCAGGCTGCAAAGTAACATTGTAAAAATCCCAATCTTTTTTTTTTTTGAGGGGAGGAATTAAGGTTGAAAGTATGGACAATCATTTTTGAATATTTTTTTAAATTTAAGGTTCTAAGAGGAGCCATCTTTCTGACTTAAAGAAAATGTATTTAGTATGTAGTATTTATATATGGGCTGAGTAGAAAAAAATTCCTTTTGTTATATGTACTTCTATTACCTCTTCCAAGACTTACTTTCTTTCCCCCCCACCCTCCCTCCGAACTGTCTAGCACTTCCACAGATGTGTTTGTTAGCTTTAATCCTGCTTCATCTATTTTGGCAGGAACTGGGCTACATGGAAGAGCATTCTTCTGTTGAATGAACTAGGGTCTGATCTTATGACTTAAGTGTGTATTTGACCATACTTAATTAATTACATAACTTGTGTTTGTAGACTACATTCTATTGACTTTTTTGTTACTTTGATAAGCAGTGAAATAAAAGGGCCAAAGATCTTTTTAATAGGAAATAGGGAGTCCTTTTGCCTGTGTGTCATGCAGCTATCAGAGGCCTATAATGTGCTTATGTTTTGTGGGCTCAGTGACTGAAGTACGAGCCCTAACTATGTGTAAAAATTTATTAGGATTGTGTCAATGTACTTATTCCTTTATTCCCACTTAATTTGCTGTTTTCTGCTACTCATCATTGCTTTGAATAGCTGGCATTTGCTGGTGGTGGCTGACAGGCTTACTGTACTTTTCATGTTTCTTCATTGAGTCATTTAGGGATAAGCATAGTCTAGGGGCTGGTATGTCATTTTAATGACACACTTTGGAATACTAGTATCCCTCCACACCAAGCAAACATAACCAGGAAACTCTATACTTACAATTATTATTATTCCTGATCAGGTGCACAACTCAGGGCCCTACCCTGCCCAACTTTCTTCTACAAGAGCAGATCTTATAGAGGTAGCTAGATCCCCTCAGAGTTGCATTCTTCCCTCGCTTTGAGAGGTGGTCATGTAAAGCCTACCAAGCCATTCTCAGGTTAGTGTCTGTGATGTCTGTTAGTCTATAAGGTGCCACAGGACTCTCTGTCGCTACTCACTCAGTGACACTGATGTGGCACTGTCAATGTCATTAAGCATGTTAGGGTGTAGTAACTTTCAGGGCCTTTGCTGATTGGGATGAGAAAAGAGCAAAGAACAGGAAGTAATGTTGCCCAAGTCTCTGTGCAAGCAGCTATATCTCTTAGCTGTACAGTATGTGTTTGTTTTCTCCTCTGCCCCTTTCCACAGCTGGCTGAACTTCCCATCATTCAGTTGGCTACTCAGCCTGGTTTACATCAAGTTTATACAGCCTTGTAAGGAGTTACTGCACCAGCAGGCCATATGTATTGAAATAATTGGGCCCTTGGTAAAGAAACTCCAGGGTTCAAGAGCAGTAGACTCAATACACAAGTGCTCCAGTCTGAAAACACATACATGGTTAACCTTAAGCACATGAATAGTCCTATATGAAGTTTCCAATTGACACTAGGTCCTCAGCATGGAAACTAGAGAAGAGATCTCTGACGATCCAGTGGGTCAAATAAAACAGAGAGATGGATGGCTGTGAACTGGTGGAACTCCTTGCCAGAGAATGTTGTGAAGGCCAAGACACTAACAGGGTTCAAAAAATAACTAGATAAGTTCTTGGAGGATAGGTCCATCAATGGCTATTAGCCAGGATGGGCAGGGATGCTGTCCCTAGTCTCTGTTTTCCAGAAGCTGGGAATGGGCGAAGGGATGGATCACTTGAGGATTACCTGTGCTGTTCATCCCCTCTGAAGCACCTGCATTGACCACTGTTGGAAGACAGCATACTGAGCTAGATGGACCATTGGTCTGACCCAGTATGGACGTTCTTATGTTCTAACAAAAAGAATCCTAACAATAGTATTGGTCAATTACTAGATGGAATATAATAATGTCAATAATAATGTAGAAAAGGCTGCCTTGTTCAATAAGTATTCCCGTTCTGTGTTTCGGGAAAAAAACAGATGTGGTCAAATCATATAATGAAATAGTTTACATTACAATAGTAACTTAAAGGGATGTCACACAGCAGCTACTGAAGTTAAACATTTAAGATTCAGTAGGTCTGGATAATTTACATTCAAGACTTTTTAAAAGAGCTGGCCAAGTAGCTTGCTGGGGTATTATAGTCCAATAACTCTAGGAACACATGGGAAGTTTCAGAAGATTAGAAGAAAACTAATATTGTGGTACTATATTAAAAGGGTAAACAGGATGACCTAGGTAATTTTAGACCTGTCAGCATGACATTGATTCCGGGCAAAATAATGGAATGGCTGATACGGTGCTCAATTAATAAAGAATTGAAGGAAGGTAATATAATACCATAAACATGGGTTTATGGAAAATGGATCCTGGCAAATGAACTGGATATCTTTTTTTTTATGAGATTACAAGTTTGGTTAAGGTAATAATGTTGGTATAATATACTTATAGATTTCTGAAAATTGACCAGAAATGACAAATAAAACAACCAGTCAGAAGTACACAGTTCCCTACAAAAAGACTTAAAAAAAACCCAGATGGGATACTACAGTTTTACATTGTTTTCTCCGCTAGAAGCGTCCGATTTTTATTCACTTTTTTTTTTTTTTTTTTTTTTACTTTTGTTGGTAACAGTCTTTCTGTCAGGAGACAAAGCATTATATTTGAGACATGGACAGAAACCTGTACAAGCTGTTGCAGTAGGTCTAATTTAGCTTTTATCTTGTTTGTGTTACTTGAAATATCAGCTGAATAGTAACTAATGTATCTTTTCTAAATAAGACCTCCATACCCAGAGGCAAAAATGTTTCCTCTTGCCTTTAATTAATTTTTGCCTCAATTTGTGAGGTCAGCTGAATATTGTCCACATGCTCCTCCTGTGCATGAACCCAGAGATGACTATAGGTTTTGCATTTCAAAGCCTCGTACGATTGTGAGCATTTGGCTTATGTATTGAAGGGGAATTCATACTTCATAGTTTTTTCAAACTTGCTTTGATTAGAGCATATTTATTGTCCTAGATCATAAACAGCAAAGCACAGAATATCCATTTAATACTGTTGTTGAGGAACAAATCCCACATTCATTTTAAAATCATAACATCAGTTTATTTTCCAGATTTTTTGAAAAATACTCCCTTCTGGCCCAGAGGCATTTCAAGCCTTTTTAAACTTTTAACAGTTTCAGCATATGGTCAGCACACAGACTGGTTGCCAGGAACCCCCAAGTTCTAATATGGTCTTTGACACTAAATGTCTTGTGATCTTGGGCATGTTCCTCAACCTTAGTTATCCCACAAGCAAAACAGGGATAAATGCAGCTAGGGATGGCATGAGGATGAATTTAATGTTTGTCAAGGATTTTAAATCCGTCAAAGCAAGGTGGAAAGCACCCTCCCCCTGGTGGCCAGAATACAATTGTACAGTAGGGCTAGAAGGGCAGCCTCACTCCAGGAGGTGCTGCAGTACCAATTCGCTGGGGACATGACTTCTTTAAAGAGAGAGGGTCTTACTGGAAGTGGGCCTCTCATTGCTTCATCTGCAGTGCTGCAAAAGAAACTTTGATAATAAAATATTTCCAGATATTCAGTCTAAATATTATAGGCAGAGCTGGTACTTTCCATTATAACAATGTTTTCAGTTGCTTAGAACCATGCCAGGTGTGTCACAGGCTGAATTTTTTTGGGGGGAAAAATGTTTAGACTGTGTTAGAAAATTCTTAAAACTATTTTGTTGACCCCTTGATGGTATCAGGGATGTGCCTTTTGCTCTCCCTGCAAAAATCTACACAAATTTGGCCAAGTTATGAGCCTGTGAAAATTAGCAGCAAAATTCTCTGAAGATTTACCTATACTGGGTATATTGCAGCCCATAGTACAAGGGTGAAGCAGAACTTTAGTTGCAAACTGATGCTGGGCACAGAAACTGAGAGCAGAGAGACTGCCTCACCTGAGCTCTTGGTGCTGCTTCTGCTAGTGCCCAGGCTGGGAGATGGAGAAGGAGAAAACCTGACTGGAATGGTTTGGGGGAAGGGTGCAGCAGCTGGGCCGGGAGGCCTGAGAAGGGACTGGAACAAAGGGATTGGTGGGATGTGGGCAGGGGAGAGCATGTGATGGGATCCTGAGAAAAGGTTGGGTGGGGAGGGCTGGGATTGGGAGGAGAAGCTGTGGGAACATGAACTGGGATGTGAAGTTGAGGTGGGTGAAGGAGGGAGTGGGATGAAGGGTGGGTGATTGGGAGGCTAGTGCACCTGGTAAATTAACAAATCTCTTGCAGTGAATTGAGATTAATATGGTGGTGGACTCTAAGGCCTGGTCTACACTTAAACATTTTATGGGCATATCTATGTCAATTAGGCATGTGAAATGTATTTATTTATTTTGCCAACATAGCTATGCTGGTAAAAGCCCTAGGGTAGATGCAGTTACAGTGGTCTAAAAGTGCTTATGTCAGTGTGTGATTTTATCAGAATAAACTGTGCCAGTATAAGTACTTCTATAACAATATAACTGTGCCTACACTAAAGGTGCTTTGCCAGTTTACATAACTATAGTGGCAAAGCCCCTCTAAAGTAAACAATGCCTTAAATAACAAAGCCTACTAGTGGAAATCTTGTTGTGTACTTCCAAAGTATTTTGTGGGTATGTCCCCAGCAGTCTCCTTCCTAATACTGCATTAAAGACCCAACTTCCCAGAAAAAGAAACTCCCCTATGACCAGGAGTGAATTAGGGGCAGAATGGGCCCTCCAGAAGTGGGGGAACTGCTCTGAGGCAATAAGCCACAAGTGGTATTCCTGGCAACACCTGGAACTGGAGCCTCACCAAATACCTCTCAGGGGCAACATATAAAGGCTCAAACCAAAGGGAGAAAGGACTCCTCATCTGAGAGCAGCGGCATGCCTTGGCATCCCTCTGACCCCTCTGGACCCAATCTCTGAGAATAGGGGAAAAGGGAATCTGTACAAAGAGAAGTCTAAGGATAAAGTGCTGATGAAGTATAAAGGGTCACGTGAGAGAACACAGAAGGAAACATTTGGGGCATAGGAGAGGGGAAGAATGAAGGCTGAACTGCAAATCTAAACTGGAATTTGAGAGTTACCCAGTTTTTCCTTTTCCCCCTATTACTGTATCCCTTCTCCAGTTCCTGTGGGTGTGTTATCTGTCTAGAAGCTCATCATGCAAACAGGACCTTGCTCTTGTAGAGAGTCTCATGTGAAGTCAACAGAGCTATATGTGGGAGTAAGTTTCTGCCCCTGGAGATCAGTTTGCAGAATTGAGCCCTTCAGTTGTAAGCGTTTTGTGTGTCTGTAAAGTGCCTAAAATACTTTACAGGGCTGCAGTAAACACAATACTACTGTTAACACAGGCAACATTGGTGAGCATCACATCTGACAATGAGGCCAACAGAATTGAGGAAAGCATCATTAGTTACTTCAGACTCTGTATTGGGAGCCCTTGATATCAGCTGGACTGGGTGCTAACAGAAGGCACATGTATGATGAGCCCTCCAGAGTGACTGTTGGAATCTTTTGCCCTTCTGTACAGGAGCCTCGAGTGCTTGATGTGTTCCCGGCACCAGGCAGAATCTGCTTAATGCCCATCTGCTCTTGCCTCTGAAATAGCCTAGGAGAGGTGAACATTCCTGCTGCTCTGGGATATATCATGGAGCATGATATACTCTGACCACACATGGATCAACCCCTTGGTGTGGTCAGTGGGCCAGGCGGCTGGTCTTAGAGCAGGATCCACATTCACTCATATTGATCAAAAGAGTGTGGCGCAAAACTATACTGATGTAGTCAGTGCAGCTTGGTAATTCTGGTGAAAACAGGGGGATGGGGACCTTTATTATTGAATAAGGGTCAGGAAGAAAAGGGTTTAGTGCACTGTGGAACTGTGGGTGGAGGCCTATTGAAACTTGAGACCTGGTACACACCCCTTACTCTCATCCACACCACAAACTGACACAGGTACCGAGCTCTGCCATACCCTGAGGCAAGTAGTTACCTATACTTCTCAAGCATGCTAGCTTGTTCACCATCTACTTGCCTTCAGACTTATGATTCTGGGGTTTAGATGTGGATAACAGGAGGTTATGGCACAGCCATGCACATGGACATAGATACAGTCATTAGTGCTAGTGTAGACGTATTCTTAGTGGCATTAAGGCTCTTGGGGTTGAAGGGAGTGCTAGCAACCCTATAAAAATGTGTTTTACTACTTGACCTCTGATGTGATTGCAAGTTGCTTCCCTGTGTAACTAGATGACTTGGAAAGCTGAAAAGATTGATTGTGAGGGGGTGGAGCAAAGGAGGGAGTTGAGGGTAAAAGAGAGACAGTAAGGGAAGGAAGAGTTCAGGAAAAGATGAAGGCTGAAAAAGAAACTAAAGAAGGAATAAATCAACAGGGGTAGGGGAAAGGAGAAATAAAATGAGAAAGTGAGATGCAACGGCAAGACTACAGCAGAAGATTGTATACAAGCAAGAATGATGGATATTCATTCTTTTTTATAGGCCAGAAAAATACGGTTGTACCCCATTGCTTTTTATTTTAATTGTCATTGGTCCCTTCCAATTTTTTTCTATTCCCTGTCTTTGGATGACCTCATTTACAATAAGAGCTTTCAGTTACCATCTGTACTCAGCTTCCTGTGTACTTCCAGTTCAGTTTGCTTTAATGTTCCCTGTGTTGTCTTCTCCTAGAAGTGATCCCTACACTTTCTAATGTCACCCTTGCACAGGGGCATCCTACTTCACCCTATATCCATGCAGCCTCTCACTCTCCTCCTTGTAATCTGCCTCAGCACAACAGCTGATTTTAAAATTTTCAACCAAAATTTTTCCCTCTATATGAGTATTAGTAAAAAATTATATTTTTCATGAGGAAATATCACTGCAGATGAAATTTTTGGATGGCACATTTAGAAACAAAGCAAAATTTGTTTAATTTTGGTTTTCATAGACTGAAATCTTTAAAATCTAGATTTTTTTTCCCATGTTGTTCCCTCTTTTCACCACTGAAGATGATAGAATGAATGATAGCCAGGATTTTTTTTTTTCCTTTATCCAATCTAACTTTTCAAAACTTCCAACTTTGGAATAGTTACAGTGTGGCAAAAAGAAAAATGAAATTCTATAATGCTTCTATTGCATAATTTTTTTCAAAGTTGGAGAAAATAAAAAATACAGTGATGAAAAATTCTGGACATTATTTACTTTATTGCACCTCATGGCAAAAAGAGAGGTGGAGGGAAAGGGAAAAAAAGGCGTGGAGAACTAAAAACTTCAACAATGTGGAAATTTTCAAAAAGTATTTTGACAAAAATTTTTTGACTAAGTTCACTTCTTGCAGTTAGTGATGGAGGACTGACTTCCATCCAAATTAAAATTAACAACATTAATTGAAAAAAAAGAGAGAAATATCAAGGATGGCATTTTTACAGCACATGCATATTTTACTGTTGGAATCCTTGCGCTCCTTTGTTTATATCATCCCTTGCTGTCTTATGTCTAATTTACACAGGAAGCCCTCAAAGCAAGGGCATGTCAGTGTCTTTTTGTCTCTGAAGTATAATGGAGACCTAAGGTCAGAGGTGCAAGTAAGGTGGTACAGGCCAGTACGCCATGCCGGACTAGACCGGCTTCCCCAGGCTAGCACTTTAAAGGACCCGGAGCTTCCTGCAGCAGCCAGAGCCCCGTGCCCTTTAAATCGCCTCCGGAACCCCGCTGCCACTACCCCAAGGCTCGGGCGGCAATTTAAAGGCCCCAGGTCTCCTGCCCCAGGGCTCAGGCATTGGGGCTCGGGCGGTGCTTTAAAGGGCCGGAGCCCTGGGGCCTTCAACTCTTGATATAAAGGCCCCACCTCTTCGGTTGAGGCCACACCCCGGCTCAGGACTCTGGCATACCCGTAAGTCCTTTAAGTTACTTTCACCCCTGCCTAAGGTGCTGTATAAATGATGTTTATTATGAGATACATGAAACAGCAATGTTCCGCGTAAAGGACACAATCAAACTGAAATATAGTTAAAGTTTTTTAAAATATAGGTTTTTGTAATACTTGAATCTTCCCTATTACTTTTTATGATTTTACCATCTGTTTTATATTTTTCTAAAAGTGTTTTTGTTTCCCTGTTGCTCAGTGAAAGACTAACATGAACAAAATGTGGAACTTATAGGGGAAATAGTAAAACTGACTATATAAGTGCTGATAAAGACACAAAGTAAAAATTAAATGATATATTATGACACCAAACAAAGGATTGAAGCTCTCTGCAGTCAAGCGAAGCTAACTATTCAGATTACAACAAAATCTATTTGTTTTAGGATAGCCCTGGAAGAAGGCTCGAATATCACTGACTAACTACTGAGAATGATGTTTTGTAGCATTGATAATGGATATCGTATAACTGATTGAGGAACTTGCAAGCTTACATAACCTACCTGGCACAACAAAGGGTGTAGGTATCTTCAAATATCTTGTCAGAACTTTTGAGGAGCTGGTCTTGAAGTGAGATAAACTGGCTAGGGTCCTGATTGATCACATTTTTTGTTATGGTGGGGGAAAATGGAGTGTATTGCACTGAAGACAAGGTTGAAGTATCTGTTTAAAATGTTCCTTTTTTCATTAAGTTTATCACTGAAAAGCATTGTGCAGAGAAGTTTCAGAGTGGTAGCCATGTTAGTCTCTATCAGCAAAACTACAAAAGTTTTTTCTCCTTCTGATAATAGCCCACCTTAATTGATTAGTCTTGTTAGACTTGGTATGGCAACCCCCATTTTTCATGTTCTCTCTGTGTCTGTATATATATATCTTCCTACTGTATTTTCCACAGCATGCATCTGAGGAAGTGCATTTTAGCTCACGAAAGCTTATGCCCAAATAAATTTGTTAGTCTCCAAGGTGCCACAAGTACTCCTCGTTCTTTGTGCAGAGAAGTATGTTCTGTACTTAGGATGAGAAATATACTGTATGTTAACACAAGTACACTTGTTCTTGTGTACTAAACCAATAATTCTAACCACTTCTCTATGAAATGGTTGTACAATATGTAGACTTTGTGTTCGACACTAGAGTTTTATGAGTAAGTGTTGACAACATGCATACAATACTTCCATAGCTTAGGGTGAACATCAAGCAATGTATGGTGATTTGCTTTGAGTCAACATTTTCCAAGAGTTTCCATATAGTTGTATCTGGAAAATGGCATCATTATCCTACAGTTAAAATAGGAAATAACTGCAGTGTCTTAGACAGTGAGGTGTGGTAATTGTTGGCAAATATTGACCTTTTAATAGCAAACACAGAATGGAAGGACAAAATATTACCTGTTAAAGACCAGTATGATCAAGTGTATTTCTGGCTTTGCATTGTTTGACAGATATTACTGCCCATTTCAGTATTTTGAACACTCGCTAGGTCATGTCTTTTTGATGCAGTGAAAATGCTTGAGAATAGATTTTTTTTGTGACACAACTGCATTTGGATAATCATTATGCCCAGCTCCTATGGCTTAAAAAATACCTGGGATTTTCTCTTCTAGCCAACACAGTGAATCTGCTGCTAGGAAACGTCAAATGGCTTTTCAACAGAGACGTCATTATTTCAGAGTAAAGGACAAGTAGAAGACTCCCTTTCTTATTCCTTACAAGGCTGTGGCAAAAAAAATAGCAGTTGCATCTCAGATGTAATTTTCTCAGCTCCATTGCATGTTGGCCCTGTACAACACACTGATAACTTCCTATTATTGAATGCTTGATTGTTAGGTGTATAAATCTGAATAAGTTGATTTTTCTTCACAAAGAATGTACCAGAAATTATTTTACATGCATTTTTGATACAGTCTTATAATGATACATTCCAAAGTTTAAACCAAACATTTCACTGATTTTAAAACTGAAGATTCAGCTTCATTCACACACAAATCAGCCATCATTGAACCTGAAAAGTTTGTGCTGTTTATCACTTCAAAAATATCATAAACTATTAACAAAACAAAAAATGTATGTACAATTGTAATTACGTAGCATTGTCTGTGAAAATAATACTGAAACGGTGCATGTCTCTTACGGGTTGCCTGTGAAGCTTTCCTGTCCCCATATGCTGTGGCTGTCAAGGATCGGTGATGGGAGCTACATTCTAAATATTGAAATTGTTCTTCATTGATATCTTTGCAGCTTTAGGATGATATACAATCATTACTCTTGTTTTTGGCTGAGTTTCAGCTGGCTCAAATCAGGGAAGGAGAGGCAGACAGAAGCACTATGATCCAGCATGGCGTTGCTTCTATTGATATACAAGTTCTCCATGATCATATCTTCCCTGCCTATGCTGTTAGGAATGGTGGCTTAACGTTTTGTCAGAAAATTTTAATGGATGTACATATAACATGTAGATTGTGCCTGACAAGTAATGGTTATAAATGTTAACACTTATTACCTTAATTTGATCATAAAGTAGTGATTCAAATATTTGAATATTGTAACCTCTTGTTTTATGGACCGCCCTCCCCCTCCCCCAACAGCTCGGTGTGGATTAGCTCGTGCAGAGTGATACAGCTGAGGTTTTAATAAAATCCTAGCTGCATTTTTAACATGCTTTCCTGGCCAACTCAGTCTACACCTTGTCCCTTGATTTGCATTTATATATAAAAATCACCCTTTTTGGTAAACAAAGCACTGCACAAATTCATTGTGGCTTATCTTGGTGACTTCAACCTTATATTCTGAGTTATCTCTTTATGTGTCCAATGAATTTGTTGGCAAGGTTCATAAATCTGCTTGACTGATTTCCTTGTGTTAGGAGTGTATGGCGTGTTCACCCCCACACTGGCAGAGAAGGGGTTAATCATAGAAGATTGGGATTGGAAGAGACCTCAGGAGGTCATCTAGTCCAACCGCCTGCTCAAAGCAGGACCAACCCCAACTAAATCATCCCAGCCAGGGCTTTGTCAAGCCAGGCCTTAAAAACCTCAAAGGATGGGGATTTCACCACCTCCCTAGGTAACCCATTCCAATGCTTCACCACCTCCTAGTGAAATAGTTTTTCCTAATATCCAACCTAGACCTCCCCCACTGCAACTTGAGACCATTACTCCTTGTTCTGTCATCTGCCACCACTGAGAACAGCCTAGCTTCATCTTCTTTGGAACCCCCTTTCAGGTCGTTGAAGGCTGCTATCAAATCCCTCCTCACTCTTCTTTTCTGCAGACTAAAGAAGCCCGGTTCTCAGCCTCTCCTCATAAGTCATATGTCCCAGCCCCCTAATAATTTTCGTTGCCCTCCGCTGGACTCTCTCCAATTTGTCTGCATCCTTTCTGTAGTGGGGGGCCCGAAACTGGATGCAATACTCCAGATGTGGCCTCACTAGTGCCAAATAGAGGGGAATAATCACTTCCCTCGATCAGCTGGCAACACTCCTACTAATGCAGCCCAATATGCTTTTAGCCTTCTTGGCAACAAGGGCATACTGTTGCCTCATATTCAGCTTCTCATCCACTGTAATCCCCAGGTCCTTTTCTGCAGAACTGCTGCTTAACCAGTCGGTCCCCAGCCTGTAGCAGTGCATGGGATTTTTCTTTCCTAAGTGCAGGATTCTGTTGAACCTCATCAGATTTCTTTTAGCTCAATCCTCCATTTTGTCTAGGTCACTCTGAACCCTATCCCTACCCTCCAGAGTAGTGTAGACAGTGACCTGGGAAGCAGAGAAGGAGCTCTGGATGGGCTGCTGAGATTGAGTAGGGTTCTGTGGCCACAGGGAAGTGGACCAGGGAAATGCAGCCATAGTCGAGGCAAAGGAATACATTAGGTGACTTTGGTTCAAAGGGTCCCTGGGCCGGGACCGGGAGTAGTGGGTGGGCCCGGGTCCTCCTCTCGCCACTGCGGAAGTGGCTGGACAGTTGGACTGCAGTACTAAGCCCCAGAAGGGGAGATCACAGATGGTGACACAGCCTCATGACTGTATCATGAAGAGGATGCTGCGGTCCTTGGAGTGATAGGGTCTGAGAGCAGATGTGATGGTGGGCAAGCCACCATTGGGAGAGGGCGTACCAACCTGTGGAGCTAATTCCCAAGATGGCCAGTAGGAGATGCCACCGTGGTGAGTCATGCACTGTCGCAGTTGAATAAAACATTATTTTGATCTTTTATACAGGTTGCGTGTATTTATTCCTTAACAAATACTTGCTAAAGTAAGACACCGTGATTTGCCAAAATGATTCAATATATTTAAAACTATTACAAAGGTAATTGTAAAGCACTATGGTTTAAATCTTCCTCCCTTTGTTTTCCAATAAATAGAATATAGGTTTATAGTGACAGTTACTTTCTTTATGGAATTGTGTTTTCTTTAATTTTGCCTGAACTGATTCATAGAAGCCTGTACCTCTTTGTCTCCACAAGAAGATAATGATCTTTTACCTTTATAAGGATAGCAGTTATGAGCAAGTCAAATGGTAGTTTTCAAGAACCTCCTGGAGTGTGTATGAATCAAGATAATTTTAACAATGAAAAGGAAATTGAGAGTCAGATACTGTTTGACATCTCTGTCAAAGAAGTGTATGTTGAGTAAATACAAATAAAAGGATTATCATATCTTCATATATTATTTCACTTTCATTTGACTCATGAATTGGATCTTTGTTCTGTCTATTTCATTTCTATCCCACTTGATTAATTTTAGAGTCAGAATTAGCAATATAATTTAAAAATTGTAGGATGACATACATTCTTCTTGAAAAGGAATAGTCTACATCCATCATATTGTGGGCTGTGATTTTTTTTTTTCTGAATTAAGTGTGCTAAGCATATTAAGGCTTGGTAGTCTGTGGGTGTGAGATTCCCAGTGAAAACAAAGGTGCTTTAGGTAGTGATGTTAGTCATTCCCTTTTTCTTCTGAGTCTAATTTCTTCAGCATGGTTTGGTGGAGACACTGTCATCCAGGTGAGACAAAAGGCAGAAATGCTAGCCAATCCTGAGGTCATAACAGTCCGTAGCACCTTTTGCTGTTGGAGTTGGATACACTGTTGCTGTATGCAGTACTGCCACTCCAAATGTTCAAAAATCATTAGTCTGGCCCCCCAAAATCTTGAGATTGTAAAAAATAATAAATGTTATTTTTTAATTTGGGTTCTGGCTTTTGAGCCCTTGTGGTGCACTTGCTTCATGTTTTTCAAGACTTTTCTTTGCAAGGCTATAAACTTTTTTTCCTTCAATGAAACCTGAGATTCTCATGCAGAATCATGATTCTAGAAGCTGGGTTTTAGGAATAACACTAAAATGGCAAGAGTTGGTCACACTGTAATAATAATTAATAGCTCTTATATAGTGGTCTAGTGGCCATGTTCCACCCTAGATGTTGCTGCATGTCATTGGAGAGTGAAGGGGTGTGTGTGTGTGTGTGTGTGTGTACGCGTGCGCAGTCTGCAAAGTACTGCGGGATCCCTTGGGCATGAGTGGCATTATAGAAATGTCAAATATGATGATGACTACTAAGATGATGATGATCCGTTTATATGTTCCGTAGATTATTTGCTCAGTCATCAATATTTTTCACAAAAAATGCTGTGTGGTGTTAAGTGTACTTCTTCCATTGTGTGGTACTCTTAGTAATAGATCACTCTCTACTTTTCCACCTGATTTGGTTCTCTTGGTACTATTTACCCCACCCCTCAGTTCCCTCCTGTTGCCTGCTCAGATCCCCTCTCTGCCTTCCCACCTGATTTGGTTCTCTTGGTGCTATTTACCTCACCCCTCCTATTGCCTGCTCAGATCCCCGGGTTGGAGGGTTCGGGGGTGGGGGGGGGAAGGGGTGGCAAGTCCTCTTTCCCCAGTTAGTGTCCATCTTTGGGGAGCTTCAACAGTGTCTGGTAATTTTTCTTCATAATCCTGCTTCCATCATGCAAACAGATTCCCAATATTGGCTGGCATCTGGTCCTTGACTCTTTACCCTCCTGATGCATCCTCGAGAAAAACTTTGGCCTCCTCTAAGATGTTATAATGGAGATGAAGCTTCCTTCTTTTAAGCAGGGGGAGCTACCAAGAGTCTGTAAATTTCCCCTTACCACTTACATAGTTTTAGTCTGTTTCAAACTTTGACCTTCTATTGTTTAAACAGCTTACTCAACCCTTCACTCACCTTTGTCCTCCCAGGAACAAAGACAAATCTTGATCCTTCTTTTCACAGATATGCATGGAATTTCAATATCAAGAAAGATATTTTTAGACATAGTGATGGAGAACAGAAAAAGCATATTTTGTCAAAGTTGTGACAGAATTTCTACACATAGAATCTAATAGTTTCACCTGCACTGCTTCTGTAAAAACTCAGCTCCACTGGTCTGCGAAAATGACAAGATTAGCAGTTCCAAAGGCACACAATTCTGTGTGGGTTTTTTTCAGGCTGAAGGCTAAGGTTGGATGGAGTTCAGTAAACAGCTCTCTCTGGCTCTTGTAAAACCACCACTATGATATTGCATTCAGTTCTGGACATTTTATAATCCAGAAAGATGAATGTGGATTGGAGGGAGTTTCAGAGAAGAGTTATAAATATGATTAGTGGGCTGAAGGGATTTGCTTACAAGGACAGTTTTAAAAGAGCTAAAAATACCTAGCTTGACTGAATGACAGTTTGGAGAAACATAACTGTCTGTAAGTAACATCACCAATACAGACTAATTCTTTAAGCTGCCACAAAACACAATAATTAAAGTTGGAGGATGAAATTCAGAGGATAATTTAGTGTATAGCGGGAGAAATGTCCTGACAGTTTGGTCACAGTCCGCGTGTGCACCCAGTAAACAATACGTAGAAAACAATCCTGTACAGAGAGATGATAGGACTAGATTTAAGAGATGTTTTCCATCTCTATATTATTTGAAGATGGGAAAGTAAGCGACTGTGCTTGAGGAAAGATCTAAGTTTGATATCCCAATGTTGCATTCAATTGTATGCAACAGATCACTTGAGTTAAAATCTTCCAGGACACTGGGATCATTTGGTCACCCTGTTTTCTCCTGTGCTCCAGTTCCCCCTAGCTCCTTGCTGCGATGTTGTTCTTTCTCTGCCAAACATTTCTCTGCTTCCAGGTCACCTCTTTGCTCCACGTCTTTCAGTCTGCATCTACTTCCAGGTCATTATGCCTGAGTGTGCATTTCACCCTTTTACTTGAACACCCTGTTGTAACAGTGGACAGTGCACATACATCCTAACCACACAAAGCAAATGACTTATGAAAATTGTTTTTGGTGATGGAGCGGAAGGAGTAGATATTATACCATTATATGTTATTTAGCAGAGTTGCATACGGAAGCCTGCACGGTGTCTGCTCACACAGTTCTTAGCTGTAAGTAGGGTTGGTCCTTGACTTTCATAAGCACTAAAGCTTTCACTTTCTTTCCATATTACGTAGCCAAGATACCCTGTTGCGCTTTGACAGTTTAGGCAAAATGAGTATATGACGGAGCAAGCTTCTCTCTCAGCTGTTTTTCCAGTGAGTTTGGTTTCTGATCCCTATTTTTAATGAATATCTTGTGTCAGGTAATATTTTTCCTGTTAGAATGCTAGAAGCTTAAGGCTTCTTACAACCTGCTCTTAATATGTACCTTTGCAAAATGTGTAAGTGACAATTGCTAGTGGTGGTCAGAAGTATAGCAACTTAAGAGCAAGATTGGCAACAGAATTGTTGAGCGTTCTTTCTGCATCTTTTTAATCTAACTGCATCATCATGTTCTCCTGCTTCCCCCTTGATGTTTGCCCCTTCTATTCTGATTAGCTGGCTGTAAGAGTTGTCAACTGCCACTGAACTCAAAACCTCAGAATGTTTTGTTCTCTGCAAAGTTTCAAGGCTACAAAATTCAAAAGTGTTATCCTGTGCTTCCTTATTACAATAGTTGTATGCACACAATGCTGTTAAAATATTTTAACATAGTGTAGTCCTGTCCTAATAGCAGGCTAAATGAGTACTTTTGAGGGTGATATCTGGCTTAAACCAACATAAGAAAAGCAATTCATGGTTAATGCTGATAGTGTCCTTTATGTAATGTTGTACCTCAGTTTTCTTCGCATATAGAAGTATAGAAAATTATCCATTTATCTGGTAAAGGATCATATCTGCTGAAATACTTAAGATCTATTAATAACTTTGAGCCATGTGAGTGTATATTCCACCCAAATCCAATATTACTTTAACCTGGCTTTAGGTGTATGACTTTCCATTTTTAAAATTGAACACACTAATTTAAAATATATATATATATAGATAGATAGATAGATATACACAAACTGAGAATTTTTAAAATCCTGTTTAGGAGCCACTGTGATGGTCTCTGGCTAAAACTGTCATTATCTAAATTCTAAAACATATCTCATAACTTCTGAAAACATTTTGTAGGCTGTAATTACTAGTATGGCCTGCCTAAATATGAACATATAATATTCGTTCTTAACACATTCACCTGCTAGGTGATCACTATAATCCTATTATACAAATATGCCTTTAAATATTTAGAAAGCCCAGATTTTTTTACTTGCTAGACAATTAGAAGTCTGAATAGACTGTCCATACATCCATGGGAGCTGCAGATTATTCAGAATACACATTATTGCACATATCAAGAAAATACAAACAAATTTTAAACTGTAATTTTGTCAGCCAATTATGGCTGAGGGGAGAACAAGGGAACCCGAGACTTTAAGGGCATGTTTGTGGAATGTTCCTCTCACTGTCTAGGTGTGCTGAAGGGGGGACAGCTTCTCTAAGCAAAGGATTTATGAAATACTGAGGGGGGAAAAAGTTGGAAAACCATCCATCCATTGCAGAGTAACAAAACATCATTCTATCCAGTAAACAGCAGCTTTGATGCAGAATATCTGCTTGGTTCAGTAGTAGCTAGCGCTCCCTTACAGTTACTGGTTTTCTGAATTTCACTAACCCAGATAGAGACTAGTCATTTAGCGAATACAAACAAAAGCAAAGCGCACTTGAAAATGAGGCTGAACTGGAATTGATCATATAATGGTTGTCATTTGGGGATATTAAATTAGATGCATAATGTAGTTACTGTTTCTGTAGTGCTGTTAGCACACAATCAGTACATCATTCTTTGTCAATAAAATGTCTAACCGGTCAAGAAAAATAGACAACAAACAAACGTGTTGGTCAAGCTTCTCACTTAATGATGGGACCTTTTTATCCCTAGTTAAGACTATGAAATCCACTCTGACACAGACTGACTTACACTAATGTACATGTTTTAAGTAAATATTTGCTTGGCTTTCAATTATTTTTCTTTTATTTTCTCTCTGAATATGATGCACTGACCAGTAGTGTGTTACAGTGCAACATTTCTCTCAAGGGAACATTCAGCAGCTCCTAAGTAATCTCTACCCTGTTGTTTCTTTGAACACCCTTGTTTCTACCTCATCATCCAAGGCCCTTACTCACAGAAATTGGTCCCAGCAAATAACAGCAAGCCAACATTTTGTGCACTTAAGACTGTTTTGTTTTGTTTTTGTTTTTTTAATAAACAAATACACAGTAGTCCAAGCTAACACATAATGTCTGTTGAGCTAGTCTTTACTCATTATGGAGGGGTGCCTTGGAGGGCAGGTGGGTAGATGATTGGAATGTGAAGATTTTATGATTTCTCTATTTGGAATATACAGTTGTTTGTTCAGCCTTTTTCCAGCTTCCTGTTTCACCCTATTTAGTTTAAATAAAGCTGGTTTGTGTGGACTGCACACCTTTTGACATCTTGCATATTTTATTGGCTCCTTAGACTGTAAACATTGCAGCCATTAGTGTCACTGAATTTAGTCTGGTTTTCCCTGTTAAGTTTCCTGGGGAGACTGAAGCCTGACTTCAGTGCTTGTCTACACAGGGACACTAAGGAAAATTGATCTAAATTAACTAAAAGTGCCAATTAAAAATGGATTCGTTTAACTGCATGAAACCCCTGTGTGGACACTCTCATTCAGAATTAAAGAGGCCCTAATCTGATTTAATTTGATTCACTTTGGAAGTGTAATCTCTGTGTAAAGGCAAAACGGTGCAGTTTACTATAATTTGTGGCAGATTACTCAGAGCCACTCAGTTTCCATTTTACTGGCAAGAGACCAGTACCTAGGACGTTACAAGGAGAAGAGGATCAGGATGTCCCTTCATCCTGTTGGGGTGTTTTCTCATTTGGTTCTCTGGTTTCGTACTTTCCCTGAAGTTCTTGGTTTCCCATCTATTAAGTAAACTTAATTTTTCCCACCTCAGACAGGAGTTGAGGCTTAATATTTATAAAGTCAGTTGACTTGTCTGATGACTTTATTTGAATTAAAGGATATTTTTATTGTTAATGACCCAAATTCTATAATCAAAAACTCGCCTCAAAGTGCCATTATAAGAAAACCTATTTCTGCTTTCTCTGCCATGCTTTTACCTTAAGAATAAATGTGCTTGCATAGAAGGAGCTGTGGGGTAACTTGTAACTGCTGATCAGAGCCTTTGGAGAGAAAGCAAAGTACATGTGCTGGCCTTTTAAGGTAGTTTGGGCTTGGTGGGAATATCACAGTGTAGGCAGGGAACTGTTCAGCCTTAAAATCCCCAGTCAGGAGGGAGTGAGATGTGGGTCTCTGTCAAAAAGATGTGATAGTTGGGAGCCAGAAGTCTAAAGTGGGTGTCCTTGTGTGGCCATAGGGGGGAAATACAGAAACTGTAACAGACCCTTGTTATGGTTTAGATATTTTAGTCAAAATAAATGGGCCCACATTTTTTTCCTCCTATGGAAACCTTATTGACCTCAGTAGAGTTGCATGAATGCAAAAAAGGGCAGAATTTGACCCACAATCTTTTTTTAATTGTTTGAGAGTGGTTTGGGGGTTCTTTCATGTGAAATAAATATCAGTGAAAGCTATTGTGTTTGATAGTTTAATGGTTATATTTCTGGTGATGTTGAGTGAAGTGGAAATGGCAGCTTGCACTTTTCATTAAGACTGGGGTTACTGATACTTGTATCAGCCAGGGAGTTCAACAGTAAGTTACTTTTCCAGCAGTGTGTGGGGATGTGGGGGGATAGCTGCGGAGTTGACAAGCAACTTGGCTTTGGAAGGGTGGTGCAAGTTCCCTGGAAAACTCCATGTAACTCTGTGAAAAGGCACAGATCAAGAGCACCTGGGGGTAAATGTTATGACACTGAGCATGAATTTTAGTGTTGCCATCCTTTTTGTGTTACCCTTCTTTCCACTGAAGAATTTATCAGGAAGTATATTGAGAAAAGATTGTGATGTTGTGCTACTAATTTGCAGTTTGTTACATCAAAATTGCCTTCATTAAGTATATTTTTTTTCCTTTTTACAGGCAATGTTACTGTAGAAGATTAGTCAGATGCCTTCTGTACATTCTCCACATCACATGCTGTCTCATGCAAGCTTTGAAACACTGACCACATAATTTAAATGAATGAATAATTAGGTGAGCATAATGGAAGGCACTCATACTATCCTCCAATTGCACAGGCCCATTATGGAACTCTGTTATGTCAGCTTCTATCTCTCAAAGGGAAAAGTCAGAGGATTTACGTACAAGAGCTGTGTAACTCTAGACAAATCCAATAAACGTTTTCATAACTGCTATCAAGTAAGAGAAGGGTCAGAGACAGCAGAACCGAGAGAGCAACCTTATGAAAATGTTGGAGATATTTTTTTCAAGCAAACTACCACTAAAGATATTCTCACTGAGCTGTATAAACTAACTGCTGAAAAAGAGAGGCTGTTAGCTAACCTACTCAGTTCACACAACATTCTGGGTATTAAAATGGGAAATCAGGAGGAGAAGCTACAGGATGCCTCTGGAGGACTGAAATTTAAAGATGATGATCTCTTAAGCTTCAAGGATCAGCAGGAAACCTTTTTGGGATCCACAGATCAGAAACCCAGCTTGAGAAACAAAAAGATGAGGAAAACTGGCAGAAGGAGAGAGAGCTTGGAGGAGTTCATAAACAAGAAAGTGAAAAAGAAGGTTCACGGCGATTTGGAACCTTCTGTGTTAAACAGGACAGATATGCAACTGGGAAATAAAAGGACATTTCCCACCAAATTTTCTGCTGGCAGCTCTCCTGGTTCCTTTTCCAATTCTAATTGGCAGACAGTAGAAGACCAGGATGATTTACGATTTGACATGAATATACCACCAGAAAGATGGAGAAAAGATGGGTATTTTCTTGAGTGCAGTGGGACTTTGAAATCAGAAACAGACCTGTCTGATTCTCTATCTGAATATGACAATGATGTGTATGGAAGTTGTATTACACATCCCAGTGCTGGTCTATTGGGTGATGCAGAGGGTACTCTTAAAGTAATGAAGGTGCAGCACAGCAGCCCTTTGTTGAACTCTTTCCAAGACAGTTTATCTAACAGATTTGAGGCCTTAAACAAGACTGCAACAGCTGAAAGCCTGCATGGTTATGACTATACTGAGCAGACCTGCAGTAAGAAACCTACAGCCGGAGTCATTGCTAAAGTACAGGATTTGAGCGCGTGTATGCAGAAAGTTATAAAAACCCATACAGAGTCTGATGATAACCTTTCTTACACTGATACTCAAGAAGATAAGGAAACTGTTACACCTGTTCTCTCTGAAGTGTGCAGGGAATTTATAACAAAAGCTGAGGTATTTAGTATAGGTGAATCTGCTGTTGACTCTAAGTACACTGTGATGCAGGAAAAGGAGCGCAATGGCTGTGTTTTGCAGAGCAAAGAAGAGAGACTGCAGATTACTGATGAGTCATGCAACCTTGTGGGAGCAGTCAATAAAACCCTTCTGAAAATTATCCAGAACGACAGTTTAGATGAAGCTGCAGAATGGAAGAGACTACAACAAATTACAAGAGCAGACAAAAACCTACCAGGCTCAATGTATGACAAAAGAGCTACCTTACCCCAGGAGAGCAACAAAGGTTTGTTTTTAAATCTGCCAATACATTTAAGAACTGATATTTCTCAGACAAGCACTAACATTAAACCAGAAGAGAAAAGGCCACTATCACCCTCTTTAGTTGCTGTCTGTAATGTTTTTAATAATTCATATTCAGGATCCAATGCACACAAACAAATGTCACCTATTCCTTCTCCTTTATCTTCGAGATTGCCTAGTCCACAGCTGCACCATAGGATTCTTCCACTACCTACACAGAACACTGAGGAAGAATCTGTGTTGAATGACTATTGCAGTGGGAGACATGATGCCACAAACCTCTCCTTTGCTAATGATTTGGAATCACAGTTCTATCTGAAGTTTCCTGAATCTGGAGAATTGGGATTTTCTATAAGACAACCAGGCCTACATCAGCACACAACTGGAGAGCGTTTGGAAAAATGCACTATCCAAGAAAAACTAACTACTCAGACACAGCAGCAGCTATGTCCAGGTTAGTCCTATTTCAGACCGTAAAAAATTCTGTCAAACCCTAAACATTCCAGATGTGGTCTTTTAATAATGACCAATTTTAGGGCTTAAACAATGCATTTGCAATTAAAGTAGTTTGTTGACTATTTAAGGCTCTGATTTGAAGTTTGATAATATATTTGGTTTTTATTAAAGTGATCATTATAGTTTGTGGTGTTTGCCAGATATTTAGGTGCACAACTTTTACCACGAGCTGAATATTTTTCACCCATGTAAGATATTCATATCTACCATATGTTATGCATCCAATTATAAGTGCATTTCCTACGCAGGGTGAAAATTTGTACTTGCTTATTTTCCTGTTTTATATGTTCTAGATTGTCAAATGGACCGAATATCTATTGTCAAAACCATTTTGTAGTTGATTTGGCTTACCAGATGGTATTTTGCACTTGTAGTGCAAGTAAATTAATTTATACTAACTTAGTGTAAGATTGGTGCTTTGGCCATGTAACTACAACAGGTTCATATAAATGCTGTGATAACAAAATGTTTGTGTTTTAAAGTGTTGCACATGAGAATCATGTTACAATATACTGGTATAATGTGAAATATATACTGCATGCTGGACAATTATCTCTGCATCGTGTTAACTGGCACGACAAGGCCCAGGTTTTTCTGGGAGCTTGGAATACTGGGGAGTTTTAGTTCTAGAGCATCTGGGTGTGAAGAACAAAGAGTTGGGGGAGGGGTGAGCATGCTTTGTGTGATTTTACCGCTTACGGGAGAGGGCTACACACTTCAGTGACTTCCCAAAGTTCTTCATAGATAAGGGAAATGAGAAGGAAACAGAACAGTGCTTCCATACTCGCAAAATGAAACTCTACTCACCACCTTCATAAAGATACTGTTAAAAAAAAAAAAAAGTCATTACTGTTTTTAAATCTTTTTATCCAATCTCAAACTTTTGTCTAACTACAAATCACTGAATTCTGGAAGACACTAGGATCCAGGTGCCAGATCCAGATTATTGTGGAACTGTTGTACAATGCTGTGTCTGGCAAGGGTCCTGGAACAAGTGATCTCTTCAGGTTTGTTTTGTTGTTTTAAAGGCAAAAATCCAACATTTAGTGGTATGGCTGTGAATGAAACTTTTCATACAGATCTACACAAGCAATTCCTTCCTCACTCCCACAACTATCAACTGAAGTCATAAGACTAGAGAATCAAGATGATGACTATGACTCTTGTGCTGTTATGAATGGATTTGGGTGGATATTTACCCTCTTTCATTCTGGGATACCCACTGCATGCTCCTGCAGTTTAAATTGGAATACCTAGCTGGCTATGGATTGTAGTAGATGCACTGAAAGCAGTTCCATGATTTGGTGGGCAGAGGGTGCTCTCTGCCATTGCTTTATTTATAGCAAATAGCATGTTTTAGTGACATTGGGCTTGTATCTTTTGTTGCTCAGGTTGGTAGGGTTGCCAGTCTCCGGTTTTTGACCAGAACTCCCGGTTGAAATGGGACCCTGGCAGCTTCGATCAGCAATGCTGACTGGGCTGTTAAGTCTGGTCAGCGGTGCTGCAGGGCTAAGGCAAGCTAGTCCCTACGTGTCCTGGCACTGTGCTGCACTACAGAAGCGGGCTCCATGCACTGCCCCTGCCCGGAGCACCAGCTCTGCACTCCCATTGGCTGGGAACCACAACCAATGGGAGCTGGGAGGGGGGCGGTGCCTGCAGGTGAGAGCAGCGCATGGAGCCTCCTGGCCCCCCTGCCTAGGAGCCGGACCTGCTGGCTGCTTCCGGGGCCCAGCGGGGAACCAGAACAGGCAGGGAGCCTGCCTTATCCCTGCTGCGCCACTGACTGGGAACTGCCCAAGGTAAGCCCGCACCTCAACCCCCTGCCCCAGCCCTGAGCCCCTTCCTGCATCCCAGAGCCCTCACCTCCTCCCACGCCCCAACCCCCTGTCTCAACACACAGCCCCCTCCCACTCTCCAAATCCCTTGGCCCCACTCTGCAGCCTGGAGCCCCCTCCTGCACCCCAAACCCCTCATCCCCAGAGCCTGCACCCCCAGTCCAGAGCCCATACCCCCTTCCGCACCACAGCCCCCTCCCATATTCTGAATCTCTTGGTCCCACCCCCCAAACTCCCTCTTGTGCCCCAAGCCCCTTATCCCCAGCTCCACCCTAGAGCCAACACCCCCAGCTGGAGTCCTCACCCCCTCCCTACCCCAGCCCAGAGCCCCCTCCGGCACCCTGAACCCCTCATTTCTGGCCCTACCCTGGAGCCCGCACCCCCAGTTAGAGCCCTCACCCGCTCCAGCACCTCAACCCCCTGCCCCAGCCCAGTGAACGTGAATGAAGGTGGGGGAGAACGAGCCACCAAAGGAGGGGGAATGTAGTGATCATGGGGGGGAGGCCTCAGGAATGGGAGGAGCTTCAGGGAAGGGCTATGATGTTCGGATTTGTACAGTTGGAAAGTTGGCAACCCTACAGGGGTTGGCTATCCATCCTTCACTTCAGCATATGGATTTCTGGATCTCTTCAGTTATACTTGTACTGAAGTGCAACCGCTGGCCCACTAAGCAGGCCACAGCTTTCATTTTGTTAAGTGAACTATTAACTGGACAGAATTTATGGTCCAAAAGTAATTCATTGGTAGAATTCTTGGGAATTGTTTCTACGGGCAGTAATGCTGTTTGAATGATCAAAGTACAAATTAAAAGCTTAAGAAGAGATTAAGGCTTGCAGGAAATAATAAAATAACTCCCGTTTTGAAGTTACCATGTCGTGCAAACTTTGCTGCCACAGAGGTCTAAAACCAAATCCTCTGCAGCTGCTGTTTAAATGTTAAAATTTAAAACACTGTGGAAACTTGTACCATTTTTCTGAGGAGATATATTTCTGTGTTTATTAAATTATGAGCAAGCCTTGTTGTTAATTGTTCACTGTGGTAAGAGAAGCAAAGGGGATTTCTATTATTTGGATCTAGTTGTAAGATCATCTGATAATGTTACATATTTGAGTTGGGTTTGTGAAACGCTGCAGTGTTTTCTTTACATTTTAGTAGCCAAAAGTGAATTGACATGTCTCAAATGGACATGACATCATCATGGGCAGTTCAATCAGGCCCCAATTCCTGCAAATGCTTATGCACATGCTTAACTAGATTACTCTGTAGTCCTTGTGCGTGTGCTTAGCTTTACCACTATAACTAGTCACAGGGGGACTGCTTAAGATAGTGAAGTTAAGAACGCCCATAAGTCTTTGCAGGATCAAGGCCACAGTGTATATAGTACACAAAAAGCAGTGTATGGTACGGGGTTTGTGCTGCTTATTAGGTTAGGCTGCCAAAAGACTTGACTGCAGTTCTTGGGCTACATCAGTGTTTCCCAAACTTGGGACGCCGCTTGTGTAGGGAATGCCCTTGGTGGGCCAGGCCGGTTTGTTTACCTGCCCCGTCCGCAGGTTCCACCAATTGTGGCTCCCACTGGCCATGGTTCGCTGCTCCAGGCCAATGGGAGCTGCTGGAAGCGGTGGCCAGTACATCCCTTGGCTCGCGCCGCTTCCACACTTGTGAGGCCTCTGTCTATCTTATTGTTACAATCAAATTGAGGACCTGGTAACAAAAATCTTTATTGTCAGACCCACCCTTCAAAAGTCATGTATCACATCCATCAAAATCATGAGATTTTATAAAAACAAGAAATGTTGTGTTCCCTTGTTTTTTGTTTGTTTGTTTGTTTTTAGTATAAGTTAAGATTCTTGTATGTCTCCAGGAGCTGTGGCTTTAAAGAAACCACCAGATATCATGAGACTCACAATAAGATCATGTGCTGACATTGTTGCTTCAGTTAAATTGCCATCTTACATGTTTATATAGTCTAACACACAGGGCTTCCATATGATTGGGGCTTTTGGGTACAACTGAAATATAAATAATAATGATTTATAGTAGAGACAGGAGACTTATGATGCTAAGTATTAACTGGGACCTGAAGAGACATCCAGTGCTGTTGAGACCCATCTATGATATGGATTAGAAGCATGTTGCAACCAGATCCCCAGACTCAGCTGTAACTCTAGTGTAGACAAGGCCTAAATCACATGCTTCCATAGTTGAACTGTGGAATCCCCTAAAGGCTCTGTTGCCAAAACTATCATGTATTTGCTTGAAGGGAGAGCATCTAGTTTTAAAATTTTGAGTAGGATAATTTTTTGAGTTCATATGAAAAAAATGTCACAGGGGTCTTGTATATTATAAATCTTTTTCTTACAGTGAAAAGCAGCTCAGCTTTCCTGTCACTGAGATGTCCTTCTATGTCAGAACAAAAACTAAGTGGTTAAATTCCATTATTTGGATGCAAAATGATTTTTTTTCCTTTCCTGTTTTAGTGCCAAACAAACAGAAGTGTCCGAATAAAAATGTTAAACATAGAGGAATTCAATCCACTCTCACAAAAATACATCAAATATATATCACGATTAATCATGTGATTAAAAAAATTAATCGCAATAAAAATTAATTGCACTTTTAATAAGAGAATGCCATTTATTTAAATTTAACTGTTTTTTATGTTTTTGAAATGTTTTCTACATTATCAAATATATTGATTTCAATTACAACACAATACAAAGTGTACAGTGCTCCTTTTATATTTATTTTTATTACAAATATTTGCACTGTAAAAAACAAAAGAAATAGTATTTTTAATTGACCTAATACAAGTACCGTAGTGCAATCTCTTTATCATGAAAGTTGAACATACAAATGTAGAATTAAGTACAAAAATATAACTACATTCAAAAATAAAACACTCTAAAACTTTAGAGCCTACAAGTCCACTCAGTCCTACTTCTTGTTCAGCCAATCTCTCAGACAAACAAGTTTGTTTACATTTGCAGGAGATAATGCTGCCCACTTCTTGTTTACAATGTCACCTAAAAGTGAGAACAGGTGTTCACATGGTCCTGTTGCAACTGGTGTCACAAGATATTTACATGCCAGATGCGCTAAAGATTCATATGTCCCTTCATGCTTCAACCACCATTCCAGAGGACATGCATCCATGCTGATAACAGGTTCTGCTCGATAACAATCCAAAGCAGCATGGACTGACACATGTTCATTTTCATTATTTGAGCCAGATGCCACCAGCAAAAGGTTGATTTTCTTTTTTGGTGGTTCAGGTTCTGTAGTTTCTGCATTGGAGTGTTGCTTTTTTAAGACTTCTGAAAGCATGCTCCACACCTTGTCCCTCTCAGATTTTGGAAGGTGCTTCAGATTCTTAAACATTGGGCTGAGTGCTTTAGGTATCTTTAGAAATCTCACATTGGTACCTTCTTTGTGTTTTGTCAAATCTGCAGCGAAAGTGTTTTTAAAATGAACAATATAGGCTGGGTCATCATCCGAGACTTCTATAACATGAAATATATGGCAGAATGCGGGTAAAACAGAGCCAGAGACATAGAATTCTCCCTCAAGGAGTTCAGTCACAAATTTAATTAACGTATTATATTTTTAATGATCGTCATCAACATGGAAGCATGTCCTCCGGAATGGTGGCCGAAGCAAGAAGGGGCGTACAAATGTTTAGCATATCTGGCACGTAAATACCTTGCAATGCTGGCTACAAATGTCCCATGCGAAATGTCTCATGCGAATGCCTGTTCTCATTTCTAGTGACCTTGTAAATAAGAAGTGGGCAGCATTATCTCCTGAAAATATAAACAAACTTGTTTGGCTTAGTGTTTGTGAACAAGAAATAGGACTGAGTGGACTTGTAGGCTCTAAAGTTTTACATTATTTTATTTTTGAGTGCAGTTATGTAACAAAAAAATCTATATTTGTAAGTTGTATTTTCACAATAAAGAGATTGCACTACAGTACTTGTATGAGATGAACTGAAAAATACTGATTTTTACATTATATTATTTTTTATTACAAATATTTGCAAAGTGAGCAATGTACACTTCGTATTCTGTGTTGTAATTGAAATCAATATTTTTGAAAATGTAGAAAAACATCCAAAAATATTTAAATTTCAATTGGTATTCTATTGTTTAACACTGTGATTAAAACTGAGATTAATCACGATTAATTTTTTGAGTTAATCGTGTGAATTAACTGTGATTAATTAACAGGCCTACTATATATGCATCTCTGTGGGCAGTTCTCACCTAGTCCATATACAAATACATCATGTTTCTCTAGCCTTAGAATAACTGAGCTTGCTGTCTGCCCTATGACCACTTTTAGACCTGTCCCAGGGCAGAGTTTTTGCCTCCAAAAGATAAACCTTTCCTCCAGCTCCACCCAGTAGTCTCTCCTCCCTTAAGGAATCTATCTCAGCAGCAGGGACTGTAAAGGAAATGTTCACACTAGTAAATAAAACTTTGGAGAAAATATTCAGAGCTGTTTTATATTTAAATAATACAGAGTGACACTCTATCACATTGCCTTAGGAAATAGTGTCTGGAACAGGAAAGAGACCAGTGGTATTTTTCTCAAATTCATTGACGCATCCAGTGGTTAGAACAGGAAACTAAAAGTAAGCATTCCAAATTCTGGCAAAGCTTCTGTGGCCTTGGGTAAGTCACCCAATATTTGTGCCTCAGTGTCCGCAATATTTAAATTGTGTGTAAAACCTTCTTCATAAAGGTGTATTGAACCTAACTAATGTTGGTAAACTTTAAATTTATTGGCTTAAAGGTTTTATGTACATTAGTACAAAGTATCATATTACTCTGTGTGTGTGTGTGTGTATCATAGGTGAAGCTGGCAGTGCCACCTATTATTTAAGTTGCCCAGCAATTCCTTTTATAAGACGCTATTTTCAGTTGCTTATAATAACTTTATCAAACTTTTACTGTTTGGGCTAAATATTTCCATGCTGGGTGGGTGTTTGCATCAGATTGAATTGTTTTGAATAGATTCAGCCAAAATGGTTCAGCTGATTCCAAAAACAAAGTTGGGTGGAAAAATACACTGTTTTGCTGTGATAAATTCTTACATCTATTTCATTGAGAAGATTTGGTACCCCGATGCTTTGGAGCAGGGACTTGAAATTTGGTGGGGATTTGCCTTTGTGACAGGAATGTTCCTATTGCTATGCATATGAAAATCAGCCCAATTTGGCCAAGTTATAATCCTTTAGAAAATTTCATAGAATATCAGGGTTGGAAGGGACCTTAGGAGGTCATCTAGTCCAATCCCCTGTTCAAAGCAGGACCAATTCCCAACTAAATCATTGCAGCCAGGGCTTTGTCAAGTCTGACCTTAAAAACCTCTAAGGAAGGAGATTCCACCACCTCTCTAGGTAAACCATTCCAGTGCTTCACCGTCCTCCTAGTGAAAAAGATTTTCCTAATATCCAGCCTAAACCTCCCCCACTACAACTTGAGACCATTACTCCTTGTTCTGTCATCTGCTACCACTGAGAACAGTCTAGATCCATCCTCTTTAGAACCCCCTTTCAGGTAGTTGAAAGCAGCTATCAAATCCCCCTCATTCTTCTCTTCTGAAGACTAAACAATCCCAGTTCCCTCAGCCTCTCCTCATAAGTCATGTGCTCCAGCCCCTAATAATTTTTGTTGCCCTCTGCTGGACTCTTTCCAATTTTTCCACATCCTTCTTGTAGTGTGAGGCCCAAAACTGGACACAGTACTCCAGGTGAGGCCTCACCAATGCCATATAGTGGGGAATGATCACATCCCTCGATATACTGGCAATGCCCCTACTTATACAGCCCAAAATGCTGTTAGCCTTCTTGGCAACAAGGGCACACTGTTGACAGTTTACACATGTCTTGTAGAAATACGTTAGTTTGGCAGCTAAAATCTTTCAAGATTCCATCCACACTGAACATAGGTGAGGGCATGGCAAAAGCCACTGCTTCTCCCCTGTGATGCCCTATTGCTAAAGGAAGGTGTGCTAGGCGAAAGGGGAGATGAACTCCTGATGACTTTTATTTTCAGTAAAACTTTCCTGAGTTCATAAACTTTCGTTCCTGAAACATTGCTAAGAAAATCTCTTCTTTCCACATGAACCATAAAAGTCCAATTTTACATGACTTTACTTCCAATATAAAACCATCTTAGGAAAAGGAAATTAAAGATGATACTTCCTTGGCTTGTGCCTAGAGATGCCTATTGAAGTCTGGTAGTCCTACTTGTGTATGGTGTTTCATATCGTATGGTTATATTTAGAAACAATAGGATGAGTTAAGGACTGAGTCAGTCTTAGTTTTGAATTTGTTTGATTGTGTTTGGTTTGATTTTCTTGGTTAATAGTATATATGGGGCTTTGCTAATAAAATTGTAACTGAAAATTAAAATGCAGATAAGGTTTCATCTCAGCTGTTTAATGTAGGTGGCAAAAGTAATGAATATTTAGTTCTTCTTTGAGTGATTGCACATATCCATTCCACTTTAGTGTCGGAGATTTTTCCTTTAGTGGTACTCATTGGGTCTTGTGTGATCCTCGTAGCACTGCATTGGCCACACCAGCATTGGTTCTTCAGTCTGTGGAGCCCTCTCTGCTGGGTCTCCTTTAATATTACCTACAGAACCTGACCTGATTTCCAAGAACCATAGTCTCTTGCTATATCTCAGTCTGGCCACTCTCCATCTTATGACCTGGATACTCCATGCTCAAGAAGTGAAGTTTTGGAGAATGTGCAAAACATCCTGAACCAGCAGGAAGCCATCTAGTAGATTATACTTACCTGTTGAAGTGAAAGCAATTCTCCTTTTGGTCAAAGCAGAAGGGTGTACTGCCAGTCCTGGCCTCTATCTGACATATTTTGGACTATTTATTCTACGTGAAGCAACAAGGCCTGTCAATTTAGTTCCATCAGAATTCAGCTGGCAGCTATCTCTGCTTTCCACCCACCAATTGTGGGCCGCTCAGTGTTTTCTAATCCTATGTCAGTCAGATTCTGAAAGAGTCTGGACAGGTTATGGAGGTCATGACTCCCATTCCTCCATGGGACTTAATCTGGTGCTAACAAGGTTGATGGGTGCGCCCTATGAACAGGACTGCTCTTTGCTGCATCTATCCATGAAAACAACTTTTTGGTCGCTATTAACAGGGGTGGTGGAATTATGAGCACTGGTAGCTGGCCCACCTGAAACAATTTTTTATGAGGACAAGGTATACTTTTATCCACATCTGAAATTCCTAACTAACGTAGTATTAGACTTCCACTTCAATCAAGTCATATATTTACTGACTTTCTTCTTAGTCCCTGTTCTCATAAGGATGAGAAGAGGCTCCATTCTTTGGATGTAAGAAGGGCATTGGCTTTTTACTTGGACAGAAGTAGGTCTTTTAGCTCATCAGCACAGCTATTCATGTCAGTTGTGAATAGTATGAAAGGCACAGAGGATTTTGTCCTTGATTTCATCCTGCATATGTCTGTTATGACATTGCCAATGTACACGCTACAAGATCTCAAGCAGCTTCCACAGCTTTTGGCTCTATTACCTATAACGGACATTGGCAGAGCTGCAGCTTTGTCATCAATATATACCTTTGCTACTCATTATACTACATCTAATCATTCAAGAGATGATGCCAAGTTTGGACAAGTAGTTCTTCAGTCATTATTCAGGTAAACTCCGAAACCCACCTTCTCGATTTAACTGCTTGTAAGTCACTTAAGGTGGAATGGACATGTACAGTCAATTGAAGGAAAAAGCAGTTACTAACCTGTTCTGTAACCATTGCTGTTCTTTGAGATGTGTTGTGTGTGTCCATTCCACATTACACCCTCCTTCCCTTCTATATCACAATATAAGAAGGAACTGAGGTGGTGATCTGGGAAAGCTCCACCCTTTATACCATTATGCGATAATATGAGGTAGCTAAGAGCACATATGCTGCCCTGATAGGTACTACTAAAGGAAAAATCTGACACACATACTCACTCACTCACTCACTCACTCAGACTCTCTCTCTCTCAGTGGTTTGAGCATTGGCCTGCTAAACCCAGGGTTGTGAGTTCAATCCTTGAGGGGACCATTTAGGGATCTGGGGCAAAAATCTGTCTGGGGATTGGTCCTGCTTTGATCAGAGGGTTGGACTAGATGACCTCCTGAGGTCCCTTCCAACCCTGATATTCTATGATCCTCTGTCTACTTGAAATGGAATGGCCATGTGCAACACATCTTAAAGAACAACAGTTACAGAACAGGTTAATAAGTGGTTTTTACTGCTTGAATTTTATATTTGTATTGGGGGGAGGTTGTTTTTAACTAACTGTCTATTTTCAAATCAAAGAGCTAATGTCAATAAGATGAATTCAGTAACTAGGTCTTGTGATCGTCTCGTGTACCATGGCTTTGGGAAAAATCAGTTTTATAGAAACAAAGCTCTCTTTAAAGACTCTTAGAATAGAAGACAGCTGATATTGTACTGATTCTTTGCTTTTTGTTTGAAGAATGAAAAGGGTTTATAAATATCTTCTCTAAGTGGTTGAGAGAATTGCTAATTGATATTTTAAAAATACTATGGGTTTTGTCCATAAATAATTTGCATTTCCTGAGGTGAGTTTTCACATAAGTCACATTGAAAAATCATGCAGTTTCTCACATGTAATTCACATGAACATGGTATACATGAATGTTACTTGGTTCACAACAGGAAATTCAGTGTGAATACTCTGAGCATTTTGCAAAGAGTATAAAGAATGAAGAGGTTGGGGTAAGACCGCTCCCTTTTCTGGTTTTAATACATTCTAATTCAGAAATGAAAGTAAATGTGTATGATTTTGAAAACCTCAGGTTGGCACACTGCAATCTCACTTTGTACATTTTTCTAAGCAACAAAAAGAGAGCACATATCCATTGCAGAAACTCAGAAGGTTAACTTACTCTTGTTCACATACATGATCTATTGTTTTATTTAAATTTGAAAGTAATTTTTTAGTTATTTATGATCAGTATCTTTTTCACTATAAAATAGGTTACAGTTTCGATGCCCAGATAACTGGGTTTCATGTTGGATTCAATGGTAGCTGAATGGAGCTGGAGTGACTTTATGCAATATATACTCGAGAACACAAGAGGGAGCTGGGAGAAGGTGTAAAGGAGGACACAGCGGGAGAGCTGCCACATTTTTGTGATTTGCTTAAATAAAGAATCTGGTTTAATCCTACAGGTGGCTTCTCACCTTAGTCAAAATACAGTTTATGTGACCTTCCCTCTCCCCTCAGCCAGCCCTCCTTTTCCTTCCTCTCCTACAACTTTCTCCTCCTTCTCCCCGTCACAGATACAGAAATTTCTTGTTTGCTGTCCTCTTCCACTTGCCCTAGTGACATTGTCCCATCCCCTCTCCTGATCTCCCCGCACCCACACTCATGCCTTACCTTACTCTTCTCCTCCGCCTCTCACTCCCCTCTTGCTCTTTCCTCTCAGAATACAAGCATGTTTTATTCTCCCTCATCTTAAAAAGTCCTAAACAAAACCAACAAAAAAATCCAAACCATGCTTAACACCACTTCCCTCACCCGCAACTGCCTCATTTCCCTTCTCCCTCTCATCTCTAAGCTCATTGAACATGCTGTTTACAATCACTGTCTGAAGTTCCTCTCCTCCATTTCCATCCTACACTCTCTCCAGTCCAGCTTCCATTCCAGGCACTCCACTGAAACTGCTTTCATCAAAGTCTCTAATAGCTTTCTAGCCAAACCTCAGAACCAGTATTCCTTCCTCATCTTCCTTGACCTGTCAGCTGCGTGCAACACCATCAGCCATGCTTCTTTTCTTGAAATCTTCTCTCCTTTGGCTTCTGTGATTCTGACCTTCCTTGATTCTCTTTCTACCTCTCTAACTGTTCCTTCAGCAGGTCCTTTGGAGGATCTTTCTCATTCCCTTCCTCCACCTTCTATGGGGTTTCCACAGGGGTCTGTTCTTGGTCTCCTCATCTTCTCCCTCCACACCTTAGCTCTTGGTAATCTCAACTGTAAAGAAATTCAATTACCATGTCTATGCTGACAATTTGCATCTCTACTTGGTTTCTTCTATCCACACTAAAATCTCAGCCTCTGTCATCTTGTGGCTGTCTAGCCATCAGCGCAAACTCAGCAGATCACTTAATCTTCCTCTCCTGCCCACAAGCCTTCCAGGCTATGTCTAAATCTTGCAGATTCTTTCTCCAAAACATCTCTAAGGGCAGGTCTACACTACCCGCCTGAATTGGCGGGTAGAAATCGATCTCTCGGGGATCGAATTATCGCATCTCGTCGGGACGCGACAATCGATCTCCAAATCAACGCTTGTACTCCACCAGCAGAGGTAGGAGTAAGCGCCGTCGACGGGGGAGCCGCGGAGGTCGATTTGCCGCCGTCCTCACAGCGGGGTAAGTCGTCTCCAATACATCGAATTCAGCTATGCTATTCACATAGCTGAATTGGGTATCTTAAATCGACCCCCTCCCACCTCGTAGTGAGGACGTAGCCTAAGACATCGCCTTTCCTATCTGTCCACACAAATAAAACTCTTGTCCAGGCTGTCATCTTATTTCTCAGTTGCTGCAACATCCTTTTCTCTAGCCTGCAGAAATGCAGTTTTGACCCGGTCGTATCCATTCAGAATACTGCTGCAAAGATCATTTTCCAACCCCATCATTTTGACCATGTCACCCCTTTCTTTGCATTCCAACATTGGCTTTGCTTTCTCTGTTACATCAAGCATAAGCTATTTGTCTTTACTTTTAAGACCCTTCACAGCATGTCCCCACCCTATCTATTATCTCTCATTTGCAATCTAGATGGCAACTCCCATCTCCGATTGGCCCATGATGCCAGTCTGCATAGCCCACTTGTTAAATTGTCAAAGAAGCACCTTCATGCTTTCTCCCAATGCTGCCCCTTGTGTGGAAGAAGCTTCCTGTAAACATCCTCAAAACTACCTCACTATCTTCCTTCAAAACCCATCCTAAAACTCTTCTTTTCTGTGAGGCCTATGCTAAACTTGACAACAAGTAGACCATTGGTATGATGAGACCACTGCCTATCATGTTGACATTGTTTTCTTGTACTCCCCCATTTGTCTTTATGGTATCCTCTGTTGTATCTTGTCTTCTGTTTGGTCTCTGCCCCAAAGAGCTTACAATCTACTTATTTTTGTTCTGTGTTTGCCTAGTGGCTAGTACAATGGGATCCTGGGTTCCTGCGTGATACAGTAATTCTATCTATCTATCTAAAAAGTTAATATAAGCGGTTGATAGGTAAACAGTGAAGAATATGTATCAGGAAGTGAAAATGGTTTTAGCCAGTAAGACCAGCTTTTAACTGAAATATACATCTATTTTTAAAAAGGGGAGAGGAATCAAAGAAATTTCAACACAGTCTCCTGGAGGAAAAGAGTAATTTTAAATGTAAAGTCTACCTCTCAAGAAATGAATACAATCAAAAAATACTTAAGCTTTGGTATGGATCCAAAACAACACAACAGTCACACTAAAAGGCAAAGTAATCAGCATAGTTATCTGACCTTTTGAGCTGTTACAAAATAGTATCTGTTTGCATACAGCTAATCCCTACTTTAATGGATGGACATGAATTTCCATTTCTCCTCAGATCTGCAAAATTTGATCCACTTCATTCAACCCTCCAATTACTTGAATAAGAATGACTAAAAATGATTAAGGGAAAATTTGTATGTTCGTATCCCACTTAAATGTGATGACATGGCTTTTGGATGAACTATTTGGAATCATCTCAGTATGTCAAGTCAAAACATTCTTAGGAACACCTTAATCAACATATCATTTATATGGTATAGTAAGAGCTTCTTCCAAGTTTGGGACAGTAATATTATGTTATCCATCAGTGCTTGTGTTCTATATTTACATAGGAGAAGGCTACTTCTGAGAGTCTAGTGTGATAGTTGGATACTCAGGTAGCACAGTTACTAAGCGTGGTATAAATATTTAGCTCTCTAGATATATCATTTTGTTTCCAAATATATTCAGCACAACTTCTCACTCAGATGCTCTCATCAGGCAATTTGACCCTTTCATCCTTACGGTACCTGTGACATTTTAAAGTATCTGTTGCAACACTTCTTAACGTGATAATATAGATCACCACGACTCCTGACCAGTGAAGCTAAAACCTACTTTAAAATAGTGTTAACAATATGGTACTGTAAATCCATGCTGCATGCTTGCCTTAGTCTGTAGGTGTACAGTAGTATGAAGAGAATTAAGCAAAACTGAATGTTCAGGACAAAGCCTTTGAGTTTACAAGACCCTGTGAAGACTGACCTTGATAGATACTGTGAGCAAATAGCTCCAGTTTTAATTGAATGACTTCCCAGCATGACAAGCTTAAGCAGCAGTTGTATTTTTGTCTCTATATAACATGTGACTTTCCAGTCAAAGCCAATCACTGAAGGGTAGCCAAGTGAATTAAATTGGAATGAAAAATCAAAGGCAGCTTAATGTTTCATGCTGGTCATAGATTAACAATTTTATGTTGCTGTGGAACAAAAGGCCAATGCATTCACACCAATTTCTAGTTTATAACACACTGTCATTCAAAGACTTACTTTAAGGAAACAAGGCATTTTTCTTTATCAATAGATAGATTTCTTTACGTAAAAAATGATAGGTGGCAGCTATAAATTATTGAAGGCATACATATTTATGCGCTCAGCTAATACAACACAAATCAGTTTGAGAATGGATTCACTAAACTAAAATAAAAATGGTTCAGTTGAAATCTCTTACTGCCGGAGCAGGATGATATATAAGCTGAGACCAAGTACAAGTATTTACCTGTGTAAGTATAAAACTAACAATATATAGGATTTTTTAAATGACATGCTAAGTGCTGTTTGTTTTTCTCTCTCCTCCATTTTAATGAAGTGGAAAAGCATATTCTATCAAATTTACCAGAGTAGCCAAATCTGACTTCTCATGTTGCTGAGAAAATTCTGCATATTTCCTATTAAAAATGTTCCCTATTCTTGGCTAAATTACAAGAGTAGAACATGAATACTTAATTTCAAGTGTAGATTTTTTTTTCTAAATTTATGTATCATGAATGATGAATTGATATGCAACATTAGTATGTTTTGTAAATAATATTTGTAAATTGAATGTAAATATTTTATTTTAAAAGGGCTTAATTCAATATGTACTACATTAAACAAGATGTAAACAATTAAATAATATACATCTAAGTAGTGAATATTATTTAAAAGCACATACATTACACTATACCTAATACTATAATATAGTTTCTGACAATCCAAACAGATAGTTTCATTGTGTAAGTTGTGAGAAGCTTCTTTTTTTCATCTAGGGTTGGATTGTGACTAGTCCTTATGCTGCTCATCCCCACCATGTGACTGCATTAGGGTTACCCGCAGTATGGGTCTGGGTTTTGTGTAGGGTTTGTTCTCTGGGTGTTCCCCATAGAGAACAAGGTGATGGTGAAGAGGCAGAGACTGGGGAGAACTGTCTGGATACATGGCAGGGGAAGTAAGCAGCATCCTTTCAAGGGCTGCAGTAAATTACTTCTCCCCAGAACAAGAGGGAAGCAGGGGAGGAACTCCAAATCACAGTTCCTCAATGGGAGGTGTAATATACCATATCACTGCTTACTCTGGGCTGTACCTAAGGATAATATCTAGATCTTAATATGTATGGTAAAGACTTTGGCGCTTTTTATACCAATTTTAACCTTTCCTCCCTCTTTATGGAAGTGTTACAAAGGAAAGTGCTTTTGTTTGCAGTTTGTAGTTCTTGATATTACAATACGGTATAAAGCTTGCCTGGATACTTGCATGAGTAACAGCACAGAAGCATTATATCTGTAGGATAGTGGTGCCTGCTAGTGTGACTCTAAGGGCTTGTCTTCACTACGGGGGTAAGTCGACCTAAATTACGCTACTCGAGCTACGTGACTAACGTAGCTGGAGTTTATGTAGCCTAGATTGACTTACCCCGATGTCTTCACTGTGCTGAGTTGATGGGAGGTGCTCTTTGGTTGACTTCCCTTACTCTTCTCAGAAAGCTGGAGTACCAGGGTCGACTGGAGAGTGCTCTGCTGTCAATTTAGCGGGTCTTCACTAGACTCACTAAATCGATCCCTGCTTCATCAATTGCAGCACTGTCGATCTCTCCAGTAGTGGAGACCAGCCCTAAGTGATCCACAGTCGTTTCTCTTATATCCATCCATGATTTAGAGGTTTATAACTTGGCTGATTCAAAACAAAAAGTCACTGTGAACAAAATTTAATGGATAGTTTCGGCTCCGTAAGTGCACAATGACCCTGATATTTTCTAGTAGTCAGGAGAACAAAACTTTAAAATATATATAATATTAACTTCAAAATTCCTGTCTTTTACGTTACTTCAGATACTTATGGAACAAAAACTTTACACATTGGTGTGGTTCTGTTAAGAAAAGTAAGTTGGTGAAAAAGGCATTCTGCATTTCTGTTTTTAATGGTCTGTCAGTGATTTCCATATCAAATATGCTCAGTTTAGAAGTAAAGATATAATTTTCCTGATTGTCAACATCTGTAAATTCAACCTAGAATCTGAAAGGCCAGGTAGGCTCCTTCTGTCGCATGTACTTCTACCACCACCATCAACAACAAAAATCTGCAAAACAAAAACTAGAACTTAGTTGACGATTTTCTTGATGATGTTCAAGCTGCAATAGAATCCAGCTCACATCCCCAGAGCTGCATTGGCTTAGCAGAGTCAACAGCAATAAACAGTAATAAATCCCAATAGTGTGTAGTTTTGGCAATAGTAAATTAATGGTACCCTGAATATTAATTTAGTATTCAGTTTTTTATAGTAGTTTGTTTTTTTTCCAAGGTAGAACTCATAATCATTTTGGCTTTCTGGGATTCTTCAGAATTCTTTCCCGTTTTGGAGTTAGATTTTATTTTTTCATCTTTTATTTAGGATCATTTTTGTTGTAACTTGATACAACAGAATACCATATCGGCGGGATTAACCTGTATGTAGAAGCTGGAGGCAGGTTTTCTAGTAAGTCTCCACACTTCTTTGCATACAAGCTCTGAGATCATATTGAATGTTTTCACTTTATGCTGGCTATTATAACATAGGACTGGATATTCCCCATTACTTTTGAGGATAGAAGGTAGCAGAATGATATGGAAACCGTGGTGAGATACAGGGAAAGGCAAGTGTTAGCTCAGGGGTGTGTTTCACCCCATGAATCCACAGAAACCTCTAGCAAACATGGCTTCACAGGTTCTGAGTAAGAAATGGGGAACAGCCATTCTCCATGGCTTCCTAACCTGGCAGATTTCCAAGCAGGAGATAGCAGTGTTATAAGCAACATTAACACTATTCTGCAGCTTCTACTACCATCCAGAGAAGGTTGTTAGTGAACCTCTTGATGTTCTATAAATACTTTTTTCCATCCTCTTGGAATTTTAACAGGATAGAGTGTAGCAGTGGCAATACTAAATTGTGGAAACAATTAAAGGATCTGCTTTTGTAAATGCAGCTCTTATTCCTCCATTTTTATTAATTCCCCAAAACTACATAATGAGGTAGAGATGGGCTAATGTGGCTGACACAACATTTAAGTAGGACGAATTAACAAGTTACTGGTGGTATTAGGGTGAAGGGGGACTGTAGAATTCATAAATAAGTGTTCATGTTGTGATAATTATTTCCTTCTCACCTATGGCCAGATTGAACTGGTGAACAGTACTGTTGCCGGCCCAGGGGGCCCAAGGGAGCACCAGGGTTCATTGCTCGGTGTGTGTCGCACCAGTAGACACACCAGGGTGGAGAAGCAAACCAAATTTATTCAAGAGCTCTGAATAGGCACTAGGAGACCAGCATGTCTCAAATCAAGCGCAGCAAATACAAGCAAGTTTCCCATTTTATATTCCAAGCTGTTTGTGTACAAGCCTTTGTTCTGTTCCTTCCTTCCCCCTCCCTTCCCGACAGCGGCTACAGCAGGCAGTACATTGTGGCGTGTTAGAAAAGTTCTTGTCTGCATGCTTATCTTTGGCCTTGCAAGCTCTACGTAGTAGGTCTTTCCCTCCCCTTTTTCCCCCTCGTTATCACTAGTGCTTCTGCTAGTGTGAACGAAACTGCAGCTGTCTGCTAAAAAGGTGACCGTTATATATTCTGCTTCAGCATTTAGGCTGTTAGCATGGAGGCTGGTTAAAGTTCACAAGATGGCTCACTTAGACCCAGAGCAGGGGGGTTTCATCGGCACTTATGGCCTTCCACCCCCCCGAGTTACCTGGTAGCTATGCCTAGTGACACCAACAGTACTTACAACTGTAATAGTGAGCAGACCCCTTACAGTCAATGGAGCTACTTATGTGTGTAACTGTCCACCAGAATGAGTAAGGGGTACACCATCTGGCTGTTAGAGCATGTGGGCCTGAGTCTCCTCTCGTGTGTCACTGTAAACCAAGAAGTCTTCTGAAGTCAATGGAATTAAAATCCATTAAATCGTGTTAAGCGAGGGAACCCAGCCTTGTTTCTCACATCAGATACATTCATTTCTGGAAGGGGACTGTGACGGACCAGGGAAACCTCACAGCAGCAGGAAAAGGTTAAAGGGAGCTTATAGGCCCAGTTAGCCCTGTCCCGCTATACCTGCAGTCAATGCAGAGAGTGAAGTGTGGTATTAGACTGTAAGGACACTGTGGAGCTAGGCCCCCTCCAACTTTACATCCACCCCACCCAGGGGGACTAAGGCCATGACAGAATGCTGCTAGTGGCCCACAAGGGGGTACCACTACAGGTGAGCCACTACAGACTGTTTTGGACTATAGGGGACAGGCCCCAAACTGAAGGGACAGAGGTAGAAAATAGCCCTGAGCAATTGACTTGGACTCTGCCAGGAGGATCTTGCTAATGTTGCTTCACACGGGGCCCTGGACTGGGACCCAGTGGACAGGGAAGGCCCTGGCCACCCTTACCACACTCCGTTAAGGGCTGAGGCCCAGATATGAGTGGAGGCCGGACGGTTCCCAGTCTGAGGTGAAGAACCAGGCACCTCTGCCAAGAAAGCAAGGGACTGGAAGTAAGGTGTCCTAACAGCTAGGCCGCCCAGCCTCTTAGCATCATATCACAAGGACCCATCTGTATTCAGGACTAAGAGTGTTCACCAGTCTGTACAAAATTACAATAAATTAAATGTATGCCAAAGCTGATCTCTTAACTTATTTCTATACCTTGCATATTAACATATAGTAATTTAACAAACACATTTCTTAAATAGGACAAAATAAATTAATGGAGATATCCTGTCTCCTAGAGCTGGAAGGGACCTTGAAAGGTCATCGAGTCCAGCCCCCTGCCTTCACTAGCAGGACCAAGTACTGATTTTTCCCCAGATCCCTAAGTGGCTCCCTCAAGGATTGAACTCACAACCCTGGGTTTAGCAGGCTCAAACCACTGAGCTATCCCTGTCAAGTTGTCTGGAGTGGCTCAACCATCAGTGCCAAACTCAGGGCACACAGTTAAAAAGTAGGGCACAAACCACAGATTGGTTGTGTGTGTTCCATACTTACATTTCGTCAATCAAGTATGAACCACCTCAAGCACTATAAGAGCTTAAGGTGGAGTCATAGACAGTCTCCTGGGGTACTCTGGTCTATCTTGCCACCTAGGCAAGCTTGACGGTGTGATAGATGGTCCCCTACACCAAAAATCACAATAATATTCAGGTATCAGAGGGGTAGCCTTGTTTGTCTGGATCTGTAAAAAGCAACAGAGAGTCCTGTGGCACCTTTAAGACTAACAGATGTATCAGAGCATAAGCTTTTGTGGGTGAATACCCACGTCGTCAGACGCATGTTTTATAATATTCAGCTTACTCTTAGTCCCAAAGGACCAGTCACTTACCCCAAGTCAATTGTTCCTCAGATCTCACACCAAAGACAAGGTTTGCAGCAAATCCTATAATAAATTAACTAAATATTTATTAACTAGGAAAAAGAAATTAGTTTAATTTAGGTTAAGATAATCATCCACAAATGAGTTACAGTCATAGGTGTCAACAAGTAACAGAAGCTGTTGTAATGTGCAAGCTCTATATGTCCTTTAGGGCTAACCCAAGCTTAACAGTCAGGGATCATCCCTCGTTTATGCTTAGAAGACTTTCACTCTCCGTCAAGTCCAAGTAGCATAAGGATAACAATTTATTCTTGACAGGGATTTTTATTCCCTTGCCCCAGAGCTCGAGTGTTTGTGCGTGTTCCCTCTTCGTGATGGGGAGCAATCAACAAAGTATTTTGTCTACTGATGTTCCATGCTGGCTTGTCTGATGTCTATCGAACTTCTTCTGTTGGAGAGGAGATGACACCTCCTGTGGTAAGGTAGCATTTCACACTTGCTAATACTTCTCTCCTGACTTGGGGAAGGGGTTACAATTTTAGAGCAAACACTTAAATATTACCTTATAACATGGAATACAGATATTATAAGTGAGATTAATGCATGCAGCAACTCACAAGCATTTCAAAGTCCAAACACATGTTTGTAAATCTAATGCCTATTTTAACAATACTAACACACAGGTGAGCCAGACTGGTTTCCAGCTATGTATTTGTCAGTGTTCTTTGAGTCCAAGGGGCCGTGATGTGAACAGGCATTCGGTCTGCCAGCATTAGGATATCTATTAAAAAAAACAAACAAACCTAAATATATTTTAAATGTAGCCTGAATGGCAACTGTTTGATAAACACAAGATGAAGAAGCTGTTATATTCAGAGGGATATTATTAAAATAAGTTTAATAGTTTTTGCTTTTAAACCTATTTTTCAAGCTTTCTGAAATGGTAGCATATTTTATAATGATAATATGGATTCCAAATCTTTGTTTGGGGGAGACTGAGAGGTTTCCTAATTTCTTATGTGTAGATTATTAACCCTTCTAGATTCAGGACAATTTTTCCTATATAACCATCACTATCTGTTAAATATCAGCTGCTTTTGTGTGACCTAAAATGGTAATCTCACTAAATCATGTTCACTCATCAAATTTGAATTTAGATATCTGGCTTTCATGTTATCAGACTATTTAGGCTAAATCATTTGATTTAATCTCTTGAGTAATTAAGGTATAATAATGCACCTGCAGCCACTAAAGCAGACACACTGCAGTCTGAAGGCTCCAGATTTCTCTAAAATATTCTGTGATAAAGTACAATTAACAAGGGCCCAAGTCAGCAAAAATTGGTACAAGTTTTTTGTTGCACTAGCTCCAAAAAATTGCTTCTGTTACTAAGTGCAGCACTAAAGTCAGGTTGATTTTTTTTTCTTTGACTTAAATTTGTCAGCACAAACTCTAAGGTATTAATTTTAATATTTCATTTTCAGATCATAGATTTATCTATCTGTATTTCTTTGAAAACGATAAAACAGATGTATTTTTTCTGTGTGGATTTGTGTAACTTGTATTCAACCAATTAATATCAAGAATATTAAAACCTAACTCTTAATCCATCTATTCTAATTTTCTTCCAGCATACTTATTTCTGGTAGTAATTTAGCTGTAACAATAATCAGTATAAAGTACTTGAGCAAATAGATAAGTCATTCACAAACAGCATTAGACAGTGCTTGAAAGTTGAAGTAATTGTATTATAAGATGAGCAAGTAAACATTTTGGAAACAATTTAGCAAAAATACAGACGTTTAATATGGACAACCAAAATAGACTGTATTCCTTTTAAAATCTTCAAATTTCTGACTATACAAAATGAGTTTTATATTAATATGAGAACTGGAGAGAACTCCTAAGCCAGAAAGATACACTGAAAATGTTTTATTGAAAATTATGCTACTGTAGTACACAAACTATTATTCAATTGTAGACAGCACACGTTTTTAAACTAAATGATCAAATGTATGTTAATGCAAATTTATGGATATAAATTAAAATAAAAAAAACAAAAACATCAGACGAAAAGCTGGAAGTTATGACTACAGTTTAAACTTGACTACGTTGCTTGTGATGGATATAGTAACTAGCGCTGGTGAGAAAATTTATTATCCCCTGCTAGGGAAAATGTTAATTTTTCATCAAAAAATTGAAAATGCGAAGACGGGAGGAAAAAAATAGTTTTTACAGTTTCCCTCCCTCAAATATCTATATTCTAGGGGGAAAACAGATCAGTTTGGGGTGGGGTTTTTTTCTGACAAAAAGTGCATTTTTTTCTGAACAAATTAGATATTTTCTATGAAAACTTTCATTTAACTGAAAACCCAATTTTCCAACAAAAAAGTTTCAATAGGAAATTTTTGACCAGATTTAATAGTAACTCCATGTAGAATATAGCTGGTTTCCAGGGATACTGAGAACTGGCTAATTTGCCACGGTTAAGAGATGGGTGAGGCTGGGATAGAGAGATGCTTTGGGAGTTGAGGTTTGTGACCATGGGAAGGGAGAAAGTCTATTAGCCTGCCTTCCACATCAAGTACACTCTCAGCTGAGGAACCAGCATAGGATGACTAGATCACAACACTAAAATATTGGGACACATTGGGGTGCCATCAGCCCCGCCCACATGCCACTCCTGCTCCTCCCAGGCTCTGCCCCTCTCTCCCCCAGGTCCCGCCCCCCTCCCACTCACCCCCCCCACCACCCCCCTCCCCCTCCCCCCGGCCCCTGTTGGCTTGCTGCATCCTTCCTCAGTCCCCCACCCACCGCTCGCCGCTTGCTCGCCTCTTCACCTGCCCGCCGCTCGCCTCTTCACCCCCCGCCCGCCACTCACCCCACGGTGCCAACTTCCCCTCTGCTAGGTGGGTGCTCGCCCACTCCCCACCACTTCCCGCCCAAGCATCCGCTCTCGCTCCGCCCCCATTCCACCCCCTTTTCCCAAGTCTCTGCCCTGCCTCTTCTCCATCTCCTCCTGAGCATGCTGCATCCCCGCTCCTCCCCCCTCCCTCCTGGAAAGCACTAAGTGCATCCAAACAGTTGTGAGACAGCGGGAAATGCTGGGAGTGGGGGAGGAGCGGGGACATCACGCGCTGGGGGGAGGAGGAGAGAAGGAGGCAAGGAGGGGGGGAGCTTGGCTGCAATTTTCCCCCGTGGGTGCTCCAGCCCCAGAGCACCCACGGGGTCAGAGTCTCCCTCCTGCTCATCTCCTTACCTGAATATTGGGACAAATGGCATCCTGATCATACATTGATCAGGACGCGGGACAAAGGGTTAAATATCGGGACAGTCCCAATTTTATCAGGACATCTGGTCACCCTAAACCAGCACCAGGGAGGCATCTGAAGCTGGACTGGAATTCTGAGAACTCTTTGCTGGGACATGGGGAGGGAGCATGAGGCATCCATTGTTTGCACAGGAATGAGAAGTGGGAGGGGTCTCATTCATCAGGGAGTGGGGAGAGGGAGAGACTGATGGGATTGCAATGAATAAATGAGTGCACACATTCAATTTCTGAGGGGCTAAGTTACATTTAATGAGCTATCCATCAGAAATATGACTTACGTGCTTTGTGAGCAAGTTAACATTAGTATTGTCAGCTCTCATGATTTTATCGTGACTCAAGTGATTTTCATCATCATCTTCTTTTTCCAACACAAAGGTTGGGTAGGGCTGAAGTTATAAGTAGATTCCATCCATGTCTTCTTTGTGCTGCCATTTGAGCCTATTTGGGGGGAGGGAGAGGAGAGGCATTGCCTGGATGGCTTTATATACTATGTTATACCACTGTCTCCTTGGGCATCAGGAACCTCTCTCACCATGTACTCTTTCATGGAGAATAATTGTAGTCAATTGGCATGGGGTCATTCTAGCAACTAGTTAAACCATTGCACCCGACATCTTTTGATGACTGTAGTTATGCACTGCACTTTCACTCTTCTATGAATGTCATTTCTTAGTTTATCTAGCCTTGTAACACCTAGTATATGGTGCAGACACCTCATTTCATGTTTGCAGCTCTTGCTCCAGATGCTTTGTCAATACGCTCGTTTCACAACCATGAAGTAACATGGGTACAATAAGCATTGTATATACTCTGGTTTTAGCAATCATGGACACTGATTTGAGGTTCCAAATGCTTTTATTCAGGCATGCAAATATTCTGCTGGCAGTGGCTATCAGCTTGACAATATCACCTTTATCATGGCTGTCATGTGTTATGGTGAAACCCAAATAGCAGACGCTGTCAACATCATTAATGATTAGTTTCGTTTGCTTCTTGATTTTTGATTTTACCATTGATTTGGTCTTTTGCTCATTCATTCTTAATCCCTATTCTCTGGCTGTTGTATATAGTTTGGTATATGCTTCTTCATTGTATTCCTCTGCAGGCATTATCATTATATCATCATCTGCAAAGTCAAGATGATTGATAACTTGTCCCAATATCATGTTATGGAGAGAGTTAGCCAACATGTTTTCTAAGTATAAAGCAAAAAGGTTTTGTTGGGTATGCCTCACTGTTTTTACTTTCAGCCACGGTTCACTCTTACTGCATGTCAAGCAATGCTATACAGACTGCAGTATTTGAATCAGCTTGTTGCTAAATCTGTACCGCTTGAGTACTTTCCACAAAGCCTCCCTGTTAATGGAGTTGAATATTATCATAAAGTCACTGAATGTGCAAAACAGGGGTACATTGAACTTTGTGTCTAAGATTTGATGAAAAACAAATATCTGATCTACGGGCGGACCGTCCAGATCTACACCCAGCTTGTGACTCAGAGGATTTCTTCTGGTCTTCGTTATTTGGCCTAAAGCCACTCTACAGAATACCTTGCTAGGAATGCTTATGAGACCTATTTTTCTGAAGTTATTGCAATTTGTCGGGTTACCCTTTTTTAAACAGTGGAAGAATAATTGAGCATTGCCAAGCTTCAGGGACTTCACCTTTAGTCCAGATGAGGTTAAATAATTTGCAAAGGATAATTTGACCATGCCTCTTCATCTGTGTTCTAACACTTCAGGTGGTATGCCATCTGGACCAGATGCTCTGTTGTTTTTCAAGGACCTGACTGCAACTTAAAGTTCTGCTTCCAATATATGTTCTCCTCCTTCACAATTGATGGCCTCAAGGACAGCTGGGCCACCTTGATTATTCAAGTTCAGTAACTGATGAAAATATTGTTTCCATTTTTGAGTTTGGGATTTTGGGGTTTTATAACCTGTCTCATGAAAACATGATGAAAGGCTGCTAACTTATGAATTTTCCCTTATTCAAATGACCACCATCTCCTGTTACTGTTTAGTGGAGTTGAAGCCAGCAAGATGAGCACCATATCCCTACAATGTATCTGCATGTGGAAGTGAAGCTGACCTTAATTAAGTTGGCTGCCATCTCGCACTGTTTTCAGTGAGATTGCAGCAATGCCCACAGGCAAAATTGATGCCACTCTGTGGTTCATAGGGCTAGACAGGACACGGACTGTGAGATGCAGCAGAGACACTGTGAAGGTGAATGAGGAGAATGAGATGGAGCAGGGAAGTGGGATATCAGGAGTAAGGGCCCAAAGCTAGCCAGCTACCTGCTAGCTTAACCCCCAGGAGTCTAATGAGCATAGATGGCGCTAATTGAGCCTGATTTAATTAAACTGCCTGATTGGTTGTGGGGATCAGCAGACCTGCTCCGAAGACCAGCAGCAAGGCACTAGCTACTCAAAGCATTTGCCCACAGTTGCAATAGCTCTTGTGCCTGCTTATTCCCAGCCTTGCTCCTGCCTTGCTCCAGATTTGTTCATGCCCTGCTCCTGTCTTGGAACCAGCCCTGATCCTACCTTGCACCCAGCCTTGCCCCTACCTAGTCTCAATCTAGGTAAACTAGTTCTGATCCTTGGCTTTGATTGACCTCTGATCTCCGACTTCTGCTCTGACACTTGGCTCTGACATCTGGCCTCTGATTCCTGGCTACAGACTCTTGTTTTAAGCACTAGGCCTAACTCCTGTTTTGATCATTGGGGCTGATTCCTGCTCTAACCACTAAGTAAGACCACCCATGTCCCAGTCTTGTGACATGGGATTCAAGGAGATATTGGGGGTGGGAGAGAGACTGAGGGGATGCAGAGGACAGTGATGGGGGTAGGAGATAGAATGGCAGGTCCCCAATGCCTGGGGGTAGTGGTGGGGCAGGGGAGTCCCCTCTCAGCTGCCAGTTGAAGGCAGTATTACCAATTGCTGTGAACTGATCATGATACACAGAGGTTTGGAGCCTGCAAGAGGAGCTTTCATGATGAAGTGAGAAGCTCCTCTGATTTTGTGATTTCTCATAGCTGGACATGTGGGCAGAAGTCTGTGTGAGAGCCTCAGGGCTGAGGTCACAGACCTGCTCTGCCACTGAGCCTTATCTTCATGTATGGCCCTATGGCAGAGCGAGGGTCCTGGTGCAGATGGAGACAGGGGCAAGAGGAGTTAGAAAGTGGTGCTGCTGGGACCAGAGCACAGAAGAAGCCCTGGGACAGCTAGAGACAGAAAAGTGTTGCTGCTATGTCAAAACAGTAATAGGAAATTGATGGCAGTACCCCTGTCTTTAGGGTGATCGGATGTCCCAATTTCATAGGGACAGTCCCGATTTTGGGGTCTTTTTCTTATATAGGCTCCTATTACCCCATGTCTCGATTTTTTCACATTTGCTGTCTGGTCACCCTACCTGTCTTAGAGGTGAGGAAAGAGTAAGTGAAGTTTCCCTCTGAAGAGTCACAAAATGTGCATTTGTGTGTGCATTAAAGGTTTTTCAACCTGAAATTATCACACAGACTTTGGAGGAGTAGAGAGGAGTTAAAAAGTCAAAAGACAGACTAAAAAACATGCTTTGAATTTTTTTAAAAAAAAGAACCATGACTTTTGGTGATCTGACTCATGATTTTTTATCTCTGGTGGTTGGCAATACTGATGTTACAATGTAACTTTTTTCATTTTTTGTCTCTTGTATATTTGCATTTGCAACGATAAGATTTTTGATTTTGCATTTATTTTAGTCTTTTTTTTTTTTTTTTTTTTTTTGCATTTACATTCCTTGGTTTTTAATTTAAGAAGACCAAAGAAGGAGAAACAAAAGGAAGAGGGAGACAGAGAAAGGAAAAACCTAACTGTAGGATTATGCACAACTTTGAAGATGAACAAAATAGCTAATGCCTTCATGCCACTGGGAATCATGAAACTTAAAACTTAGGGTTCCTATGTGAATATCATTTTTTAAAACTGCATACGATTTTAATTTAACTTTCCTTCAAACCCCTGCCTCCAGACTCTACAACTCATATCTTGAGTATCGCTTTTAAGAACTAGCCACATGTGAAATTTAACATCTAATTCATTGGCTTATCAGTGGTCTGTCTCTGCTTGATAACTCTCTAAGACAGACGTATTCTAGTATATATTCCTATTTCTGGTCATCTGGAACATGAAACATTATGTACTAGCAAGTTTTGCTCTCAGGAACATGTTCCTGCTGGTAATGCATTCTTTTATGGAGACTGAACAATGCTATATAAGTACTAAGTATTTTATTATTAGCCATGTTTTAGCACCCTGTGTCTATCACCACACACTCTTTCCATGTAGTGTTGCCAACTTTCTAGTTGCACAAAACCGAAGTCCCGCCCCTTTCCCGAGCCCTGCTCCCCACTAACTACCTTTCCCTTCCCTCGGTGGCTCGCTCTCCCCCACCGTCACTTTCACTGGGCTGGGGCAGGGGATTCGGGTGTGGGAGCGGGCTCTAACTGGGCGTGTGGGCTCTGGGGTGGGGATGGGATGAGGAATTTGGGGAGCAGAAGGGAGCTCCAGGCTGGGGGGTGGGGCAGAGGGATTTGGAGTGCGGGAGGGGGCTGTGGATTGAGGCAGGGGTTTGGGAGCGGGTATGGGCTCTGGGCTTAGGGCCGGCTCCAGGCACCAGCATTCCAAGCAGGTGCTTGGGGCGGCAATCTGCAAAGGGCGGCAGTCCATGTGTTTTTGCTGCCCCAAGCAGCGCGCCAAATTGCCACCGTGGATGGCGGGGGCAGTCCGTGTACCATTAAGGCAGCACACGCGTTTCCACGTGGTGGCAATTCAGCGGCAGCTTCTATGTTCAGCTGCCCGCGATGGCAATTCGGTGGCTTCTGTCTTCCGGCTGAAGACTGAAGCTCCTGCCGAATTGCCATGGAAACGCGGGTGCCACCCTAACGGCACAGGGACTGCACCCGCCATCCACGGTGGCAATTCGACGTGCTGCTTGGGGCGGCAAAAACAGTAGAGCTGGCCCTGTCTGGGCTGGGGGTGCAGGCTCTGGGGTGGGACTATGGTTGAGTGGTTTGGAGTTCAGGAGAGTCCTAAAAGTACTGGGAACTCCCCCAGTTTAGTGTCATTTGCAAATTTGATCAGTATGCTCTCTATTCCTACATCCAGGTCACTAATAAAGATGTTAAACAACATCAGTCCCAGAACAGATCCCTGTGGAACCACACTTTAGACCTTCCTCCAATCCGACATCATTCAATTAATAGTTACTCTTTGCTGGCGGTTGCTTAACCAGTTATGTATCCACTTAATGGACTGGCACATCCATCACTTCATTTCTGAACTAAAAGCTTATCAGGACAAATTCGTCTTGAAAACTGACCCTCAGCAAAGCTATTGTTTTATATATTACACTGGTCTACAATTTTTGAGAAGTCGTCTGCTTCAGAGATAAAATGTGCTATTTATTATGTATTTTGATGTGCTGAATTCAAATATGACAATTAAAACAACTGATTGGCTACTGTTTCTATGATATATAAGGTTTTACATTTTATGTCTATGTATATTGTGTAGATAGTAGAGTTTTAATCATAAATTGTAAACCTAGGTCTTTTCATGTGTTTATGGTTGCTTTACATGATAATATTTCACCTGTCTTGTTTATGTAACACTTTAAAAATCAGCAAAAGGGGTATATAAATAAAATGTATTATGAAACAAAAGGCAAAAAACTATTATGTACATAGTTTAGTCCTATTCAGTGTCTACTCGGCGCTTCTTGGCTTGTCTCTTGTATTCATTAAATGGAGCATCTCTTGTCACTGTCCAGCAATAGTCTGCAAGCATTGATGGGCTCCATTTGCCCTGATAGCGTTTCTCCATTGTTGCAATGTCCTGGTGAAATCGCTCGCCATGCTCGTCGCTCACTGCTCCGCAGTTCGGTGGAAAAAAATCTAGATGAGAGTGCAAAAAATGGATCTTTAGTGACATGTTGCAACCAAGGCTTTTGTATGCCTTGAGGAGGTTTTCCACCAACAACCTGTAGTTGTCTGCCTTGTTGTTTCCGAGAAAATTTATTGCCACTAACTGGAAAGCTTTCCATGCCGTCTTTTCCTTGCCACGCAGTGCATGGTCAAATGCATCATCTCGTAGAAGTTCACGAATCTGAGGACCAACAAAGACACCTTCCTTTATCTTAGCTTCACTTAACCTTGGAAATTTTCCATGGAGATACTTGAAAGCTGCTTGTGTTTTGTCAATGGCCTTGACAAAGTTCTTCATCAGACCCAGCTTGATGTGTAAGGATGGTAACAAAATCTTCCTTGATTCAACAAGTGGTGGATGCTGAACACTTTTCCTCCCAGGCTCCAATGACTGTTGGAGTGGCCAATCTTTCTTGATGTAGAGGGAATCTCTTGCACGACTATCCCCTTCGCAGAGAAAACAGCAGTACTTTGTGTATCCAGTCTGCAGACCAAGCAAGAGAGCAACAACCTTCAAATCGCCACAAAGCTGCCACTGATGTTGGTCATAGTTTATGCACCTCAAAAGTTGTTTCATGTTGTCATAGGTTTCCTTCATATGGACTGCATGACCAACTGGAATTGATGGCAAAACATTGCTGTTACACAGTAAAACAGCTTTAAGACTCATCTTTGATGAATCAATGAACAGTCTCCACTCATCTGGATCGTGAACGATGTTGAGGGCTGCCATCACATCATCAGTGTGGTTGCAGGCTACATGATCACCTTCCATGAAGAAGAATGGGACAAGATCCTTTTGACGGTCACGGAACATGGAAACCCTAACATCACCTGCCAGGAGATTCCACTGCTGTAGTCTGGAGCCCAACAGCTCTGCCTTACTCTTGGGTAGTTCCAAATCCCTGACAAGGTCATTCAGTTCACCTTGTGTTATGAGGTGTGGTTCAGAGGAGGAGGATGGGAGAAAATGTGGGTCCTGTGACATTGATGGTTCAGGACCAGAAGTTTCATCCTCTTCCTCTTCCTCATCTGACTCAAGTGAGAATGATTCTGGTGCATCAGGAACCGGCAGTCCTTCTCCGTGGGGTACTGGACGTATAGCTGATGGAATGTTTGGATAAAACACAGCCCACTTTTTCTTCTTTGACACACCTTTCCCAACTGGAGGCACCATGCAGAAGTAACAATTGCTGGTATGATCTGTTGGCTCTCTCCAAATCATTGGCACTGCAAAAGGCATAGATTTCCTTTTCCTGTTCAACCACTGGCGAAGACTTGTTGCACAAGTGTTGCAGCATATGTGTGGGGCCCACCTCTTGTCCTGATCTCCAATTTTGCAGCCAAAATAAAGGTGATAGGCTTTCTTAACCATCGTGGTTATACTGCGCTTTTGTGATGCAAAAGTCACTTCACCACAAACACAGCTGAAGTTATCTGCACTGTTCACACAAGTACGAGGCATCTCTGCTCACTTTGGCTAAACAGAAATGTGTCCCTTTGCAAAATCAAACACTAACAAATAAGAGAGCACGACACTGTATGATTTCTAGAGCTGATGTAGGGCAATTTGTTCAGCAGAGTGATGTGAGCTTCGTTATGACTGCATCATCCATAACTTCTAGGAATAACATGATGTAATTCATATCATGTATGACGCAATACCAGTTTCAGATTGCGTCATTGTTTTGCCTAAAAAGCAAGTACTGTCCAAACCCAGTCATAGATTTATTCATAGATCAGTCAAAGATGTATTTTAGTCATTTCTGGTTTAAATTGAGATCCCTTCCCTTTATAACTCACTTATCCTCCGCCATTCCCAAGTCAAGAGTCGTATATACTGACCCAATAGCATATCTTGAAAACTAGAGCCAATCAACAATTTTAAGCATCATTTTCATTCTCAGTGACCCAGAATTAGTAAAGTTTGACTACATTTATTTCAGAAGCATTTTGGCTGTAGAGCAGTGTTATGAATAAGATTAGTATCATCCCATATCTTCCCAAGAACAATTTGTTTCTTTCTCACTGTCATTAACTTGGGGTACTGCTTCATGTGCAAGCACAAAAATTCTTTCCATCTGTCCAGATTTCCCAAGTAATATGATATCATGGACTTCTTCATTTCCTGAATTGTTCTCAGTCTGTTTCTTTTCTAGTGCTCAGCCTCCTAATAATGTCCTCAAGTTTGGTTCAATAGGCACAGTTCCATTTCAGTATTTTTCCTCTATCTTTCAAGCTGTAAAAAAATCTACTTATATTACTAACTGACAGTCTTAATCCATCTTCAGGGTTTTTCTGCCCTCTGTGGATTAGCAAAGAGGCTCACTATAATAATCTAAGGAACCCATATTTCCCATCTCCTCCTCAAAGGGATTGAAAGTTTTGTCCAGAACCTTTTATTTCAAGGCAACTGGATAACATTTAACGAATTCCACCTCACAGTCTAGGTTTTGGGAGAGCCCACGCTTAGCGTTTTCTGATGTCTTTGTCTAGGTTGAGAAGCACTTCTCTGTCATGTGTGCCAGAAAACTTGAAGGATGAGCAGAATTTAACATACACAGCATACAGAGAAAGATAGGAGCAGCTCTTTTTACATTTTTTAGCTGAGGATGTTGGCAAGAAATGGAGAGCACTTTGAATCTGATTCACAGTTTGTTCCCAATATCCATTAGAGGATTTAGCAACAGACATATTTTCTTCACTGGGCTAAGGACTGTGCAATTAACAATGGAATCCATTGAAACTATTGTATTCCATAGCAGTCTTGCAAAAGAAATTGTACCCAGAGTATGGAAAAATATATTTTTAAAGTTCAATTATTAAATAACCTAAGGGGAAAAAACCTCTCATCATATTTCTACCACTCATATATTGTCAAGATCTTACTATGTTCCTTTCCTTATGCCTTAATCTTAATTAATTTCACTTAGGGTACCTCTTCGTTACAGCTGGAAGCAGGCTTCCCAGTTTGGCTAGACAGATAGGCACTAGCTTTGCTTGAGTTAGTGCACTAAAAATAACAGCGTAGCCAGGGATAGCATGGGTGGCAGCATGAGCTAGCTGCATGAGTACATACCCACCCAGATACTGTGGTTATGTACTCAGGTGGCTAGTCCAAACTGCTACCCCTGGCTACACTGGCATTTTTAGTGCACTAGGTTAGGAGAGAGAGCATGTGTCTGTCTACCCAAGCTGGGAAGCACACTCCCAGCCCTGTGTAAATGTACTCTTACAATAATGTTTTCATAAGAACTAAGCCATTTAAAAATCACAACTCTGCCATCTGAGGACCAATCTCTGTCCTCAGCTCTTGTAACTCACACTGACGTTGCTGTTAGATGTGCAAATGCAGCTGAGCATGGAACGTTTAAGCAGAATGGGCTGAATTTTTGTGGGAATTCAGACCTGCCTGCATTGGATTACTGAAAAGCAAGATCTATGTGCATAACAGTTGTGCTTTTATGGCTTGTAAAGTCATAGAGACCTTTTCCACCCCAACCCCTTTTTTGCAGCATGTTTACCAGACATGTCCCTGTCCCCCCTCTTTCTTTTGTGTCTTCAATCTTTACTTATTCAACCATCAGCCTTGCTCTCTCTGCCCTGTTTCCCTTCTTCTTTGGTGCCCTCCCCTTCCCCAGGACCTCTTGCTTCTCCATTCTTGTTACAAGCAAATTCATCCCCCAACCCCAGCTACTTGCATGTTATTGAAAGACATGGCTCTAAGCTTTCAGTTAAGAGGAAGAATCTAAGTTCAGTGACTAAAGCCAATTTATTTAAATAAACTTCTGAAATTTTGCAGTATGTGGCATATGGCAGTTATGATTTTTAAGTGCATTAGCTCCACAGCAACAGTAGTGTTAGTCTACTTTTATTGCAAGAGCTTTATAAACATTAACTAATCTAAATTAATCTGGATATTACCTTTCAATAGGGTATACTGTTCTTTGTAATGAGGTTACTAGAATTACACATAGTTTATTCTGACCTGTACTTGAGAATCTCGCATACATTTTGGTCCTTTATAATCCCTATTAATTCACAGTCCTAAAAATGAAACTTTGCTGTTTCTGCACAGTGTCTAAAACTTCATCCTTTGCTGCACACTGCTTAGAAAATGCCAACATATCCATATTAATTTTCTAATCTGATCAAGCATAATTTGTGCAAATATGTGCTATTTTTAAAGACATGAACGTCATTTCACAATAAATACCACACACAGATTTCATAGTTAATCATATATAATTTTCCTTTAGCTAATGGATCTGTTTTGAATAATGAAATAAAATTAGATGAAGAAAAACTTATTAGCAGCTGCTGTAAGTTAGTGGAATAAGGCCCTAACTTTAGCTAACTTTTAACCACAAAACTTAATAGAGCATGTTGGGATTTTCTGCAAAATGACTTCAATTGTCTTCATTCCACTGAACCACTTTCCCCCTTCCTTATCCTGATAGGAAATTTGATGGAGTGAAACAAATTGTTCTCCTTTGATGAGAGAAAAGTATAGGGCTCAGGAGTCCAATGTAAATTTAGAAGTCTTTGCCTAATGTATGGATGTTGCACAGATATTTAACAACGTTACTATTATAAGGAAAATGTGAAAAATAAAAACAAAAGCAATTTTATCTGTTACTTCAATTCCTTGGCATCTGGATGTTGAAAATTAAATATTTAAAAAAGAACGTAAGGTCATTTTTGGAGATACAAAATAAAGTTACATAACTTTTCCACATCACTGTTTCATGCAATGTAAGTCCTGTTGCATGTGATATGTTAGTCACTATGGTCTCAGATCAGGAAAGCATCCCTATTCAGGACAACACTTAAGCACATTTAACATTTAAAGTGCTGCCTTGGAAAGAGATGGTTTCCTGAACTGGATGAAATGTGCAATTTTTCTAATAGTTTCCAACACTTCCTAAATTAGTTATTTTATTTACTTTTTTTTTTTTTTTTTTTTTTTAAGGAAAACATGTAATGCTCATGGGCTCAAGATCACTATAATGTACTAGTAACTGGTATTCGATTTACATCTGTGTACTTGCATGTCAAGGAAAAGTACTCCATTAATGAACCTTTTTAATTAGATCTTGAGCTTCCAAAGGATACAGTTATCCCTTCCTGAGTCATGTAATATAATTGCATGGCACAGCTGCAAAAATGAATTGAATGGCAGAAATATTTTTAAGTGAATTGAGCAGACTACTTCTTAGGTACTTGGAAGTCTAAAGCTTTGTTTTGCTCTGCCAGAGTTGACTAATGCCAATAAAAAGAGCCAGTTACATAATGAAGAATGTTTTCTTCTCTTTCATAATAGAACACTTTAGCTTTCAGAAAGGTTTGATATTTATGAGATTCTGTAATTTCTTTTGAAGTTTCACTGAGAATGACTTTAATTTACTAGTGTTACTGTATATATAGATAGATCTTGTGAAGTCAACCATACTCTAGACTGACCAAAAATGCTCTGCAAAATTAAGTGCAAAAAGAAACCTCATTGTTCTACTACAGTTGGATTCAATATATGCCAAAGTTGACAGTCTTTACAGTCAATATTTAGACATTGATAGCCTCTTCCTAACAGATTAACTAAATTATTCATATTATTTAAGTATAAATTTAGGGGTAACCATTGACCTAGGGCACTCTACCTTTTCTCCTTACTTGGTACCTATTTTATAAGGGGTCAGTTCTTTATCAGGCTATTATGTGGTGTGAAAGCATTGAAACTATGTTCAAAGGTGTGCAGCAGCCTTGTGAATCTGGCGTCCCTATGTTCAATATCCGCTTCAAGCAAATGGACCTGATTTTCCACCCCCCTCTAGTTTTGCTTCTAGAGACTCAAAAATGTTTACCCCTTCAAATGTGCTACTGTTTAGGATAAGTTTGTGGACAGGTAAAGATAACTTTAAATTTCTTGAGCGTAGCTGAAAATCCTGACCCAATTTCTCCCCTTCCCCTTCCCCACAGGTTACTGATCTTAACACTATCGCACAACACGTTCAAACTTGGGCTCTGTAGCATTGTTTTCTTCAGTCTGACCCCGTTCTTCCAAAAGAGTAACTGAGTGATCTTATCATCTCCCATCCCTCTCTCCTTGGAGGGCCACTCAGTTCTACAACTCTCTTCAGAGCCCCTGAGGTAGTTACATCATCTTTGCTCCACTGCTACACAATACATCCAGCCACAATTCTTTCAACTGTGAGTTCACTGCTGCTGTGCCTGATATCACTATGTCTGCCTCTACTATTCTCTGTTGTTGCTGTCTGGTGGGCAGAAAACCTGACTTTTTTTTTTTTTTTTTTTTTTTTTTTTTTTTTTTTTT